>NC_135499.1:187478285-187806619 GCF_052857255.1 Amblyomma americanum | reverse complement strand
ATAAACCATAAACTATAAACCATAAACCGCAAACCATAAACCGCAAACCATAAACCATAAACCATCTACGTCTGTCCTTCGTTTACCCACATTCCGAGATTTTAGTATTCTGCCAGTCTGGGCATTTCATGTCCTTGTACTGTAAGCACCTGATCGGTGGAATCGTTAAATATAATTAAATTTGACTTCATGGCGGTATAAGTAAAGCATAGAACGTCTCCTCCTCCTGCAAAAGTATTAACCAGGGCCTGTAAGTCTTCCTGGATATCAGCTAATAGTACAATATCATCCGCACATATTAAACCCAGGAGCCTCGTTCATCTCTACGACCACTCTACCTAATTTGTACGAGAGATCATAACCTAGATTATTTTATTGTAATCTTTTATCCAGGGGGCATTCACGTGGCGTCACGTGAATATGTGCGGTCGCTGCGAACGCACACCCCACTTCTCTACTTATACTTCGGTAAACACTTGTCGGGTTGATTCGCGCAAAAGTTTGAAGGTCGAACTCCTGCGCTTGTGCCTGTAGTAAGTGTTCCAACTATCTGACCTCGTCCCATTCGCGCAGCAGACATTTACCAATACGTAGCTTGAAAACCGATACTTTGTAATTTCTTGCCATTAGGCGACATAAAAAGCCCCATTTGCTCTGTTGTCGCGTGATATGAGCACTCTTTTTCATTTTTTTTTTGGCCTTCACGTCGGTTTCACCTCGCTGCCAGCAGATCACCAGTGCGCAGTTTCTGCAGACGGCAGCGTGGCGGCGCCAGCGGCGTTGTAAAGCGCCCTCTATTCTCGTTTCCTTTGCGCTATCGTACGATTTTGCGAACGGCCGCGCCTTCTTTTCATCAGCCGTTGCGTAGCCGCCATGATTGGGACGAAGTGGTACGGAGCCCCTAAATGAACCCTGTCTCCACGCAGTTTGGCCAACGCTGCCCCTGGCAGAACTCCGCACCGGCGCATGAGCATGGCGAGGAGCAGCAGCCCGTGGCGGCCGCTGGCTACGCTCGCACGATGCTGCTGCGTGCTCCTGCTGATGGCGCTGCTCGCCTCGCCCGCGCAGTCTGCAGGCGACGGGCGACGGCCGTACCTGCTCGTGCAGCACCAGGTCTACGAGGAGCACCAGGTGGCGTGGCCCGTGCTGCAAAGTCGCAAGCGAAGCCCTGAAACTAGCTCGCGTTTGGGCAACCTTTCCGCCATGATGTGCACACAAAGCCTGTTCCCTTGAAGTTAGTCTGACTGTTGCTCCTTGATGGTGCAATGGTTGTGACAGCGCAACTAGTCCCCATTGTACTAATCCATGTAGCACTTCTAGTCATTTATGGGTTAGAGTGCAGTCTAATCTCTAAGTAGGTAAACTTGGACTACTTGCACTGCTTAGGCCCCGCGACGAATGGTTGGTGCGAAGGAGAACTGATGCTAACGTGCCTTTGCTATTAGCGTCTAAGGAATAACTGTGTTTTTTTTTCTCTTGTAGGGTGTGACTAATGGTTGTGACAAAGTATCCAAACAAATAACCACAATAGCGGTTTTAATTATTTTCAGCTTAGGGTGTCTCTGTGCCTCATATTCAGGCATTGTACTAGTCCATGCAGCACTTCTAGCCATTTATGGGTTAGAGTGCATGCACCCTAATCTCTAAGTAAGTAAACTTGGACTACCTGCACTGCTTAGGCCCTGCGACGAATGGTTGGTGCGAAGGAGAACTGATGCTAACGTGCCTTTGCTATTACTGTCTAAGGAATAACTGTTTTTTTTTTCTCTTGTCGGGGGTGACTAATGGTTGCGACAAAGTATCCAAACAAATAACCACAATAGCGCTTTTAATTATTTTCAGCTTAGGGTATCTCTGTGCCTCATATTTAGGCATGCTCGTCTCCGGCGCTGCTTTAAGCGGTCGCCGTTACAGTGAAACGCAGAGGGCTACGGGCATGCTCCGCTGATCTCAACCGGCAGAAGCCAAGTGAGGTGTCGACAGTGCAGCGCGTCCGTGGCACCAAGCGTTAGCCACCCGTGGTGGCTTTTGAGAGCCAGGAATCGATCGAGTCAATTTCCAAACAAAGCAGACTTCTTCCGCCGATTGTTTCCTCGATCGAGTTCTGGTTTGGCGTACGACGAACAGGTGACGAGCAGTCGGCAGCTCTGCGCGCTTTTCCGGCGCTCTCAACGCGACGCTTTTTGTCGAGGGACAGCTGCAGAAGGCAGCAGAAACTGTCGCAAGAGACGGCACCCGTATTTTTGAGCGCCAAATGTGCACAGAACCTTCATTTGCTCCAACTGCACTTAAAAGCTCTAGCAGGATAACGGTTCGCCCAAAGACTGACGCACTGTTAGTGCCAAAGGTGGGCAACCTCATGAGGTTTCGACCTCATGAGATCGACCTCAACCTCACGTCGAGAGGTAAATTTGAGGTGAGATCGGCGACGGCTCGAAATTTTGTGAGTGAGGTCAGCAAATCAGACCTCAACCTCACGCGTTAGTTTGAGGTTGAGTGAGGCCGAAATTTTGAGGTCGAGACTTTTTGCAGTTTCCATGTCTTGCTCCGTCGAGTGCCGCTTCCGAAGCGGAGTTGCAGCGCATCACCGCGGTGTTTATGCAATGACGCTTAGTGTTCGGTTTCCCCTGTTTGGACAACCGGATGCCACGGTTCCCTCTTAGCTTCCGGTGCTGCGCCGTAATGTCCGATCAGTCCGAGCCTACAGGAAGACGCACCCCTTTGGTCTTCCCGGAAGGCGTGTTACTGTCACAGCACGCCACTATCACTCCCCCTTGCCTCGCTGGCGTAGCACCCGGCTTCCTGCCGGTCGGCTCAAACTCCCGGAAGCGCGCAAAGCACGTAACTCTCACGTTGACCCGCTGTAGCTTTGTTTGATGCCGCAAATAAAGTCCAGTCCAGCAGGCACGCTATAAATTCGTCGCAGCGCGGATGGCCCCAAGCAAGACTACTTAGTGTTCATGCTTATTGCCGGCGCTGACGTCACGGCTCTTGCCCTGCAGTCGAGTAAAGGGGGTCCTGCTGTACATTACACGGTGACTTAACAGAAATTGGAGCAGCCGGCACAGGAGAGAGAATGTGATTCAGGCAGTTCCTAACAAGGAGACATGCAGATTCGATGAAAACAGAACGAAGCCAGAAAAACCTGTATAACACCGTCGAAGCTTTTGATCGGTGTCTTCCCCTTTCGAATCTCACCCCACTTCTGTATCTATTCCCGTTCCATTATGCAAGCAGATGCAAATATAATTTCACTTTTATATCCTTCCAAACAACCTCGATTTGGTCTCTGGTTCCTTGTTCCTTTTCGGAAATTCACATATTATGCCGAAATACCACAGCATGGGACAAATGTACCAGCATAGCGGTGTTACAGCGGTAAAATATGCAAAAATACAGTGAATGTATGATGATTTGGTAGCTGATTCCTTTCACTTTTTTTTAATGAAGATGTGTGAATACAACTGATTACGTGCTGGCGCTGCGCTGCCAAGTCAATGTTTCAAACGTTCTAATACGACGTTTAATGGGACACACTGTTGTTAGCTTCTGATTTTAGTGCGCGATTTTGTTTGTGCGTTTATAATCATTTTTTTTCTCTTTTCTCGTATGGGATCAGTTAGGTTGGCGGCCTGCCTTGCAGACGACCAGGCACTGCTCACACAGTTATCTTTAATTTAAAGTTATCTTTCCTTTAACTCAAACGGCTTCGCAGAATGCTCGCGCAGTGGTCGCGCCTAAAAAACTTCGAGGATGCCGGGGTACCATTGAGTATTTCAGTTCTGAAGGAAAACAAGTGATCGACTCAAAGCAGCTTGTCTCAAACTGGTTGGTACCCAGAATTCTGTGCAGGCGTATAGTATTTAGGCGTTTTTTTTTCCTGTCCTGGGTTTGGGGGGGGGGGGGGGGGGGGGGGCTGGAAAAAGATTTTGCTGCGGCGAAATTTGAGCGGAGAACCGTGGTGCTTTTGACAGAGAGAGCGGTTCACGCTGCCCACTCTAGGCCAGTTGTTTTGGCCCGTGTGATTTCAATAGTCGGCACAGTGCCCGAAGACGTAATATAGCTCGTTCCTGCAAAGTGCCGCGGGATCATCGAGTCAACAGAGAATTCCCAGGATTTCGAAACCATCACCATTGCCACCTGGAGGGAAGTGGCGGAAACGAGGGAAGGTCTTGACCTCCCAAGAACACCAATATCCTCAATTATCAGCTGCAATTATTCCTGCTTTCCCGCAGAATTATTGTCTTCGGTTGCTGGTAATGCACAATATTTAATCAATATTCTGGAAACTTTTAATTTGAAAACCGTATATCGACTTCCCCGGGCTCGTAAAGATAGACTATTATCATCGTCATCACTCGAGGGTCAACAGCATGTATCGCCGAATGGTCGTTGCAGTATTTCACACATTAGAACTGGCGCGTTTACCTGTTGGACAATCCGAATGTCATAATGTGGACCGAGCTGTGCGCACTGCGTCATGCGCGCATGTGTAGTAACGTGGGATCTATATGGACCTTGAAATGGGGGTGCATTCGCTATTATCTAGTAGAGTATCGTGAATACCTCCCCCTAACCCTCGCCCTCCCGATTTTTGGTAGATAATGTGGAAGGTCTGTGTTTGTCAACTGCCGGTTCGTGCGTGAATGAGCGAGAGGCTTCCTATACGAACAAATATACGCGAAGAAGTTGCCGAATATTGACACTGATAAGCTTACAATTAGTTATACCTTGTGCCATGGCGCTCTTTGGTCGTAGATGCCCTTGCTCCATAAAAATCCATAATCATCATCAATTAGTTAGTGAAGCAAACTTCATGAAAAAAAGTTTGTCCGACGTACTAGTGGTAACCGCGTAAGGGACACCCCTGCCCTCAGGCCATAATTAAACTCTCCAAGGGTTCATCCCCGATTACAAGTTTCTCCTATTGCGTGCCATAAAAAGTGTCTGTACACACCTTATTAAATAATTACAGACCGCTTAGTGCCACTATTGTAATAACTAGTCATCACAATGGCACCATCATCATTTTGGGTTTCCTGTCTCACAGGATTCTCAGAATTGTTTTTAGGTGAAAAATTTCTTAATCGGTTTTTGTTTTTGTTTTCTGAGGTCGAGCAGCCGACCTCAACCTCAAAATTTGAGGTTGATGTGAGGTTGAGTGAGGTCATTAGTGGCCTCAGGAAAAGTGAGGTGAGGGCGTCTCGGGTGACCTCAACCTCAGATGATGAGGTTGAGTGAGGTCGCCAAATTTTTTTTTTTTTGAGGTCGAGGTGACGTTGAGATTTTTGGGGCCAAATGCCCACTTGGTACTTGGTGCAGCTGTGAATAGCCTGCATACATAGCGTGAAGAGTGCAGGACCAAGGTTTTCTGACCACAACGTTTATGTCCTGCCCTCTTACGGGCCTACCGCTGCCGTGTACGTGGCTTGGATAAGCTTTATGCAGGGACCTATTATCTGATTGACACTACGTGGGGCTTCTCGAGCGCATACATGAGACGACTGGGGGTCGGCATGGTAACATACGCAACATGTACAGTCAGGTCGGAATGAAGCGCGAACACGCATATTCCGTACTTTTGTATCTACTTTGCGGCGAGCCATTGCTTTAAAACCGGTTTGTCAGTGCGTACTTCGGTAGAACCTTTGCCCAGAAACATGAAACAAGATAGCTGTATATTGCAGCTGAAACTGCACAAGTGGAATATTTTATTTTGCTTACAAGTGCTGTTCGCGTTTCATTCCGGCCTGACTGCACATATGCTGGGGAATCGGCAGCTGCAGCTGCTTCTGTCGCATTGCACGATCGGTGGTTGGAAAAGGGTGCTTGACGAGACTCCTCATATCGTCGACAGAAGGCGCCAGGAAGTAATCAGCACTTAGTTTGACTCACACAAACTTGGCGACTAAGATAATAATAATAACTGGTTTTGGGAGGAAGAAAATGGCGCAGCATCTGTCTCGTATATCGTTGGACACTTGAACCGCACCGTATGGGAAGGGACAAAGGAGGGAGTGAAGGAAGAAAGGAAGAAAGAGGTGCCGTAGTGGAGGGCTCCGGAATAACTTCGACCACCTGGGGATCTTTAACGTGCACTGACATCGCACAGCACACGGGAGCTTTAGCATTTTGCCTCCATAAAAAGGCAGCCGCCGCGGTCGGGTTCGAACCCGGGAACTCCGGATCAGTAGTCGAGCGCCCTAACCACTGAGCCACCGCGGCGGGTTGGCGACGAAGATCCAATTCCCATTCACGCTTAAGAGCGTGGCTATGTGTGCTTTCTTGGCAAGTTCAAAGGCAGAGCTACGCTACGTGTGAAATGTTAGACGTTTGATGTGTGTGCTTGTCGCGTGCAGGTCAGAGGCGCTTTGACGCGGTTACTCGGCCAACTTGTGAAACGATCGAAGCAATGTTTAAAGCGCTAATTTTCTGCGGCCGAAATATTAAATTCCACGGACTGAGAATAAAGAATCCACGAAATTTCACGGGAGACATCAAACAATGCTTCATAATGCACTTCGCGTTATATTCGGAACTATGCAAGGAATATTATATCAATTATTTTTTAACAGCTAGCTTTTCAAGGTCGCTAAAGTGACCTTCGCCACTAGGCTGCAAAGGTGTTAGGAGAAGCCAGCTTTTTCATGACCTTGGGGCACGGTGTAAGAATATTGCCGCGAATCTCTGTAGTGTTCGTTTGTCCATTCTTCAAAGCTTCCGGTACGCCGCTTATTTATAGCTTTGTTTGCGATGCAAGACGCGACCAGATTTATCTCGATTGATCGCATCCAGGCAGAGCTGATTTTACGTTGTTCCAGAATGTTCTAGTAACTTTGCACGCTTTATCTCGAAAGTTCGCTATCAGTTTCAAATTTACCACAGCCGACAGCGGAGGGCATTCAGTTCGACGACCGTCGAGCACGCTTGCTACTACGCCGCCGCCGAGTGATTCAGTCCATTGTGAGCGCAAGTCAGCCCAAATGAAGAGTTTTGTTTAGACGCGATTTTCGCTGTCATCCTGCACCCCGGATTGCAACACAGTGCTTTGGTAGAGCGCTATGTGACAGTGCGCTGCGCGTCTCCAGAGAGTCGCTATCTCCGGCGACATCTTCACTTTGTGGAACCCCGGACCCACTTGAACGACAGACTATATATGGCTCCCGGAATCTCCGGGTGTCGGGGGCCAAGGTTCATTATAGGTCTGAAGGTTGACAGCCTGGCCGTCATCTTTAAGTAATCAACTGGTCAAGCACCCTCCCCCTGGCAAGAGTGACAGTGGCGCTGGCCAGAGAGAAAAGGCCCGAGCCGGTGGCAAAATGCGGGAGGAAGACGGAGGACACAGCAGTCGCCGGCGCTAAGAGGAGGGCGAGAAAGACTCCGCAGCCCGCAAATAAGAATCGCCCGAAGGGACGGGGAAAAAAAAAGCGCGAAAAAGCCAGTCAGTTTGTTGACGAGCAAGGCGGCACCGCTGGCGAGGCTGTACTCCCACGCCATCGCAGAGAAGACAAGCCTGAGCGAACAAACGAGGTCCACTCATGCAGGGTAGTTGCTGTGCTAGCTGGTATAGTTGTCGAACATCATGGAATCGCGGCGCTAGCAGACAAGGACACAGGGAGGACACAAACACACACATGCGCTGTGACAAAGTAGACAGTTCAGCGCATGTGTGTGTTTGTGTCCTCCCTGTGTCCTTGTCTGCTAGCGCCGCGATTCCATGATGTTCGATCACTACCAACTCGCCCAGCAACATACCCTGCATGAGTTCATTTCTTGTACAAAGGGCTCCTTCTCCGTGTTTTCTGTTGATCCGTGCCGAAAAAAATCAGCGCAAGTGTGTGTTTGTGTCCTCCTTGTTTTCCTTGTCTGCTAGCACTGCGATTACATGAAGGTCCACTCCGCAGCCCCTCCGTTCCTTCTGACTCCGACGCCAACGCCGCAGCTTGTAAGCTTGGGCACCTCAGCCGCTGCATCATGCACTCGTTAACATGTAATTGTTGGATATGTTTGTTTTTGTTCTGAGTCAAACGGTGTCTCCTTGCCTCTACGTCTCGTGTGGATCCGCGCAGTACGCGGGGGCGTCACAGCGCGGTGTGCAAGTGCAAAGGAGGAGGTGGCTACGCATACGAAAAAAAAAAAAAGGCAGTGCGCGTAGTCGAGAAGCAGTTGCAACGCACGGGGAGGCTTGTGCGCCGATTCCTCTCCGCTGACTCTCCGTTATGGAGGACGAATCCGTCGTCTGTGTAAATTCACCTGACAGATCTTCATTTATTGCAGCCGGTGGGGAGTCTGGCGTTAGCTCCCGGGAGAAGCGCCTTTTTTTGACGGGGGCTGCGGAGGTGCAGCGGACGCGGTGGCAGGTGTTGCGGCACAGGTGACGCACCGAAAAGTTCTCGAGACAAGTTTGCCGCACGGCGCAACAAGGAACCGGCACTCGGGAGCCGCGCAATGTGGTGCAGTGAGAGCGGGTGCAAGTGCCGGTTTAGGTGGCGCTGACCTGTGCTTTGCGCAAACACCCCCCCCCCCCCCCAAAAAAAAAAAAAAACTGCCCTAGCGGCAGGGCGTAGAGCGCCTCGGAAGACAGGAGGAACTCCCCTAACGAGGAGGCCTCGCCTGCAGCGTGCAATTGCTTGCACAAATTTGTTGCCACAGGAAGCCACGAAAGTCGGTTGTCTATCTTGACGCCAATTAAGGTACTAACTGACTAGCGCCACGCGAAGGGGTGAGGTGTGTTTACGTACACGGGCTGGTTGTCGGTGCATGCCGTATAGAGAAGGCATTGGAAATAGTTAGTGGCCGCCGCGGTGGCTAAGTGGTTAGGGCGCTCGGCTACTGATCCGGAGCTCCCGGGTTCGAACCCGACCTCGGTGGCTGCGTCTTTATGGAGGCAGAACGCTAAGGCGCCCGTGTGCTGTGCGATGTCAGTGCACGTTAAAGATCCCCGGGTGGTCGAAATTATTCCGGAGCCCTCCACTACGGCACCTCTTTCTTCCTTTCTTCTCTCACTCCCTCCTTTAACCCTTCCCTTACGGCGCGGTTCAGGTGTCCGCCGATATATGAGACAGATTGCCCCGCCGCGGTGGCTCAGTGGTTAGGGCGCTCGACTACTGATCCGGAGTTCCCGGGTTCGAACCCGACCGCGGCGGCCGCGTTTTTATGGAGGAAAAACGCTAAGGCGCCCGTGTGCTGTGCGATGTCAGTGCACGTTAAAGATCCCCAGGTGGTCGAAATTATGCCGGAGCCCTCCACTACGGCACCTATTCTTCCTTTCTTCTTTCACTCCCTCCTTTATCCCTTCCCTTACGGCGCGGTTCAGATGTCCAAAGATATATGAGACAGATACTGCGCCATTTCCTTTCCCCCCCCAAAAAAAACCAATTATTATACTGCGCCATTTCCTTTCCCCCAAAAAACAATTATATAAAGAAGGGGCTCAGGACTGTGCAGCTGGAACCACCGAGTGGTGGCAGCACGGCGGTGACAGCGGCTGCTGCTGAGTGAGAAGCTGTGTTCATTAAAGTATCGGAGGCTTGGCTACGCTCGACTGTGCCGCGCGCACTGATGTGTTGCAGCTTAAAAAACGCCGCCGTATCCGCTGGTTCCGTGCTTTAGCGTGCCGTCTGAGCTGCTCTGGGTGGCTCTCGGCTACGGCTTTCCCAAACAGTTAGAGATACATTTCATCGTAGACGTACTAGTATTTATTTTAAAATTCTCCCGAGTTCTGTTGCTGACCCCTAGAATTATGTTCATGCAGAGCAAAAATTGCAAATAAGGTCACTTTTTTTTTTCCATCACATACTGTCGTTCCCAGTGACGTCCGTAACAACAGCAGCATCAAAAAGAGAATGCGACTGCTAACGCACAACTCCACGAATAATGGGCCTTCTTATAGTGATTAGTGAGTGGCCTGTTGGCAATTGCTCCGCCTGATTGAAGTTATTGCACTGCAGAGGAAAGGCCGATAGCAAAGCATCAGCAGCGTGTCCACTGCAGTGCAGTACTCCCGTCGTGTTCTCTCCTCTTCCCAGGAGGTGCTCTCCAAGGACCCTTCGAGGCACATTGCGAGCGAAGAACGAAAAGACGACGACGAGCTCTTCGACTTCGTTAAGGTGCGACGCAAGCGGAGGGCCACAAAAAGAAAAAGGGGGGAATAATAACGCCGGTACACTGAAGGAGTAAAAAAAGGGTGTAAGGTGTCCTCTAGCTAGCGCACTTCCTTTAAGGGTATGCTGTCCAAAGTGACCGAAAATGCGGAATACCTGCGTTTGCAACGGAGACGAATTCCCTCTTCAATACATGCCAAGTTCTAGCAGCTACGAAGATTTCTACCGAGATTTTAACCCCCGCTAACTTCGAGGCCTCCGGTGCCGCTTTTAGAAGCCCCCTCCCATTGCTGACTGCACAAAGTTACTGCGCTTAGCAGTGGGAATATGCGTCCGTTGCCAAGAGTAAGTATTCCGTGTATTTAGTGAGCAGTATATTTAGTGAACTTGAGCAGCGTACGCTGCCCCTAGAATGGAGTACGCTAGGGGACAGCTTACGCACTTTTGGCTCCTATATAGGCTGATTAGTGTTTAGAGTGCAATATAAGGCTCACGCTCGTTCTGTTTCGCACTGCGCGGAAGTTACCGCATGCTAAAGCACGGAGGCTGTACGAGTCACTCAAGCGACAAGGATATCTCAACTGCGCGTAACTTCAAACGGGAACAAGGTGCATTTAACGGGACATGTGAGAGCGCAGATTATTTCCACCCCTCGCCAACGCGTCTCTGCGCACTTAGTGTCTCGTACAAAGCCCTACACTTGCCAGCCATGAAAAGACTCCGCCAGCGCCGCAACAAACTGAGAGAGTGCTGATATTTTGCATTTAATCAAGCTCTTAACCTAACGCAATATCCACTTTCAGAAACATATGCCCCAATCGGGAGCATTGTCGTTAGGAGATTTCTTCGGTGAAGACCACATTTATTACTTTTTTTTTTCACGAAGGGTACAACGCCGAAATAAGACTTCAAAAGAGACGGGGTAAAAGAATGACGAAGGCATACCCCCGGGTTCGGAGGAAATTTTGTCAGCGGACGCTGGGAAGACAACAGAACGATGAAGAATTTGTTTTTAGCTGGTCTGGGTCCACTCCGTTGAATTAAAAAAAAAAAGAACGAACAGATAGTGGCTTTTCTTTTTTTTGCATAAACCCATTATTGGTTGCGAACAGAGATTACAAGATTTCCTCCTGAACCCTTCGAGACATGCTTGCTTCCTCTTCGATCCGTCACTAACTGCCGAGAACAAAAAGAAAAAAAAACGGCGTTATGAAAGCTTTTGTAAAAACAAAACAAAACAACGGTTAACATGACCATCAGTTTCATTTCACTTGGAATTTATCGCTACTTCGCAGTGGTTGCCTTGAAAGTTCAAGCCACTGATAGAGGTGGCCCACTCTCGGCAGGATCTACGCAGTCACCGCCGAAGCGATAACGGCTACGTTAATTAGTGTCCCTCATTGTGTTCGTTGACAACGTCCAGTGAACATTACTCGGTAACGCGTAATTCAAGATAGTATTACAAACCCGAGAGGCACGTGCAGTGATGCTCGCGTTACAAGCAGTGTCGACTTCGCGTGATCTAACAAGTCTGCTGAGCCGAGGGCCGTGCTGCTTCTTGTCCATCTCGACCACAAGCATTAGTAATTATGCAGGTCGCACCCTTTGAGCTTGTCTCTTTCACTGGATGAGAGAAAAGTAAGGCGTCCGCACAAAACCTGAAAGGTTTCAGGTTCCCCACATCGATTAAGCAATACAGGCAAATGCATTCCTTTGTGCAAAACTAATCATACGATTGAGCAGTCAGCTTAAACTGAAAGACAAATGCACTAAGCGTCATCGCGTTGCCATGTCAGCCAATGACCGCCTTCCATGCGTTTCCCTGTTGCAGGCTGGAGTCATGGCGAGAAACCACGAATTAATTAATTAATTTACATACCAATATAATGGCTGCAACCCAAGTCCGAGTCGACCATATGGAATGCGTTTCCACTGCATTCATAAAATTAAACGAAAAAAAAAGGAAAATGAAGAATGAATGTGTGTCAGTGGGAGGCGGCCGTATCTGAACTTCGCTTCGCTTTTCCTGCCAACCCACAGCGACATTTTCCAGGATTGGAATTTGCCGGGCCAGTTGGTTCATGACACGTGAATAACAGCGCGACCGACGGGACAATTATAAGGAAGAGACACAAACACAGCACACGTGTTTTCGTCTGTTCCTGTCTGTCGCGCCGTTACTCATGTGAGAGACATTTCAGTTTGCAGGCTGTACCCCGGCTTTGATCGCGAATGCATTGCCTGCGCAAGGCTGCGCGAAGGACGACGTCCTATTAGAGCGGGAATATCGCTTTCGCAGGACTACCTCTTCAAGCGCGGCGGCGCGGCCAAGCTGCGCAGCCGCAGCAGCGACGGCCGGGCGCAGTTCATGGGCGTGAACACGGGCCCCAGAGGAAGCGGGGAGGCGGCGCCAGGGGACGGCCACTCCAGCGGCCAGCGCTACAAGATGCACATCGTCAAGTTCCGCCTGGTCAACGGCACCCACCCTGCCGTCGCGGGGGTGAAGAACAAACTCCGCGGGACGCAGGAAAAAACGAACGCCACTGGAGTGGTACGCAACGGTGTCTCTCGCTTCAGTCTAACGCTTGGGGGATCCCACGTTTATAATTAGGCACTCATTAGCATCCACCCAAGACAGAGGAAAGCTATCCAGCTTTTAAGGCGTATCACATTAGCGGGAAAACGCGCAACGCAGGACGTTTTCCGCGTGCCGCTTCCCGCGCAAGCCGGTTTTTCTCCCGCGGACAGCCTGCTCTGCCGTCCCGCAGAGCGATGGGTCCGGTACCTATTTTTCCCGTGCCACTGACGAGAACAGCCAATGGGCGCCGACCATGAACCGTGACGTCGGTCCCAGTTCAGTGACGCCGTCGGCGGAGGCGGAGTCTGCGCGCGTCCGGACGGCCGGCCGGCCGGCCGGGCACTCGGCGGCTTCTTTGCCAGCATGAACATGCGACTTGAGACGGTGCAGAAGTGACGGTGCAGAAGCAGCGAACAAACAAGTATAAGTACGTTTACCGTAGCCAACAGCTTATCGCTCAAACCAGCCATCCTCGAGACAAAAAGGGCGACGGGAGGGGAGCTAGCAGACGATCGACGACGCGAGAAAAGGGTGCGCTTTCCAGTCTTCTCTGGTGTCACGTGACTATCCCCTTCTCTTTCTGCTCGTTCGGGTCCTCCCTCAGCGCCTCCTCTCTCCACATTCCAAGACAACCGCAGCGAGAAAACGCGCGCAGTGTGAGCGTCATTCTGAGGAGCTGCGAGGCAGCTTCGACGTTGACGCTGTGCCGGTGCGGGAAGCTTCCCGCTAGTGTGAGCGCGCCTTTACAGAAACTTCGTTGCTAGAGCGACTGCAGGCGCCACAGAGGTGGTGCCGGGTTCAATCCCCGGACCAGGACGATTTTTTTTTTAATGCAGCGGAGTATGTTTACAGAAATAGGTACCGGGGCAGAATGCTAGTGGGACCTCTTGTGAGAACGTAGGTGTACTCAGTAAACATTTGCTGCGCAAGGAATAAACATCAATTACAGCGAAAGAACAAACAATAACCGTAATAACAATTAGTAAACATCAATACAACAGCAGCAAAAACATTTAAAAACACAGCCAGCAAGAAAATAACATATTGCAATGTTCTTTGTTAAGATATCTCGGTAAAAATGAAGGAACGAAACGACCGTTTGAACGAAGTAAGAGACGGTGAGGATTTAACGGTGAAGGGTAGGCTCTTCCAGTGGTTGATTGCTGCAAATCCAACTGTCTGTTTACCGTATTTAGTACGTACTTTTGGCAGTAGAAAGTTATTGTGTAGAAAAAATCGCGTGATATTGGGATTTTATTTAGCCTAGGTTTACCGATAATATAAAGCAAATTACTATTAAAGACTAACTCAAACGCACTGATTCCCAAGTTAAATTTTAATTGCAAATTAATCTGAAGAATATGCAGACCATTGGAAAGTGGACTGACATGAGCATTATGACTATTTGTAATGAATTAAATAGCTTGATTTCACGTGTGTTCTAGAGGAGATTGATGAGTCTGTTACGCGAGATTCCAGGAACTAATGCTGAAGTAGTGCCGAAATAGTTACGTGCTTTCAGAAGAATCCGTAAACCATATGAAGTGTTTTACATAATTTGTTTAATAAGAGCAGTAAACTTCAAAAATGTTCCAAGCTCTACACCGAGGAATGTATAAAGGTCACTGGGATGAATTTCTTGAGAGTTGGTTAAAACTGGCATTGTGTTTTTTCGATACTTGTTTCGCGAACTAAAAACATGTACTTAGTCCCGGGAGGATTAATTATCAGTTTATTATTTTGGCACCATACCTTTAAAAGCGCTTAGTCGTGGTTAAGTTGTCCGGTAAATGCTTTGATTCTATTACGAGAGGTAAACACAGCCGTATGAAGGTAAATTATTAATGTAAATTAAAAATAAAAGAGGGCAGAGCATGGAGTCTTGGGGAACACCTATACCAACTAACTTAGATTCGGAATGATCTGATGATATGACCACTACTTGCACCGGTTCAGCAAATACACTCTAAATAGAAAGGAAAAAAAAGAGTAAGTAAGGTGTCCTCTGGCGCTATCCATTTTATAAAAGGGGGTGCACTAGAGGACAGCTTGTACTCCCTTTTTACTCTCATATAGGCGTCCGAGTAATTCTAGTGCGGGACCGGTTACGTCGTATGAAGAAAGTTCGCTTAAAAGAATGTCATCATCAATGGTATCGAATGCTTTGGTGAATTCAATAACGACGGGTTGGAGCGCATATGGGGCAGGTTCTCTCAGATCATGAATGGCAGTTTACCAATATCCCTCCAGAGAAAAAGTGTACAACAGCTGTATCTTACCGGCACTCACCTACGGGGCAGAAACGTGGAGGCTAACGAAAAGAGTTCAGCCTAAGTTAAAGACAACGCACCGAGCTATGGAAAGGAAATGATAGGTGTAACGTTAAGAGACCGGAAGCGGGCAGAGTGGGTGAGGGAACAGACGCGTGTAAATGACGTCCTAGTCGAAATCAAGAGGAAGAAATGGGCTTGGGCAGGGTATGTATACTTCGAAGGCAAGATAACCGCTGCTAATTAAGGGTAACGGAGTGTATTCCAAGAGAAGGCAAGCGTAGCAGGGGGCGGCAGAAGGCTAGGTGGGCGGATGAGATTGGGAAGTTTGCGGCCATAAGGTGGGCGCAGCTGGCAAAGGACAGGGTTAATTGGAGAGAAATGGGAGAGGCGTTTGCCCTGCAGTGGACGTAGTCAGACTGATGAGGATGATGCTATTAAGGCCAAGTTATTAGAATATCCCTGGCGAAAATCGAACTGCCTAGGCGATAATAGAATAAATTTGTTTAAGTAGTCAGAGAGAAGCTTTACAATTATTTTTTCTACCACTTAACTGAATAAAGGGACGATGGATATAGGCGTGTAGTTGCTTATAAGGATGTTTTTTTTTTTTCGGGGATGCTTTTACTCTGTTTTAATTCGTGGGGAACACGCCAGTCATGAAAATTACATTTGCAATAAGAGCAGGTATCGGCGATATCTTCAGCGACATGATGTAAATGGACGTTATCTAGGCCGCAAGTTGTAGGCTTTAAATTAAGAATAGTTGCGCGCTTCATATGACGAGGTGGGCGACATGAAAAATGAACGCGGAACATAACTTGTAAAATGGGTCCACGCAGTTATCCGAGGTGGATCGAAAAAAAATTACTAAATGCATGAGCAATATTATCAGGGTCAGTAAATGTTTCAGCGGCATAACGTATTTCCGTTACAGTATTTTTGGACGTTTTATTCAGAAGTGAATTTAAACTACGCCACTGTTTTGTTGTTCATCGACGTGCCTCAAGTCAACCGGGCCAGAAGCATGTATGAGTAGATGCAGCCCGCACGAACGAATCGGTCGTCTCGACACCCCTCTGCCACATGAACACTTATTCACAAAGACAGGCGACTCAGTCCAGCCGGAGCTCGGTCGGCTCCGAATCGCTGAGCGCACAGTACGACGCGACGAAAGCCATCCAGTTGCGGGACACGACACAGCTTTGGCCTCAGCGTCTGAGGATGCCACGCTGGATGGCAGGATCGATTAATACAGGAGCTACGAAATGCACCAGCTATCCAGTGCCACAAGTAATGTACGCACTGAGGCTTATACTTTGTGTGGAGGGGGCCGATTACAAAGAGTTGTGCATCAGTAGTGGCTATTCGAAGGCGTTCTTTTGGGCAGCGCCAGGGGTGCCGACGCTCTTGAAAGAAGCGAATCCCTCGCAAGGCGGGAACACAATTGAGCTGCAGCCTGCAGTTTTCCGCCCGGTACTAGAGAGTGAGACTGCATAAATTTCCACTCAGAAGAGCGCCACCTTCTGGCTCTCCTTGTACCCCCCCCCCTCCCTCCCCGACCACGCAGGAAAAGTACGCGTACAAGCAGGGCGACTACATGCCCCAGGAGGCACAGCACAGGGAACAGCACCAGGCGAACGGCACTGGCCAACCAGACGACAAATCCACCTCACTCACGCGACTCTGGGGCAGCAGGTCGAGCGCCGTCTACAGGACGGCGCACCCTACGCACGTGAAGGCCACCAGTCGTGACCCGCCGGTCAGGGCTCCCGCCGACATTTGCGAGCTGCCCGCGGTGACGACGACCAAGAGGGCCACCACCACCACCACGAGGAAGACGACGACCACGACTCGCAAGCCGACGACGACGTCGACAACGACTCGCAAGCCGACGACGACAACTTGCGCGCCGACCACGGTTAGAGGTGAGTCCTTCATAGCCCACAATTGGCTACAATGGCGCAGCCTGCATGTGCATGCCACAGAGGACGCAACGTGCACACCATCCTGCAGTGCCTATCATCCGTCGGCTGCGTGTACGCCCTGAAGTTCAATCTCAGTGCGATGAGGAAGAGCGAATGCCTTTGCAGATTAACCTGTATAGTCACTCTTGGTCGATATGGGGTGCTAATTGATGATTATCTATGCGTTTTATTTATCAATTATGGTGAGCTGTGCGCGTTAAGCTAGTAGTCAGTGTAGTTGAGGTCAATTGCTGCAGCCCAACGTATACCAGGTGCAGGGCAGAAAAAACATTTGTCTAGCATAGGTGTCTTTGCTACCTGTGGTAGGCATGCCACCATGCAGTACAACTCAGCGGCGTCACCAGCGGGGTGCAGCGCTGAAGGGGATGCAGCTGCAGCGGGGCTTCGGGAAAAGAGGTGGCGACGCTGCACTCTCTGCTCGAACATTTCGCGCTTCAAATGCTGCAGGCGGCAAAGAAAGTGCGCCTGCCTTTCACTTTCTCTTGATTACCAAAGGTAATATTTCTAGGCATATTGATACGTGCGTTTTTACATGCTCAGACGATTTCGCTATTTCTCGTCAATTAAGTCGCCACGTTATCCCGACAACAGCAGGGTCATATGAAGACGTCATTGCCTGCGCCAGTCCCAACGACGCCGACGCTGTTCGCCTCCGAAGGCACTGAACTGGAGTGTTTGGCGCTTGTGTGCGCGTTGACAAACTCTACCGTTCGCTGTTCGCTCACAATTTCTCAGCCATGGCCAACCACCATGTCTTTGCTAGCTTCGCTTAAAGTATCCAGCGGACGACTTGGTCCTGTGTCACTTGTCCTACGTCGTTCTTCTGCTGTGTGTGTGTGTGTTTTTCGGCGCTACTGTTTTCCTTTCTCGAGTGCAATGAACCATCTAGCCCAAGTAGAAGTTCTAAACTATTGGTCATTGGGCTTCACGCCTACTGCAAGGCTATTCGTCCAGCTTCACGTACAAGTGTGGGCGTCTGCACCACGACGGGAACTTGTGACGTAACACTGTTGTGCCGCCTGGCTTGATTGATACAGAGTTTGCGCCATTTTTTTTTCGCCATTTGAGACCTTCTTAACGCCACCGACGAACAGCGCCACTACCGCTCATTGCAATGGTCATGAAGGCTTTAACGCCACAAACCCGAATGTCTGCCCAAGGAGCTTTGTAGTGCCGCAATGTCCACTCTGAAGGGCTTAAGTTGGTGCTTGAGGTGATACAGTGTCTCCGTTCCGCGGTCACCAAGGAACTACACGACCTGCCGATCACTGACCATCTTGTAATGTCACGCACAAACGACTGGGTGCGCCGCTGTTTCTCTTGGCCCGGTCTGTGCCACACCACTCGATTCCCTACTGTGGTCTGTGTCGGCGCAGGAAAAATCGATTTGTGTTGCCTGCTGGTCGCCTTCGACCTATTGACGCTCTTCCCGAACCTTTTAATTGCATTGCTTTTGACCTTCCAGGTCCTTTTCCAACGTACAGATAGAGGCAATATGAGGGGAGCACTGGAACGCGCGGCCGCCGCACTTCGCGTAGCGCTGCCGCCTAGAGCCGGTAAGAATTGGTTTGGTTTATGGGGGTTCGACGTCCCGAAGCGACTCGGGCTATGAGGGACGCCGTAGTGAAGAGCGTCGGAAATTTTAACCACCTGGGGTTCTTTAACGTGCACTGACATCGCCACAGTGCACGGGCTTTTTTTTTTTTCTCACAAGGTCGGATAGCCAGAAAGCAGTGATACTCTGAATCGCTTCTGACGAAGGACCTTAGTGTTAGAACACTGATGTCAGCGCTGGTTACGCTGGTTTCAGCGTACGAGCCTTGAGTCGAACTCTTCACTTGGGAGTGAAACACGAACCACCTTTGCAGGCTGAGTGTTCGAAACTGGGTTTGCCCCCGAAGGGGCGCAGCGGGGTTTGCGGAGCCTCCTCCAAGCACACTCCCCTGAAGAAGCCGGGCGCCGGGCCGGGGGTGGCTTGTACCCATTTTTACCGGGGGGTGTCCGGCGGTGGGTTTCGAACCAACCACCTCCCGCAGCCGAAGCGGACGCCAAGACCACTAGTGCACGGGCCTCTAGAATTTCGCCTCCATCGAAATTCGATCGCCGCGGTCGGGATCGAACCCGCGTCTTTCGGCTCAGTAGCCGGGCGCCATAACCCCTAAGGCACCGTGGCGGTGCTCGGTTGAAATGGTTAGCAGTCACATGCCCACTAAACTTGGTCGGCTGCTGTATCAGCGCATGCCGCGCCCATTCTCGTCGGCTCTCGGCGGCAGTGCTTCACGAAGTGCGGAGGCCACGCGCTCCCTTTCATATCGCTTCTATACCTGTACAGCTGGAGGACTAAGTGGACCGCCTTCAGGCGACGAGGTACGATTATGCGAACAGGCACGCTATACCGTGTCCGTTACGCACAAGTTGTTCTACCGATGTTGCATATTTACATCTGCAAGGTGTTACTCTTCTCCATGCTGCTCCGCGACAATTACCGACTGAGACCGCTACTTTCTTTCAGATGTTGTCGATGACATCCTCCGGTCGTGTTGCTACCGGTACAAACTGTCCACAGAGTCTCATCCTCAAACCGATGATCTTACGTCAGACCAATGACCTGTGCTCTTTATGTATCCAGCCTACCACAGTGACTGGGACATTGCTCTACCTCATGTTATTTACGCCCGCACTTATTCCGACCATTACACCGCCAGATTTTCGCCGTTTTATGTTCACTTGTGCAGGTATACATTGCTCTTGGTGCCTGAGCACATCGCTGCCGCTACATCAATACAGTACGCGCGAATTGCGATCGCGTAGCCAATGTGGCGAGCCTCTCCACCTCACAAACCTATTTAGGAGTCGTCTTACGACCACCGGCATCGGGAAGTTCGCATTTCTCCGGGCTCGCCCTTCCTCATCTCGCGTGTTCGGGCAGCACTTCTTGTCCTCTGACATGCCCTTACCGCGTGCTCCGTCTGCAGGTCACCGACGCGACCTGACAGATTGCCGCGCTCGATCCTCCAATGTCACCCGTACACCTGGCCGCTGATGTTGTTCGTGCTGTTCTTAGACTCTGCAGCGCAGCTGGGGCGCTTCCCACTGGGGCGGTGTTTTTGTGTCCGGGGTGTTGTGTCTCAGCGACAGGTGCAGACAGAGGAAGACGACGAGCGGTTGTCGTACTCGGCGCCGCTTTCACCTAGCTGTCTTGACCTGCAGATATTTCCTTTTTTTTTGTAAATGCACCTTCACGCTACAATACTTTCTCTAAATAGGTTTCTCATGCGATGTTTTACTGAAGTATCTCTCGTAGAGTAGATAGCGAGACAGCGAATCAGGTTCCTTAGATGTGTTTAGTGGGGCAGGCATAGACGATCCGGGTGCCATCGACTCAGTGGCGCCACTGAGTACAGAAGAAGACATTATGCCACTAGCAGCGTTGAACAGTTGTAGCGACATATGCATTTAAAGTGCGAAGATGATATTTCGTAGCACTGCGCATCAGGCGTTTTTTTTTCTTTAACAGAGTTTCTTCTGTACAGCCAGCCGCGTATTTTTTCCAGATGAGAGAGGAGGCTTGAGCCACCTCTGATTAATATCCCCCTTAGCTTGGCGCTCGTCTTTAGTCGAAAGGTCCGTGGCGGAAATAATTCAGTATACAAGTTCACCTGCAGTGCGCTCATTTGAATGTAGCCAAATCTGGTAGAGACTTACGGTGTGGCAAGGTCCGCTTCAGATGGACTCGGTGAAAGAACAATGGATGCTTTGGGAACGCGTAAGCTTGCTTCGTGTCAGGGTGTTCTGCCTCTGTCAGTGAGGGACCGACTGAGAGTCTGTGTCGCGCGCGTGTACTTTTCCCATCGTTGTTTCGCACAGTGCAATCACCGTCGTTACTAAACTTGCCCTGCGACTTAATGCAGTCATTGGCTGTGAACAAGCACTACCACCGTCGACGACAAGCTCTACTACGACGACGAAAACAACGACCACGTCGACGACTCCCAAGCCGTACCTGCATGGCCACCCGTACGTGGTCATCAAGCTGCACGAGGTGCCGGGGACCCGCCGAGTGCCGGTCGAGCTCATCAATCTTGGCCCGCCGCTGCAGCCACTGTCGCCCCTGAGAAAGCATCACCCCAGCAACGGCACGGAAACCGAACGTAATGCCTCGCACCACGTTTCGGAACACCGGTAAGGGATCTGTGGGAGTAAACTGCACCAAAGAGTTCATGAGGCCTCGGAAACGCTGTTTCCTTTACAGTCTATGACGTGTACTCGGTAACCTCGTTGCTTGTCGACCAACAGAGATAGGCTAAGCTCAGTGGCAGCTCACTGAAAGTAGCACAACGTTGATTGCGATCAGAATAAAGCAGGTTTAGAGGGTATACTTGCACTCTACATAAAGTTTTGTATAATAAAGAGTCTGGCTCAAGGCCCGTTACTATGTGCATAACTGTTAATATGTTTGCTCTGGCATACCGAGAAAAATAAATGCTTTCGTATCCTTTAAAGTGGTATTGTTACCTGTGAATCTTACTCCAGGTAGCCCTTATTATTCCGTTAAAGGAACGACCCAAAACAGGGAGAAGGCCATAAAGATAAGAAGGTCGACAGAAAGACAGAAAAAAGTTTCGCGGCAAGTAGATCTAAATATTGGTGAAAACAGATATGACTGTCATTGAAAAAGTCTCGCATCGCTGTTGGACAAGTCGACAAGGTGACGAAATTTCCCAAGTGGAGTACTCACTCCCAGGACACCAACAGCGGTGGTGTCACGAACCAGGAGGAGGGCAGTCGAAGAGTGGGACCTCGGAGGGCCTGGAGTTCAATCCCAAAAGCCCGAGCTATCATCACGCGACTGAGTCCTTGTGGCTCAGCGTGGGCCAGGCGTGTGGCAATATTTTGATACAGCGGCGCTTTGAACGAAGCCGATGTTGGTTGGCTGTGCGAGTTGTCCAGAAACGCGTCGGCGAAATCAGTGATAGAGAGATGCGTTCCGGTCTTCACAAAACACACAGGAGAGCGCGTCGCACGGCCCACTTCCCTGGCGCATATATAGCGATACTCTGCGTGCATATACATAACTTGCAGGTGCCGTCACGCCAGCGAGGTAGCAGCTATACGGCGTCCCTGCTTATACGAACAGCTTCGAGACAGGGATAAACGCAGGTGTTACGTGCTGTGGCCGGGCCCTTTAGGTGGCAATACCTTATCTTGCGAATGTGCATTCCTTCCACGAGGGCTACAAATCGGGACCGATCGTAGCAGCGCACGTTCGGTGCGATCAAACGGTTCGGCAGCGAGAGAACATCGGCCCCTCACGACTGAAAGCAGAGAAGAGCGCATATATGTTAGCTTTCTTTACGGACGGTAGCATTATGCGTTTATTTATTTTGAACCTCAAGGATCCCCAGGCGGGACATTGCATGAGGGGCCCACAGTTACTTTGTGGCTCTCGAGTGAAAGTGCACAGATCGCTATAATCGTACGTTTCCTTGGTTAGTTTGTAGGTAGGGGCAACGCAGCTCGACGAAGACGAAGCTCTGCTTCAGAGCTCAGCGCAAACCTTTTTCCTTTACCTCTAAGCTTCTTAAGCTGGGTGAAGTTATCTCGCGGCGTTAATATAGCACTGTCAGTAAATGTTAGTTTCCTTTTTGTGCTGCTAAAACACAGTTCACAGAAACGTTTATTTCTGCCGTCAGCTGCGGCGGCATCAAGATCGGCGCACGGCTAGGCTGCCTCGATACAGAACATCGAGGCGCACGGCTCGATAGGTGTCCCCGCCGCGTCGGCCTCGGCATGCTCTTTCTGAGCCCCAGCTCGCCACTTCTCGCTGTGTAGGGTCTCATCGTGCGCTGGTGTCGTGCAAAATCTGTACCCAAGGAGAACCTACTCGGGTGGTCACCATTTCGGCGCAGAACATTCAGGTTAATCAGTGACGCGTTCCGTATTTCACGGCTACTACATACTCGATAGTCGAAATTGCGAATTTACCAGTTATGAAGCGCGCACCACATACTCGATGCTGGCTGTTCTCGCGGTCGAAGTTTGCACGTTCAATGCGCGCCACACGAAAGCTGCGCTCAATTTACATTCGTTCCCTCGCACAGGGAGGCGGTCTGCGTTCGTCGGATGATACTTTCACTGTGCAAACTATGTATATGTATAGTATGCACCAGACTTAGAGAAAACATGGCAACGCGTGGCCGCCGGGCTTCGTGCAACGCTGCCGCCGACAGCCGGAAAAGGCGCATGCGCCCGGTGCCGCCCAATCTCGCCACCGGCTCTCGGCGGCGCTGCAGCACTTCTCGAAGGAGAATGCCTCGATGCCGGGGTGGAGACAACTTCAGCGGCGCCGCCATATTGAATCACACGGGATCAGCGGCGCTAGTGTTTGTAACGGCGCCGTTCGTACTCTCGGCGCGCTTCAAAGTGCTTTAACTTGAACGGCCTTTTGCAGCGAGAGCTACACTGGGCTACCAGTCGAGCATTTCGCGGTACATGGGAGAGGCCAGTTGTGATTCAATATGGCGACGTCGCTTAAGTTGTCTCCATTCCGCGCTGGCATCGAGGCACCCTATCTCGAAGCGGGACAGCCATGCGCTGGCGTGTTTCCTCTTAAGTATGGCAATAATATGGCAATAGCTCGGCGATTCCTTTGCTTGCTTTTAAGCGAAAAATTCTATGAGAGGTCGACCTTCAGCCCGTTGAGGCATTCAGACGAGGTCCGAGATGCGCTTTGAAGCGTACCCTATCTCTCTCTTTGCTCTGGCACCATTCGCGGACGGAAACGCTCTCAGAGTTTTAAATTCAAATGACAAAAATTCTTTAGACAGCTTGCTTCCGGAGCTTTTGAGAGATAATTATCCGGTTGACGCTTGTAGCTGATGAGTATGCGGCTTGTTTTTTCGAGTGTATTTAGTAGTAGTGATTTATTAATGAAAAAATCCAAAAAAAGGAAAATATATTGCCAGACGCGGCAGCTGCTATCTGATATCTACAGCACGCGAGATTCGGCCAGCAGGAATAAAGGGACAGATGAGGACAGCAAGAAGAACTGCAGAGGAAGGACAAAGGGACACTATTTACGAACATATAAAAAAAAGGCCAGTTTTCTTCTCTGCCTAGCCCCTCTCCCATTCCTCTGCCAACCCTTCAATGCAATTTTGCTTACTCATAGTCTCTGAAAATTGGCTCTGTCTTGGCTGCTTTCGAACTCCATAGCAGCGACTCGGGTGTCTGCGGTGACCTTGCTTGCTGGAAGACATCCATGTCTGTGTGGCGTACTGCAAAAACGAGCATCGTTTGTGGCGTCAGATTCTTGCTGGTCCTTATGGCCGGCGTATTCGGCATACCGCGCGCATTAGCGTCGAATCTCAAGAAATCGAGCCTGAAGTGGATGAACGTTTATTCGAACGATGCGCAACGTTCCAACTAAGGGCAGCATGATCGGGCTTCCCTAATTAATGCACGTGACGTTGACGGGATCGCACCGTCAGTTAGGCCTCCGCGGTGGCTCTGTGGTTACGGCGCTCGGCTGCTGACCCGAAAGACGCGGGCTCGATCCCGGTGGTCGAATTTCGAATGGGGCGAAATTCTAGAGGCCCGTGTGCTATGCGATGTCAGTGCACGTTAAGGAACCGCAGGTGGTCGAAATTTCCTTACCCCTTCACTACGGCGTCCCATATGCATAGCCGGAGTCGCCCTGGGACGTCAAACCACCACAAACCATAGACGCCGTCAGTTAAGCTTAGCAGTTCCTTGGTACCCTTAGTATATACCGCAATGGGGCACCGCCTCTTCCAAGCGAGACGTAGCACGCGTTGCCCTAACTGGCGCCCCTGCACCGCTTCTGCAGCTCGTGGTTCCGCGGGTCGTCGTCGTCGGAAGCGGGCGACGGGCAACAGCGCAAGGTTGGCGAGAAGCATGCGTCCCGGTCTCGGCGCATCCCCGAGTACGAGGCCGAGACGGCTGCGCTGAAGCGGGAGGTGGCCGGAAACCTGATGCGTGTGCTGCGCACCATCCGGGAGCTGGACTCCGTGGCCAAGGGGCCGCAGCAGGAGGAGGAGGAGACCGAAGAGAAGCTGGAGCAGGCAGAGGGACAGGACGCGATGCAACCGGCTCAGCTGGAGGAGCAGGACCCCGTCCGTCTGGTCGTGCCCAACCCGGCACTGGACATCGACCGCCTGCTCAGGGGCCGAGGCAATGCGAGGGGCCTCAAGTGAGCGCCGCGTGTTCCTCTGCGCGAATTTTTACGCAGCTGCATTGCGATGAAGCGCAGAGGAGCAGTTTTCACGCGGTTTCAGTGCGAAGTTTTTGCTCGACTGTCACTCATTTGGCTTCGTGCGCGGTAACAGAGTGGCTGCCCAACTGACTTCGTTGCAGCCCCCTGCCACACTTTCCTTCTCTTGGACGTGACATTATTTCAAACAGAGAGACGAGACACCACTCAGTGCACATTCTTGCGTTTTACGGGCATAATATATATAGACACGAGCGAGCAGCCTTGTGTCAAGAGTCATGTGTTGATTAGAGCAGTAGTCACTCAGACCGTCTTGCACGAAATACGGGCTAAACTCGGCCATTTTTCTGCGCCGTACAACACGCTGAACGTTACAATCTTTTTGATGCTGTCTGCGCAGAAAGGAGTGAAAATGGGAGCGGGCTGTCCTCTAGCACGCTTCGTCTTATACAATTTGAGTGCGCTACTGCCTTTTTACTCCCGTATAGGCGTATTTAGTGTACAGTCTATTCTCTAAAGTACAGTCAGTAGGCAGGCATGCTGTCGTGTTCGTTCGCTGCCTGTGCAGACTCCTGCTTCAGTATTTGGCAATGAAGCTCATCCCAACGTGGTCCGCCCACAGGTCCGCCAAGAGGTGGACCACACAGTACCCGGATGAGCTGAGGGAGAACCCAGCCGAGGAAGGCGACCTGCACCAGTTCAGCATCCTGCTGAAGAAGGCGCTCGACGAGCTGAACGCTCCTCCCACCACCAGGACCACCACCAGACCTACCACCACCAAGAAGAAGAAGCTGCAGACAACGACCAGACCACGCAAAGAGTTCTTGGGCAGAAGATAGTGCATCCGGCCGTGCGGACGCTCGTGCGCGCGCGGCGATCACAGCTGCAGACAGCTCGTAGTTGTTGGCAGAGGAAATGGCTTATCGCGGAGCTTGGTGCTGGAGGGCGGCTCCACCAGTGGCGAAGCTAATGACGCGTCTTCTGAGCGCTGAGTCTGCGCAGCCAGCTAAATATTTGACTCCTGCGCAGCTCTCTATTGGTACTCCACTCGCATTCCACGAAGAGCCGACGCCCTAGAGCCACTGTGCGAAGAAAGCGTGTTGTTCAACTAGAGCTACCCTGCATTCTAGCGGTGCCCACTGATATGCCGATTTTGAAGGCCACCTTAAATGGCGAGTGCTACTACGCCGACTTCAAGGGTTAACTTCTAAGCGCGATATATATTGAAGACATCAACTGCGGCGCCGTTTTCTACAATGAAAGAAAAATGGGAAGATTAAGAAAAAGAAGGTACGCTGAACTGAAGGCTCGGGCTTCTATGAGGTGGTTATCTGATATTAGAAGTAGTTCACGGCAAGCTGACGCCTCAAGCGGTCTTATACCTGTTTCCAGCGGGCCACAGCCATGCGAACTCATTCTTATCTTTCGTGTTCGCCCTCTTCGTTAGTGCATTGAAGCTGGCAGACAGTGTGTCCTGTAACGCTGCAGTGTACAGCTGTGCATGCGTGTGTGTGTGTGTGTGTATCGCGCCTGTTGGAATTGGCTAACGAGGTGCTTGCTGCCCTAACGCAATTAAAGAAAAAAAAGCTTGTGTGGCGCTAATAAGAGATTTATGCGCGGTCATAAACGTGGGCATCCACCTCGCATCCACTTAAGCGCAGTCATGTGGTTACGTAACTACCCCACCTTGAGGGCAGGATTCCCCTTAGCACGCTAGACCGCAGCAAGGTTTATTTGACACGCGCATTCCGGACGCCCTTGCTTTGAGGGACTCCGTAGTGCTAGGGTTCCGGATGATTTCGAGCGGCTGGGGTGGTTTAACGTGCACTGACATCGCACAGTACACGGGCTCCTAGCACTTCGCCTCCATCGAAATGTGACCCTCGTGGCCGGGATCGAACCCGCATCTTTCGTGTCCGTGGCGATTCTAAAATGATTTTATTGGATGCTGCAGTCGTATCCAGAGAAATATTTCTTACGCTCTCTTTTGGAGCATGTAACACGCGTTCATTTCGCTCCAAACTAGCTGAGATATTGCTCCACTCTTCAATACCGTTGTTTCGTATGCCGCCCTCCTCGCAGGGCTCCCTATTCTGACATCAGCTTGGACTTGTAGACGATATTCTGCAAGAAATTAAATTCCTGTCCTCCAGATCACGACGCTGCTACGTCACCACATAATAACCATGTCTTGGGCAGCACGAGATGCTTGGCTAGGCCACCCATGCCGTCCCTTCATGTATCAATATACCCCTACTTTCCCCTTAATAGCCCAATTCGCCAACAAACGGCCTTGAGCCCCCCTTTCTAAATAAACAGCTCCATTCATTCATTCATTCATTCATTCATTCATTCATTCATTCATTCATTCATTCATTCATTCATTCATTCATTCATTCATTCAGAAGAAGAAGAAGAAGAAGGAGAAGAAGAAGAAGAAAATCACCCCTGAATATTTCTGACCACGTTACTCGAGATTTTCGAAATGCGTTGTGTGTAGGCCGCTGCGACATTACGAGCCTTTTATACCGGGTGATTTTTAAAGGAACACTGAGGAAAACTACCAATTCTTTTTTTTTGTCAGCAAAATCCGATAATTGGGTCTTTCGTGGCTTTGTTGGCGCTTGTACGGCAGTGAAAAATGCATTTATTGCTAAGAGTCTTGGATTAAAAGTTGAAATTTCCCGCCTCTCTGATTCAAGCTCTGGACTCTGATAACGAAATAGCCCAAAAGTGACGTAAACGGGGACTCCGTGATTGCTGGCGGCGGGCGGTGCAGCCCAGCAGCAGTCGAAATGAAAACTACCTCCGGCTGGATGTTGAATGCCCCTATATATCAGCCGTGACGATGGATCCTGTTCCCGATTCCGATAACGACGTTCTCGCAAAGAACTGCGGCCTGAACTTCAGTGACCTCAATCCCATTCACACAGCACAGCTTGCGATGCTTTTGAAGGCTGAGGCGCTGGGTCTGGCAGGATTCTCTGAACACCGATGAATCGGCAGCATGCCAAGCTGGTGCGGCAGCTGTCACCGCCGAGCCACCGTGACGACTGGTGAGCATAGACTTTGTAAGCAGCGCAGGTTGTGCAGCCGAGCGTGCGTTTGCTAACGTTAAGGCTTGTGCAACATGAGCTATAGCCACAAGTGCGTGCTGCTGCATGAACTTCCTCCGAGGAGCACTTAGAGGGGAGCCCTCTGATGCTCCGTACTTGTATATCGGGGCGCGTCACAAAACCCCACGGGCACGTAGAGCGCATGGCTGTGAACATGGAAGAAAAAATGGCCGAGAAGTACCAAAACATGCTGAAACTCTGCTGGCCGCCTGATGAGCCGCCAAGTATGTCTTTTTTTTTTTTAAGCGAAAGCTTCATTACTCCCCTCCGTAGCTTCTTCGCCGTGTGCGCGAGTTTGACCTTGAACCGAGGAGAAATCACGTGACAGTTATGACCTTCCTCAGTCGCCGCCGCTGTTAGGTGTGGGGCCCAAACCCCATAGCAGGCCACCGGCGTTGGGGGATTGCGCTTAGATCCCAGCGCTACCACCAGTTGTTAGATGCGGGCCCTTGGTTCGCCTGTGCCGTCTCTCGCCAAGGTCGGTGGTGTCCCCGGGTTCCGGATCGGGAGACTGCTGTTGTGGGGGTGACGAAGAGACGATATGGGCTTCAAGATGGAGAAGAGACTGAAAGGGTTTATTTACATTTTTGCATAGTTCAATAGTGAATCGGGAGCTGGTTGATCACATGCCAGCTCGCTGCTTAAATAGGGTCCCCTGTCCCCAGGTCCCTAGTTGGGGAATTTAGTTCATTAAAAATGCGTCTAATCACTGCGATGTCGATCACGTGTCCAGCCTTCAGGATCCGCCTTCCCGGACGTCCCCAACAACACACACTCGCCAATTCTGGCAAGTTATGGTCCGCGCTGTCCAGGCAGCAGTGAAGAATAGCTCGAAGGGGCCCCAAGCAGCTTCGAAGGTCAGTCACCTGCACTTCACAGCGGTAGCGTGGGAACGAAAGGCTGCCACTGCACTTTGCAGAAGGTTCCACGTATAAGGAAAAGCACTTAGGGTAAGACGAGGTTGTTTTCGAAGCACGGGGATTCCGGCGTCGTTGGCTTAGTCAAACACGGCCGCGTTTGCCACGGCTCATTTGCAGCGCCGCGCCGCTCGCCGCTTGCCGCCTCCCCCGCCGTCCCCTCCGGGAGAAGGACGTCGTTATGTATCGGGTGTGTCCGGCGTTGAGAACAGACGACAACCCGGCTCCCCAAAAGCCGTTCTCAGGCAGCGGATGGCCGTTTCACCCCGTAAACAGCAGGGGGGGGGGGGGGGGGGGGGAAAGGTCCCTTGTAGACGCCACCACCTGCATTCGTGGCGCCGCCCGCCCGTCGACGGCTCTTTGAAGCTTCTGTCGATTGATGCTTCTCGTGGCTTGAATATTCTTGGCCTGTTGGCGTTCCAAAACGTAACAGCTCCTCCGCGGCCAGGAGAATCTCGATCGGCCAGTGGTCACAATCACTGGTCGAGGAGAGATGACTTGAGTTGCAGCGTGGGATCGAGGCCCTTCTTGATCTTCTCTGTGAGCTCAGAACAGAGTCCTAAACTTCGCACAATGGAGACATTAATCGAAACCAGCCACTCAACATGGCGCCATTCCCCAGGCAGTGCACGAAATTCACCCGAGAGCCGCCAGGCTGTTATGCAATACGACTGCATTGTCGACATGAACGTAAGCACAAAATTTTGTAGCTGACAGCAATAATCTCGGCTACTACGACCAGCTTCCATGTCTGCCAAATTCGCTGCCAAGGCCCGATTCGCCGTACACGATTTGAAGGGTGGCAAATTTGTAAGAAAAACAAGAATAATAATGACGACACTGCGCCAAAAAACAAACAAGCAAACTGGCACCTCGATTTTGCCTGAAATTAGGGTCAAGGCAAGCGTCCGCGTCTCATCTGAGGTCGCCAAAGACAGACTACCAAGTTGTACAACAAGTGGTGGTGTTTCAAAGCCCAGAATTTTTTTATTAGAAACTCTATTCCTTATCAATCAAACTCTGATCCCCCTATACCACCCGAATAACTGTAGTCTGCTTAAAATTTGGCCCACTCTCAAATTAATCCACTGGCTCTTTTCAAAGAAGCTTGACGCTCGAGTCTGATCAATTGTTGGAGTTAACTCGCAGAGATGCAACTGCGCATCGCAATCCTTACTCCTTCCCGTACTGGCGAGAGACTTCACTTAAACTCAGTTAGTCAATTACGAACCTCGTCACCCTCACCTATACAGAAAGCTGCTACAGCTGTTCTCCGCAGAATTCTGCAGGTTCACTTCGTTCGCTTAATCTTTGAATACCAAAACCGGCTAGCTAACCAAGCGCCGCTAAACACAGGTACTCAAATGGGCACAAATATCCGTGCTTTCTTTGCCTTCGCCTGACATTAGCAACCCTGCCGTTATGTAGCGAACAGCAGTTGGTATCTCGACCAAGTCCTGCATGTCTGACTCTACTAAAGATACAAAAGCAAACCTGTGCCAAATTTTCAAACAAAAAAAAACTTGCTAGCTCTCAGCGGTTCCACGTAAGTAAATAGCGCAACGTCTACTCGGGAACTGTCTTCACTGCAATCCTGTGAGTGCCTTTATCACTTGCTAGCATCCCAAATTGACACACGTCCTCATTAACTCAATGGCACAATGACCTTTATTTAAGTGTTAAGAAAACAGGAACACCTAATCAAATACAAATCTTTAACATAAAACAAATTAGCATTTTCTTCCCGTATTTTACAGGCACACAAAATAAAGAGGAATAGTAATAAAAAAACAGCTACTTCGAGTGGCTACAACGGGTGAAACATGGCTCACCACCCCCGCGTCGAAAGGATTAGTCTTTCAGCCGCGCCCGCTGGGGTCGCGCTCTGACTGATTGTACTTCTGTCAACTCGTGACAAAGGGCAACTGAAAAAAGACATCCCTGATTGCTACTGTCATCTCCACAGCCCCTCGACGCGCTCAAAATGCCCTGGTAGCCCATGCAGTGCCGATAACCGATTCCGGGCGACGGACCGCGACCAGCGCGAGAAGCTACTCTCAGTTCTCGCTCCAAGCAAGCCCGGCTACCCTTTCGCCCTGCGCGCTTCCACGAATAAAGTGGGGAAAGTGAAGGACCCATCCTTCTCAAGAGCGCGCGCCGAACACGCCTGCATGCGGCTCGCATGCGCCGGGTGTCCCGCAATCTAGCGCCATTCTGGTCTTTCGTGCAGATTTCCTTTCTTCCTTACCGCCTTTCTGCAAGGTCGGGGTGGTCTGGGTCGTCCCGTAAGCCAGTGCCCTCTGCAAAAACTCGCTCCTGTCCTGCTTGCAAGATGCGCTTTTCTCTTTCTGTTACTGCGGTCACCTTCAGAAGCACCTGCGCGTGCCGCCTGACCAGTAACTGTAGCTGCAAGATTACAAGGTTCCATGCGGGAAGTCTTTTCTCCATGTGTGCTAACATTGGCACCTGCCTGCGCCCCTGAATTTAGGGCTTGACATTTCAACCGTTTTTTCTTGGTCCTTGCCCTCTTTCTGTTTTTACGCCTAGACACTTCCGTTTGCGTCTCCTGATCACAACTAGCTTGATCTAGTTTTACAGAGGCACCTCGGAGACCTTCATCCAATTGCAAACTGGCCGCTTTGCCTTCGCAGGTCAGTGTCAGCTCCACACCGCTGACAGACGAACCTTCCGCTGCCCCCGAGTTGGGCAGTTCGCTTTCCTGAAGGCAGTCCTCCACCGCCCGCTTATCGGCCTGAGCGCTTACCCCTGAAACGCCCTGTTCGTCGGCAATGGAGCTTTCGTACTCTGTTTCCGCGTGGCTTTCGATACTGCGTTTCAACATTACAGTTCCGCAATCTTCATGACGGTTGTGCGCTGTTTCACAATACTGTTTTACGTCGTCACGTCTGTCCAACTGGAACGATCCGGCCTGACTCGCTCTCTCTGGATTCTTGCCTCTCGAGATCTCATCTTCCAGTTTCCTTCGCTCACACGCGAGCTGTAACCCTCTGAGCTCCCGCTCCTTTTTCTCTGCCGCTAGCCGTTGTTCCTCTATTTTTCTCCGCTCATCTTCCTTTTTCTTTCACTCTGCTTTGAGGAGTTCCCACCTATCGCTAACTGTTTCTACCTCGGCGGTTTCCAAGAGCAATATGCAAATGTCCCACTTTTTGATCTTAACCGCTACATCTACACCCAACAATGACTGCAAATCTGTCTTTAGCAACTTCATTAGATCCATGTTTGCTGCTCTGAGCCTTGACTTTGCTGAACAACTGTTGACGTGAGCCTGTCCAGCTGCAGCCTATTGCACAGCTTTTTGGCTTCCGCTTTCAACTTAGATGTCGTTCGTTTCCGCAGAGGATCAAGAGCTTTGGAGGCAGCTTCCAAGGCTTTTGCATTGAACAGCCCATGTGACATAACGGCAAAACCACCCTCCTTGTCCGTAGACAATACTCAAAGCTCGTGGTCCCTCAAGAACGACAAAACGCGTTTGACATATACCTTCGGCGCAGGGTGTTTTCCGTGATTCAAGGCGTCCACACCCTCCGATACAAAGCGCGAACTGCCATCCGCAGAGGCACGTCGAGATACCTGTCGTACAAGGGAACAGGCTCTCTAGCTGAACAGGCTCTCTAAAGGCATAGAAACATCAAAGTATGATCATCTTGACGTCTTTTTCAGTGCAAAAACGCACAAGGTGGGCGCTCCGTTCAGGGTGATTGTTTCTGAAAATGATACGTGGCAAAAATCTATTGCTATGTTTCTCCAAGAAAAGCTCAACCTATTGCAAATAGATGATCCCTTCCTTGTAAAGGGTTCCTATGCTGTCATAGATTACGTAAAGTCTTCATGGCACAAGCGCTTGAGAGGTTTCTCTATAGATATTAAGGATTTGTTTTATTCGTTACCGCAAGCTAGTCTGCTTTCTTGTGTTCAGAACTGTATTGACAAGTTCAGAGTCATACCTTTCCAGAATGCTTCGGGTACGTCGAGCAATGGCTTCCTAGAACTTTTAAGCCTTTACCTTCGGTCCACTTTTATTCAATGGGACGGACTGCCATTTCTGCAAAAACAGGGTATATGCATAGGGTCGTGCATTGCACCCGTCCTTAGTGATTTATAGCCGATCTTGACAGAGGCCTTTGTAGCCGCCTTGCTAACTTAAAAGTAACAAAAGCATTTAGATATGTTGACGATTATTTAATATTCCTTGACTGTGATTCTGGGTACTTCGAATCACTTGTCACTAACACACTAAACGTAGTACGTGCAGACTTATCGCCTCTTATCATTACCCATAAATTGCCATCAAAGGACAGTCTTCGCTTACTTGATATCAGGCTTTTATTTCAAGACGATCACATTTACTGGAAATACGAACCACGTGCCAACAAGCCCCTGCTCTCGTATGACTCTGCGCACTCCAAACTTTTCAAGAGGGGCATTGCCAAGTTATGCTTCACAAATGCCATAAAAAAATTCTGCCCTCAGCTAATGACCGAAAGTTTTGCTTAACAAGTACAGAGGCTAATTGAAGCCGGTTTTTCTATGGATATCCTTGTAAGTGTTGCCGAAAGGCTCCTAAAGGAGATCTGTTACCCTCATGCTCTACCACCGTCCCATTCACTAAACAAACAGGAACTTGCCGTGATTCCGTACACTCACGGCTTGTCCCACCGCTTGAAGAAGATTGGACAACGTCCAAAATTGAAAGTCATTTTTTCAGCTCCAGAGAAGCTGCAGAAACTTTGCAGATTGACTAGACCAGGCCCTGCTACAAAGAGTGGGTGCAAGATAAATAATCAAACTAAGTTCGTTAAATGTACGGAATCCATTGTGTACAGCATACCATTGACATGTGGAAAGAAGTATGTAGGTCAAAGTGGAAGGTGCTTAAACGAGCGCCTTCGTGAACATCGTTACAATGTTAAAGAAAAGAAAGGTGGTTTTTTAGATGCGCACTGCAGAAAATGTGAATTCAAGTGTAAACCTCTTTTTCAAGCATGCACGGTGATTGCCAAAAACACTTGCAAACTCGCGCGAGAAATAATCGAAGCAGAAATGATAGATAGCTTAGGTGATAACTGCATATCGAAACCCTCTGTTACGCTATCTCGCAAGGAATTACCTCAGAAGCCATTAACAATTGACTGACTGCCCCGCTTGCGCAATATCTCGCCATGTCATATATATCTACAGGCTCTCTTCCGCAATAAACTGTTGCAAGTTAGCGCTCGTGTGTGTGTTCTTTTATGTCCTTGTCTGATGTTGTGCTATTTTATACGTTTATATTTTATTTTATGCGCTATTTTATGAACGACATTGTCAGTACATAGGGGACTTTTTCAATTAGGTTGTCTCAAGCTGGACAGCAGCGGTAAATTGACGACGAGATGGTTCCAAATTCAGGGCATGGCTTTAGTGCTAGTAGCACGTTTGCGAAATATCAAGCAATGAATTAACTCTCTCACACACCCACTCACTCATCCAATCACTAAATCAATTGATCAATCAATCAAATTGCAAACCATGGTGTTTAGCGTTCCGAAGCGACACATGGGCTATAAGCTACGCCGTACTCCGGGTTAATTTAGACCACCTGGGATTCGTTAGCATGCGCTGACATCGAATCGCACATGGACATTTTAATGCTGAAGCATTACTAGCCTCATAATCTGGAAAATGCGGGTGTGTGGTGAAGCCTCTGAAGGCAGTCACGTGATGCAGGAAATGGCGAGAAAGAAACGAGCCTTTGATGAGGGTAACCTTGGCCAAACTGAAGAATAAAATAAATATTGCCGTGACTTGGTTTTGAATCCGCGGCGGCGAGAACAGATCAGCTTCGCTGGCCACTGCGCGAGAGCAATATGCTATCGCCGCAGCTGGTCACGCTTTGTGTAAAACTGCAACACACTCTTGGGCTGTGCATTGCACAAAGTCGTTCTGATCAACTTCCCATCCGTGCGGAGGTCATGGAAGGAAAGGAAACACGCATTCAATCGCGCATTCAGGTATACGTGGCGTTAGTGCCCACAAGAAAAAACCTAATTTCGCACAATATTTCGCGGTTAGCAATGCTAAACCGCCAGCAATATCTTAACGCGACAGCGTTAAGGAGCTCGTGTCGCAGAAAAGCCGGTGTCATTGGCGTCAGACGTCAGCGAAAAATCCCTCCTCCTCCTCAACGCAATGTATTTTCCTTCCCTTACGGCGCGGTCCGGGTGTCCAGCGAGAAATATGAGACAGGCGTCATTTCATTTCTTTAAAAGCAATATTCATTTCATTTTCCTTCCCTTACGGCCTGGTTCGAGTGTCCACCGAGATATGTGAGACAGTCGTCCTTTCCTTAAATTATCCAACGGACCACGCGTCTTGCCGAATGGGTGATGGCGTTCCATTCCGTGGACTCATTGGTAGTGCTGCAACACGCTGTCACGTTTCACTCTTAAAGGCGAAGCATAAGCGTCCTCCAATTTTTTTTTTTTCTGTCGTCTCTATCGAAATACGGCTGTCTAGCTCGGGATCGAATCCGCGTACTTGGCATCAGTAGTCGAATGCCAAAGCCACTGAGCCATTGCGGCTGGTACTCTCATTCATTAATTTCATTCATTCATTCATTCATTCATTCATTCATTCATTCATTCATTCATTCATTCATTCATTCATTCATTCATTCATTCATTCATTCATTCATTCGGAGCGGTTTCTGCTTGAAACAATAGGAGCTTTGTCTCAACACATGCAGTTATTGAGGCAGAGCACGCTTCTCAGGCAAACACTTTGTTCAAGTCAGTGGCGCCACCTCGTTCAATCTGCGAACCCTGCAATGACGCCGCACTGAAAACATGCGGGAAAGAGAGAGAAAACAACTTTATTGCGACAAAGCATTAAGCGTCGGGAATATCCTGCGGCAGGGTCATTAAAGCCAAACGTCCATCAGTGGTTCCGATTTTCGCCGTCACTTTGGGGCAAATGGGAATAAATACTGGGGGGGGGGGGGGGGGGGGGGGGGGATGAATTGCAGAGGGGGACAGGAGGACAGGAAATGATAGATTAGCATAAGGTTCGGGGCATGCAGGGGAGGGTCCGATACGGTAAAGGAAAGAATGGTAGGAGGATTCAGAGCCATCTATGAATGTTAGAGAATGACCAATTCCGCATATATGGGCATTAACCGACTAAAGATATAGCGTCATACCCTTAAGGCGGAGCATAGATGATCCCCTCCAATTGAAGAATGAACACCTGCTTTTGCACGTCTACTCGATTTAACTACGTTAAATCACTACATTTTTTTTATCGAGTATCTTTAAAATGCACGTTACACTAAAAATGTATTTGCCATACCGATATTCCGATACTTTCATATTTGGCTAAAATACCTAATACCGATACACAAATTGTATCGAAAGGTAGTCTCGAAGATATATGTATCTTCGATACTGCCCACGACAAGTAGCTAGTGCAAGCTGAAGTGGTATAGTAAGGTAAGATGATGTTCAGTGCTGCATACCAGAAGCCTGCCAGCAGCAACCGCAGAGCTCAGTTGACCAGTACTGGTGCTTGTAGGGAGGTCACTTTTTATTTTGAATGGAATGCTGATGGTATCTGAAGTTCGTGAAGTTATACACGACATCGACTTCATCCAAATCTTGCATGTATCGGGTTAACTGTTCTCAGTTACTTCTACTTGAATAATACCACGAACTGGTCATTTAGTTGATATATAATAATATCATAAAAATAAATAGTTTTCAGTACGTTACTCCTGTTTCCCGTTCATTATAATAATGAAAAAATGGTTCAAGAATATCGAGCCCATAGTAATACAGTTAAATTCTCATTTTTTTGTCAAATGAATCAGTGGCTGCTATAAATTGGCGAAGTGTGCAGTGGATAGCCCGAATGTGAAAATGTTAGTTGCTGGATTTGAGAGCACCGCGTCTGTAATCTTCCTGTATTCGTGTCATGTGTATGTCATTGCACGGAGTTCGTGTACAAAGTGTTAGCCTACTATGCTATTTTCATTTGTTATTTTATGCTCACCCCTGCTTGGAGTCAATGACACCGCAGTATAGATCAATCAATCAATAATCCACCAATAGTCTGTAGCTTGCACAGTTGCACTCTGCAGCTCAAAAAATGCCCAAGAACAAAATTGTGAAGACAACAAATATTTCTGCGTCCCCTGAGGTGCGTTTGAGCACTCTCTGCAGTAAAAGTAATCAGCGGACTCTCAAGATAAAGCCAGCAAATTCTTGAACAATTCTTGAACAAAAATTTTTATAGCCGTAAGTCACTGCTTTCTAGAAATTACAGGCCATCTTGACGATGAATGCGTACGGCCTATTTCTTTTTTATGGGTGTTTCTTCAGAGCATAAGGGAAGGGCGCCATATGAAAGAGAGTACGGCCAGGTATACAGGAGAACTAATTAGACCCAGTAGAGCCACGATGGGGTCCCTGTGTCCACGCATCGTAAGATGCTGCGCAGTTCCACGAGAGACCTGTTGCTTCCAGATGTCGGTTCTTCGTTCGTTGCAGTGCGGTTTATGCGCATAGGCTATTTGCCCTATATTCTGGTAACTGAGATTGGCTGGTCTTTTGACGGCTTGAAATCACGTTGAGAACAGCGCAACGTACTATGAAGAGGAAAATCACAGAGATAGTTCCTTGAGATACAAAGGGAGAATAAATTGGAATATCATTTGTCCAACACAATGAACATGCGCAAAATAAAACAGCCGGTCTGCCAGAGCCCGAAGTGATCTTGTGCGGCGGCACAAAGCAGCAGTGGCAAAACAGTATCTCCATTATACCGGCCCGCGTTAAAACATAGAAACAAATCCTCTTTAATAAAGCAGGCTATTTCTTAACAGATATTATACTGCTCTTATTCCTTCCAGAATCAATGGTGGTCAAAAAGAAAGTACAGGTACTTGAAGGGTATATTCCCCTATCCTTTCTGATAATACTGGAAAATATAAAACGCAAAAGAAACAAAAGGTTAGATAAAGCAGAGGACAGAGTACGTAACCGACACAGCGAGTCGTAACGGACCGGAAGCTTGCAGAATTTCAATGAGGAGCACCGAAGGGCTTCGTGAATACCAAAACGAATCTTGGCTTAACAGCAAGAAGAAATCTCAGAACTGGATTTCAAAGCATTCTTACAACAGGACGCGTTTCTGCGCGCGCTCGTTGGCCGTGTAACTGTGCGGCCCGTTGGTCTAGGGGTATGATTCTCGCTTTGGGTGCGAGAGGTCCCGGGTTCAAATCCCGGACGGGCCCACTCTGTTTTTTTTTCTTTTGCTTCTTCATTCTTACCCCTTATGTAATGCCCCTGAAAAAGGGGTTTTTAAAGAAATAAAAATGCAATTAAACGAAATTGGCGCTGAGTAGTTTGGGTTACTCGCTTTATGGCATAGTTCATGTAAGATGGGCTTGTAACGCGTCCGAGCGCATACGAATCATGACAGCTTCAAGGAAGGCGGGGTGCAGCTGAATGCAATGTTTGTTCTCAGTGGAAACCGATTCGGTAGCTCTTTCTGGCTGTGCCGTAATTTGTCCGACCCCAAAAACCGCATCATTGCCAACAAATAAGGATTTGAAAATGCACCTGTTTTTTCTTCCTGCAACTGATCACGAGCTCCTGAGGCTAAGGGAAAAGAAGGCTTCGTGATCAACGTGTGGAAGTCAAATGAGGGGCAGAATATTTACAGGGGTCCGCTCTAAGGAACTGCCTTGGCATCACCGCATGTTTGCTCGCGTGGTTTTCTGAGCTAATAAAAGGTCCGTTTTCAGTGAAGGTATTCTTCAACAGTACGGTAGTCACCACAGCGGCCAAATAAGGCGTCGCCTTTCTACTAGCCAGCTGCAAAGAAACTATCGGCAGTGAGTGAATCACTTCGCATTGCAGATCCCGTAATTCCAAAAAGATGGCCGTGGGCATGAGGCACGTTTATTGAGAGAAACCAGACGCTTAGGTAGCGTATGATCGAGCCTTAGCTCTGCCGAGGCAACCAAGCATAGCACCGCCTATCAAACGGCTATTGCACCATAATCATATAGTGTGTATCTATCTTCGCTTTATCCGGTACTAATGTTGTTATATCCGGATGTCTGCATTATAAACCCGTTTAGTTGCCCACGTATACTGCATAAGAAGACAAATCGTGTGACACCAATTCGAACGGCCCACTTCATGTAGTACGTCAAGTCGTAGTGATCAAGGAACCCGTATGAAGTTCCGAAACATGTTGAACATCTTGACTTGGTCAGTGACCGCATTCCTTTTTTCCTTTAGGCTTTAGTTTCCAAATCCCTTTGGATAGCAAACAATGCTGGAAAAGTTTGAGTGTGATGCAAAGGTATGCTATACGTTAGTCAATACTGGCCCAGAGTCGCCCCTGATAGGTCTTTGATTCCATTTTAGAAATGCTACCTTTGCGAAATATGTCCCACAGTGTTTACTTGGAGAACAGTAGATCAGGTGTGCTTACGTGTGGCTCCCCCCTTTTCTGTACATAATTTAAAAGGTATTATTAAATCTCCCCCACACGCTCACATTAAATGTTCTCCCGTGTTTATGTCTGCCAGTTCTTCCCCATTTTCTTGGCCACTTGCATCATTTAGTGGCTCTTAATCACCTGTCCAACTCAGCCGCCTCCATATCCTTGTGATCCAGGCCAGTCTTGATAAATTCCTCTGCTAGCTGAAGCATCGTCCTTGACAGTTCTGCCTGCAGTGCGCACACAGCCGGAACTAACCGTTCACGATGCATAGCGTTTCGTTTTTTTATACGAACGGCGAAGCGCAAACGCAGCAATTCCGTGCAGTCACGCCCATTTATAACGAACACTGGCCTATTACGAATGACGTCGACGCGGTAGTTAAAATGGGCATTGTGGGTGTGAACAAGCCCTCGGAAGCAGTGCTTGGTGGCAGCAAAGAGGCAGGAAGATGCAGAAGCCCGCGTTCTGAAACGCGCCGCGTGGCCGTCGCCTTCATAATGAACGCACATGAGCGTCAAGAACTTTCGACGCACATTGTGATAACAATGGTCGCAACATGCTTGCGACAGAAAGGAGGAAAAAATCCTCCACGCGAGCCCAGCATTGCCCTGGCTCGCAGACACATCGAGCTCACTGCAAGGCTACCCGAAATAGGAGTGGATCTCGCGGTACGGGTGCGGAGTGGAACGAGCCACTAATGCGCTGTCAGTGCTTATTGTCCTCCACCCCCCACCCCCTCTACTCTACGAGTGAATAATGGGAAAAACGAGAAATTATATGCTATCTTACGGGTGGAATAGCGTAATGTCGCCACGATCCCCGTTTGCCTCTGAAAAGTTTTCATTTCGCGGCATTTCCGTTCCTCGCTGTGCCCGTAGCGCGTTGGTCGTACTCAACAGGACAAGGCCTGGGAGCCGAAGGAGCTGCGGTGCAATTAATTCGAGCTGTGCGCCGTTGAAGGTGCGCGCCAACCGGGAATTCGGGAGACTGCTCGACGCGAACGAAAACATCATCTGGCGCAAAGCCGCAAGAGCGCTGTGGTCGATGAAGCCAACAAAAAAGGCCGTGGGAAGACGGCACGCTTGCCAACGCTCGAGAATCGTCCCACTCAGCAGCCGCTGAGAGGGTCTATTTTTCTCGAAATATTTGCCGAATGTATTCTCAGCGTGATTTTATAGCACTTACCGAATGAACTGGTGCGTCTGATACTTTTTTTTTTATAGAAAACTGTCGTTTGGAGGCGCTGCGATTTATAGACCGGAAAAAGGGGTCACTGAAGATGATTCCCACAAAACGTGCGCAAATGCTTGACTCTTAGCTTGTGTTCGACGGACGGATCGCGCCTCGCAACAGCGTTCGCCGTCTGCCGCGCTGCCTGTGGTATTATCACAAACGGACCTTACAAGATTAAGTGTAACTTATTCGGTTCAAAAATTTGGCTGCATATCATGGAACGATGGCTGCGCGCAGCGTCAGAGTAGGTTCTCCTCAGAAGCTTCATCATTCAGCAGAGACAGCATTCTGGTACAGATGCGATGTTCGGTATACGAAGAAGTCGCGATATTTGCACCTGTAAATGCACCACCAAATGATATTTCCGTCATAATTAAACGCAAACTCGGATCATTTGACTCAGGCTAGACATAATCGGCCGGTCAGTCGGAATCATACCTACCAAGGTTCGATTCTGAAGACATGCCAGCGAGGGATAAACGGCAGCAGCTCGAAAACAAGTACCGAAACTTCGCCGTACCAAAGGAAGTTCGCAGATATGACAAAAAAATTAAGCATAAAATTCAGCGTTGCGACCTTAGCTTTTATTCGTACATTTACTGAAAACTTCGAGGCATATAACCAACGAATGCCTCGTGATCGACAGTCATGCTCGTTGTAAGTGACCTCCAACGGACATTGATATTTTGAAACCGTGGCTACAGCTAAGGTTCCGTCTGCCTGCATAGTCAGAAGCTATGAGCTTGGCGCAATTTTCTAAATTAATCAGGATGGCGCGGCTTACCGGTTTGGCGCAGGCTAAACGAAATCGCGATAGCATCCTGGAACTTCGCACCCGCAAGTTTCCAGCGACAGGAAACATCTACTGTGTACCTCTACGCCTGACCAAGTACCAACGGACCCAGTGCCTTCCATCGCCTGTGCTGGGCCCATCCGCCAACGTCATCCACCCATTTGCAGCGGCACTGATGATGCTGAAGGCTGGATAAGATGTACCGAGCACTTGAGTACGCGTGACAAATGGGACGACGTACTCAAACTTAATACCGTATTTTTCGTCACTGCAGGTCTACTTGATATTTTCACATCTCCTCATGACTAAGAATAGCGAACCTGGGATTAGCTTTCTCTAGAAAAAAAAATCTCCAAGTGCAAAAAAAAAAAGAAAGATTAGATCATGATCTCCCTCTTACGTGCGCTTCTATTCCTCCAATTTTTTCGTTATAACAAATAGAGATATGTCGCGAGGAGGTATCTGAAATTTTTTTGGAGCTAATGCATACATGCCGCAGAGTTCGCCCAGTGCGCCAAATAACAGTGCCTGCCCTCTGTGGCATTCAGTGTTGGAAAATGAAACGTCTCAGTCTTCTCGGAGGAGACTCCGAGCTCATACGCGAATGAAGCCCTCATTGGTTATAGCGCCAAAACAGTATACCGATTACACCGGACCGTGTTAAAACCCGTCCAGGTACCGGAAGGGTATACTCCCCTATTCTTTTCTATAATTTACGAAAATAAAGAATGCAAAAGAAACAAAATGTTAGATCGAACAGAGAACGGAGTACCTAACCGATACAGCGAGCCGTAACGGACCGAGAGCCTGCAGAATTTCAATGAGGAGCACCGAAGGGCTTCGTGAATGCCGAGAGACGAATCTTAGCTCAGAAGCAAGAAGAAATCTCAGAACTGGATTTCAAAGCATTATTACGACAGGACGCGTTTCTGTGCGCGGCACGTTGGCAGTGTAACTGTGCGGCCCGTTGGTCTAGGGGTATGATTCTCGCTTTGGGTGCGAGAGGTCCCTGGTTCAAATCCCGGTCGGGCCCAGTTTTTTTTTCTTTGCTTCTTCATTCTTACCGCTTATGTAATGCACCTGAAAAAAGGTCCTTAAGAAAATAAAAATGCAACTAAACGAAATTAGCGCTAAGCAGCGCGAAGGTCACTGGAAAGAGTGAAAAGGCGCCAGTACTGGAAATAAGTGAGTATAGAGGAAGGTAATGTCCACCAAATAAAATCTGTTACTATGCCTAATAGGAACTGCTTGGATTTTACATGTTCAGTGAAGAACAAAGGCAACTTCCTGATTCCTTCCATTCTGCTTCAGAAAAACAGAATAGCAAGGACGCCTGAAAACTTTATGTGTTGGGAGTGCGATAGCTTTGGAAGCTCTTCATGCCTACCGGAACTGTAGTGACGTCCCTTCCATGATGCCAATGGGCGAATTTTATGACGTACGGCGCATTTGAAGTTTATGCCGTCGTCGGGAGTAGGCGTAAGTATGCACTGCGCTGCAGGAAAGGCGTAGCCAATTGTGGAACGTCTCACAGATTGTGGTGGCTACACAGAGCTGCAGGCCCAGCAGGCTTTCGGCTGTTGGATGCATGTGCGCCCCTTTGTTCTTCGAACAGGTAGCGTGCATGTCCTCCCCGGCTGCTTTCGCGGTTTGCGGTTCCTCCGTCAAATGTACGAAATGTGGAGCGAGAGAGAACATTAACCGTTTTACTTGGGAGTGCACACAGTCCCCAGGCAGGGCGAATAAAAAAATCGTGTAACTGCGGGAAGGCGAAAGCCGTTTGCAACTCACTGCACTAATTTGAATTTGAGCGGTGACGTCACGCTGCGCATGCGCAGTTGTTGCTTGGCGGCGTATCACACCACCCGCCAAAGTGGGCAGTTTGCTCACAGTCCAGTTTGTAGGTTGTGATCACGTTACAAGGTCACGTGACACGTGACCTAGGATGTAGCGGACGGACACGGTCACGTGACCTAGGATGTAACGGACGGACAAGGTCACGTGACCTACGATGTAACGAACGGAAAAGGTCACGAGACCTAGGATGTAACGGACAGACACGGTGACGTGACCTAGGACGTAACGGAAGGACGTGGTCACGTGACCTAGGATGTAACACACGCACACCGCGAGGTCACGTGACCGGACGGACGATCATCGCGAGTATGAGCCATTAAAGGCTTTCGCCTTAATAGTTAGTAGAGAGGCCTGGGAGACATTGCTGCGCAGCCCGAACCCTGAGCACCAGCTCCTAGCCGTCCAAGTGGCTGCAGAGGCTGCCGGGATTCAAGATATCGAGGCCACCATCAGACGCGGAGACCCTGCCCACCGCAATCCCTCCTGGCCCTCGACTGAGAGGGAGAGCCGGAGGATAGGATGAGGTCGTCTTCTATTGGACAATAAAGTGTTTCACTCACTCACTCCGTCATGAGCCGCTTTCCTTAGTTTGACATCGTGCTCGGCTTTCGTCGCCGCTTTTGTTTCTTAACGTGGCGCGCTTAAAGTGTTTTGTGATGGGCACGCGATCTGCGTCCTTCGGCTGCTTTTGCTGTTGGAGGCGCTATAGCGCCCGCTCGCTTTTCATCAGCCTTAGCGATGCTTCCAGGCTCCTCGGCCGCCATCTCGCCTTCATATGAGACTGCATAAAAGGCGGCATAGCCGAGCTTTCTACCTCTTGACACTGCTGTGCCCAGCCTCGGCGGCAGCGACGCCAACTGCCAGTTGGAACACCCGAGGCATCGGAAAAACGGAGCTGCTGTCTTTGCGCCGGCGCTGGTTTGGATCCCACTCGATGCAAGTTCTGCTGCGGAAGCGCTGTACCAGAGTCACATATAGGAAATATGCCGGAGTTTGTCAACAGATGCGGAGAGTGAAGCGTCCACCCATCCACCTAAATCTACCCTGCAAAAGTGCCCCCTACCAGCAACCCAACTGCCCGCACCCGCTGGAAGAGTACGCAGTACCATCTGCCCTCCAGAAGCATCAGCCGCCCCCTAGGATTCCCTTCCACTCACCGCCACCTCCTCACCTCTTCCACCACCTTTACACTCCAGGAAAATCCTGCCGTGTGGGTGAAATTAGGCTCAGGGAAAAAGCATCAAAGAAATAACAGAGGGTAAATTCTACTGCTTTGGCGGAACTCGCTTCAGGTGTCTGATCACGCCGCTATTTTTTTCTTCTGGCTGTCATTCTGACTAAACAATTAAGAAACTTTCCAATATTATCGGCTTCATCTTCGGCCTCTGAGGTTTCCAGACCATTTTCGCCTGAATTTTCGGAGGGTGGAAGGTATAAGCTTTTCGTGCTTAAAAAAAGTAAGTTAAAAATTGGAGGGAGCACTTAAGCTCATCCTTAAGGTATGACGCGGTGGCGTAAATCGGTTAATGCCCATATATGCGGAATTGCTCATTCTCAGCTTTAAAGTCATATGTCCCTCCTCATACACTCATTGCGCAATGGCGAAGCGGTCAAGGAGTGCACTGTCCTGCGATCGCAGGTGCTGCCACCGGTGGGTCTTGTGCGAGCTAAGTTTAGAATTATGAATTTCGCTTTGGGTGCGACAGGTCCCGGGTTCAAGTCCCGGATAGGCCCCTCTAGTCTTTCTACCTACTTGCTTTTCAAAGCTAGCCTTAAGTAATGTGCTGCCTCGGCATGTGGCGCAGCGTACGTAAGATATGTTTCTGACACGTCAAAGCGCGGATCATGACTGCTTTGATGAGGCACTGAGGAGACATTAACGCAATTTTTGTTTCTAAGAAAAATATATTCTTTGGTTCTTTCTGGCTATGTTTACGTTTTTTCAACACAAAAAGGCGCATGTGTGCGGAGAAAATTGGATTTCAAAGATAAAATAACAATTTTTTCCAATGCCACTCGATTCAAACTCATGACGTCACGACCAAGAGGACCTCCGTAATGACAGCACAGATATGCGAACGAAGACGCAGCCTAGTCACAAGGGAAGGGATAAAGGTGGGAGTAAACAAAGAAAGGAGGAAAAAGCTGCCGCAGTGGAGGTGTCCGGATAATTTCGACCACCTGGAGATCTTTAACGTGCACTGACATCGCACAGCAAACGGGCGCCTTCTGCGTTCCGCCTCCATCGAAACGCGGACGCCGCGGTCGGGTACGAACCCGTCAAGGGAATTGACGAATGCGCATTTAAAATGCTGTTGGCCGAGAATCCCCGCTCTGTGACGGATGTGATCGCTCTTTGCCAAAGTTTCGACGAGCTATGCCGACAATGTATCTTTAAAAACTCGGCGGCCAGATGAGACCTAATTGTCCAGTTTGAATGCCGGTATCGACTCCTCGTTACTCCATTAGATACAAGAATTTGCACGTGAAGAGGTTGAACGACAGCTTTCTGAGATTCCCTGCCATCAAGCTCTGCAAATAAACCCCCTGTTTTAGGTGGTCGAGGCTGCGGGGTAACGCGAACCCGCGATAGCATTTTGGAACTTCGCACCCGCAAGTTTCCAGCGACAGGAAACCTCTACTATGTATCTCAACGCGGGACCAATTACCAACGGCCTCAGCGCCTTCCATCGTCTCTGCTGGGCCCATCCGCCAACGTCATCCACCCATTTATAGGGGCACTGATGATCAAGATGTTGAAGGCTGGATAAGATGTACCGAGCACTTGAGTACGCGTAGGAAATGGGACGATGTACCCAAACTTAACACCGTATTCTTCGTCACTGGAGGTCTACCTGATATTTTCACGACATCTCCTGATGACTATAAGAGTAGCGAAGCTGGGTTTAGCTTCCTCTAGAAAAAAAATCTCTAAGTGCAAAAAAAAAAAGATTAGATCATAATCACCCTCGTACGTGCGCTGCTATTTCTCCAATTATTTTGTAATAACAAATAGAGATATGTCGCGAGGAGGTATCTGAAATTTTTTGAAGCTAATGCATGGATGCCGCAGAGTTCGTCCAGTGCGCCAAATAACAGTGCGTGCCCTCTGTGGCATTCAGTGTTGGAAAATGAAATGTCTCTGTAGCCGGAGCGTTGACATTCCATCTGCATGCGTTGCGCATACTGAGGTCTTTTGGGAGGAGACTCCAAGCTGATACGCGGACGAAGCCCTCATTGGTTATAGCGCCAGAACAGTATCCAGATTACACCGGCCCGTGTTAAAACCTGGAAACAAATCCTCTTTAATATAGCAGGCTATTTCTTTACAGATATTATGCTGCTGTTATTCCCTATTCCAGAATCAGTGGTGGTCAAAAAGAACGTCCAGGTACTTGAAGGGGATACTCCCCTATTCTTTCTTATAATATACGAAAATAAAGAATGCAAAACAAACAAAACGTCAGATAAAACATAAAACGCAGTACGTAACCGACACAGCGAGCCGTAACGGACCGAAAGCCTGCAGTATTTCAATGAGGAGCACCGAAGGGCTTCGTGAATACCGAGAGAAATCTTGCCTCAACAGCAAGAAGAAATCGAAAAACTGGATTTCAAAGCATTCTTACGACAGGGCGCGTTTCTGCGCGCGCTCGTTGGCCATGTACCTGTGCGGCCCGTTGGTCTAGGGGTATGATTCTCGCTTTGGGTGCGAGAGGTCCCGGGTTCAAATCCCGGACGGGCCCGCTCTGTTTTTCTTTTTTCTTTGCTTTTTCATTCTTACCCCTTATGTAATGCCCCTGAAAAAGCGGTATTTAAGGAAATAAAAATGCAATTAAACGAAATTGGCGCTGAGTAGTTTGGGTTACTCGCTTTATGGCATAGTTCATGTAAGATGGGCTTGTAACGCGTCCGAGCGCATACGAATCATGACAGCTTCAAGGAAGGCAGAGGGCACCTGGATGCAATGTTTGTTCTCAGTGGAAACCGATTCGGTAGCTCTTTCTGGCTGTACCGTAGTTTGTCCGACCCCAAAAACCGCATCATTGCCAACAAATAAGGATTTGAAAATGCACCTTTTTTTTTCCCCTGCCACTGATTACGGACTCATGAGGTTAAGGGCAAAAAAAGGCTTCGTGATCAACGTGTGGAAGTCAAACGAGGCGCCGGATATTTACAGGGATTCGCTCTAAAAAACTGCTTGGCATCACCGCATGTTTGCTCGCGAGGTTTTCTGAGCTTATAATAGGTCCGTTTTCAGTGAAAGTATTCTTCAGCAGTACGGTAGCCACCAGAGCGGCCAAATAAGGGGTCGCCTTACTACTAGCCAGCTGCAAAGAAACTATCGGCAGTGAGTGAAGCACTTCGCATTGCAGATCCCGTAATTCCAGAAAGATGGCCGTGGGCATGAGGCACGTTTATTGAGAGAAACCAGACGCTTAGGTAGCGTATGATCGAGCCTTAGCTCCGCCGAGGCAACCAAGCATAGCACCGCCTATCAAACGGCTATTGCACCATAATCATATAGTGTGTATCTATCTTCGCTTTATCCGGTACTAATATTGTTATATCCGGATGTCTGCATTATAAACCCGTTTAGTTGCCCACGTATACTGCATAAGCAGACATATTGTTTGACACCAATTCGAGCGTCTTACTTCATGTACGTCAAGTAGTAATGATCAAGGAACCCGTTTCAGGTTCCGAAACGTGTTGAAGTTCTTGACTTGGTCAGTGACCGCATTCCTTTTTTCCTTTAGGCTTTAGTTTCCAAACCCTTTTGGTTGGCAAACAATGGTGCAAAAGTTTGAGAGTGATGCAAAGGTATGCTAGACTACTAAGTTAGTCACTATTGGTCCAGAGTCGCACTTGATAGGTGTTCGATTCTATTTTAAAAAGGCTACCTTTGCGAAGTATATCGCACAGTGTTTACTTGGAGAGCACGCACTTCGCATATGTTCGTGAACACGGTAGATCAAGTGTGCTTATGTGTGGCTCCCCCCTTTTCTGTACATAGCTTAAAAGGTTTTATTAAACTTCCCCCACACGCACACACACTAAATCTTCTCCCGTGTTTATGTGTGCCAGTTCTTTCTCATTTTCTTGGCCACTTGCACTTGACTCATTTAGTGACTCTTAATCACCTGTCCAACTCAGCCGCCTCCATGTCCTTGTGAGCCAGGCCAGTCTTGATAAACCCCTCTGCTGGCTGAAGCATCGTCCTTGGCAGTTCTGCCTGCACTGCGCACACAGCCGGAACAATAATCCTTCACGATGCATGGCGTTTCATTTGTTTATGCGAACGGCGAAGCCCATACGCGGGAATTCCGTGCAGTTGCGCCCATTTATAACGAACACTGGCCTATTACGAATGAGGTCGACGCGGCAGTTAAAATGAGTATTCTGGGTATGGGCACGCCCTCGGAAGCAGTGCTTGGTTGCAACGAACAGGCAGGGAGATGCAGAAGCCCGCGTTCTGAAACGCGCCGCGTGGCCGTCGCCTTCATAACGAACGCACATGAGCGTCAAGAACTTTCGACGCAAAATGCGATAACAAAGGGCGCAACATTCATGCGACAGAAAGGAGGAAAAAATCCTCCACGCGAGCCCAGCATTGCCCTGGCTCGCAGACACTTCGAGCTCACTGCGAGGCTAGCCGAAATAGGAGTGGATCTCGCGGGACGGGTGCGGAGTGGAACGAGACACTAATGCGCTGTCAATGCTTATTGTCCTCCACCCCCCACCCCCTCTACTCTACGAGTAAATAATGGGAAAAACGAGAAATTATATGTTATCTTACGGCTGGAATAGCGTAATGTCACCACGATCCCCGTTTGCCTGTCAAAAGTTTTCAATTCGCGGCATCTCCGTTCTTCGCTGTGCCCGTAGCGCGTTGGTCGTACTCAACAGGACACCGCCTGGGAGCCGAAGGAGCTGCGATGCAATTAATTCAAGCTGTGTGCCGTTGAAGGTGCGCGCCAACCGGGAATTCGGGAGACTGCTCGATGCGAACGAAAACATCACCTGGCGCAAAGCCGCAAGCGCGCTGTGGTCGATGAAGCCAAAAAAAAAAAAAGGCCGTGGGAAGACAGCACGCTTGCCAACGCTCGAGAATAGTTCCACTCAGCCGCCGCTAAGAGCGCGTATTTTTCTCGCAATCTTTGCCGAATGTATTCACAGCGTGCTTTTATAGCGCTTACCGAATCAACTGGTGCGTCTTATAATTTTTTTTTTAGAAAACTGTTGTTTGGAGGAGCTGCGATTTATAGACCGGAAAAAGGGGTCACTGAAGATGATTCCCACCAAACGTGCGCAAATGCTTGACTCTTAGCTTGTGTTGGACGGACGGATCGCGCCTCGCAACCGCATTCGCCGTCTGCCGCGCTGCCTGTGGTATATCCACAAACGGGCCTTACAAGAGTAAGTGTAACTTATTCGGTTCAAAAATTTGGCTGCATATCATGGAACGATGGCTGCGCGCAGCGTCGCAGTGGGTTCTCCTCACAAGCTTCAGCGTTCAGCAGAGACAGCATTGTGGCACAGATGCGATGCTCGGTATACGAAGAAATCGCGATATTTTCACGTGTCAGATGTGCCATCAAATGTTATTTCCGTCAAAATTAAACGCAAACTCGGATCATTTGACTCAGGCTTGACATAATCGGCCGGTCAGTCGGAATCATACCTACCAAGGTTCGATTCTGAAGGCATGCCAGAGAGGGAGGAGCGCCAGCAGCTCGAAAACAAGTACCGAAACTTCGCCGTACCAAAGGAAGTTCCCGCATATGACAAAAACAAATTAAGCATAGAATTCAGCGTTGCGACGTTAGCTTTTATTCGTGCGTTTACTGCAAACTTCGAGGCATATAACCAACGACGGCCGCGTGATCGACAGTCCTGCTCGTTGTAAGTGAGCTGCAACGGACATTGATATCTTGAAACCGTGGCTATACAGCAAAGGTTCCGTCTGCCTGCATAGTCAGAAACTATGAGCTTGGCGCAATTTTTTCATTTTAATCAGGATGGCGCGGCTTACCGGTTAGGCGCAGGCTACCCGAAATCGCGATAGCATCCTTGAACTTCGCACCCGCAAGGTTCCAGCGACAGGAAACCTCTACTATGTATCTCTGCGCCGGACCAAGTACCAACGGCCCCAGTGCCTTTCATCGTCTGTGCTGGGCCCATGCGCCAACGTCATCCACCCATTTGCAGCGGCACTGATGATGTTGAAGGCTGTACAAGATGTTACGAGCTTTTGTGTACGCGTAACAAATGGGACGATGTACCCAAACTTAATACCGTATTCTTCGTCACTGGAAGTGCACCTGATATTTTCACATCTCCTCATGACTAAGAATAGCGAATCTGGGATTAGATTTCTCTATAAAAAAATCTCTAAGTGCAAAAAAAAACATTATATCATAATCACCCGCTTACGTGCGCTGATATTTCTCCAATATTTTGTTGTAATAAATAGAGATATGTCGCGAGGAGGTATCTGAAAAATTTTAGAGCTAATGCATGGATGCCGCAGAGTAAGCTCAGTGCTCCAAATAACAGTGCCTGCCGTCTGTGGCATTCAGTGTTGGAAAATGAAATGTCTCAGTCGTTGGAGCATTGACATTCCACTTGTACGCGTTGCGCATACTGAGGTCTTTTTGGAGGAGACTTCAAGCTGATACGCGAATCAAGCCCTCATTGGTTATAGCGCCAAAACAGTATCCCGATTACACCGGCCCGCGTTAAAACCTGGCAACAAATCTTCAATAAAGCAGGCTATTTCTTTACAGATATTATGCTCTTATTCATTTTTCCAGAATAAATGATGGTCAAAGAGAACGACCAGGTACTTGAAGGTGATACTCGCCTATTCTTTCTTATAATATAGGAAAATAAAGAATGCAAAAGAAACAAAAGGTTATGCAAAACAGAGGACAGAGTACCTAACCTGATACAACGAGCCGTAAAGGACCGGAAGCTTGCAGAATTTCAATGAGGAGCACCGAAGGCCTTGGTGAATGCCGAGAGACGAATCTTGGCTCAACAGCAAGAAGAAATCTCAGAACTGGATTTCTAATCATTCTTACGATAGGACGCGTTTCTCCGCGCGCTCGTTGGCCGTGTAACTGTGCGGCCCGTTGGTCTAGGGGTATGATTCTCGCTTTGGGTGCGAGAGGTCCCGGGTTCAAATCCCGGACGGGCCCGTTCTGTTTTTCTTTTTTCGTTGCTTCTTCATTTTTACCCCTCATGTAATGCCCCTGAAAAAGGGTCCTTAAGGAAATAAAAATGCAATTAAACGAAATTAGCGCTAAGGTCACCGGAAAGAGTGAAAAGGCGCCAGTATTGGAAATAAGTGGGTATAGAAGAAGGTAATGTCCACCCAATAAAAACTGCTACTGTGCCTAATAGGAACTGCGTGTATTTTACAGGTTCAGTGAAGAACCAAGGCAACTTCCTGTTTCTTTTCATTCTGCTTCAGAAAAGCAGAATAGCAAGGACGCCTGATCGCTTTATGTGTTGGGAGTGCGATAGCTTTGGAAGCTCTTCATGCCTACCGGAAGTGCAGTGACGTCACTTCCATGATGCAAATGGGCGAATTTTATGACGTACGGCGCATTTGAACTTTATGCCGTAGTAGGGAGTAGGCGTAAGCATGCACTGCGCTGCAAGAAAGGCGTAGCCAATTGTGGAACGTCTCACAGATTGTGGTGGCTACACACAGCTACAGGCCCAGGCTTTCGGCTGTTGGATGCATGTACGCCCCTTTGTTCTTCGAACCGGCAGCGTGCATGGGCTCCATAGCTGCTTTCGCGGATTGAGGTTCCTCCGTCAAATGCAAGGAATGTGGAGCGAGAGGGACCCTCGACCGTGTTACTTGGGAGCGCACACAGTCCCCAGGCAGGGCGAATAAAAAAAATCGTGTAACTGCGGGAAGGCGAAAGCCGTTTGCGACTCACTGCACTGATTTGAATTTGAGCGGTGACGTCACGCTGCGCATGCGCAATTGTTGCTTGGCGTCGTATCACACCATCCGCCACAGTGGGCAGTTTGCTCACAGTCCAGTTGGCAGGTTGTGATCACGTTGCAAGGTCACGTGACACGCGACCTAGGATGTAGCGGATGGACACGGTGACGTGACCTAGGACGTAACGGAAGGACACGGTCACGTGACCTAGTATGTAACACATGGACACCGCAAAGTCACGTGACCGGACGGACGGTCATCGCGAGTATGAACCATTAAAGGCTTTCGCCTTAATAGACAGTAGAGAGGCCTGGGAGACATTGCTGCGCAGCCCGAACCCTGAGCACCAGCTCCTAGCCGTCGAACTGGCTGAAGAGGCTGCAGGGATTCAAGAAATACAGGCCAGCATCTGACGCAGCGAACCTGCCCACCGCAATCCCTCCTGGCCCTCGACTGAGAGGGAGAGCCGGAGGATAGGAAGAGGTCGTCTTCTGTTGGACAATAAAGTGTTTCACTCACTCACTCACTCTGTCATGAGCCGCTTTCCTTAGTTTGACATCGTGCTCGGCTTCCGTCGCCGCTTTTGTTTCTTTACGTGGCGCGCTTAAAGTGTTTTGTAATGGGCACGCGATCTGCGTCCTTCGGCTGCTTTTGCTGTTGGAGGCGCTATAGCGCCCGCTCGCTTTTCATCAGCCTTAGCGATGCTTTCAGCCTCCTCGGCCGCCATCTCACCTTCGTGTGAGGCTGCATAAAAGGCGGCATAGCCGAGCTTTCTACCTCTTGCCACTGCTATGCCCAGCCTCGGCGACAGCGACGCCGTCAGCGAAGAACTGCCAGTTGGAACACCCGAGGCATCGGAAAAACGGAGCTGCTGTCTTTGCGCCGGCACTGGTTTGAATCCCACTCGAAGCAAGTTTGCAGCGGAAGTGCTGTGCCAGAGTAACACAGGAAAAATTCCGGAGTTTGTCAGCAGATGCGGGGAGTGAAGCCTCCACCCATACACTTAACTCTACCCTGCAAAAGTGCCCCCTACCAGCAACCCAACTGCCCCCACCCGCTGGAAGCGTACACAGTACCAGCTGCCCTCCAGAAGCATCAGCCGCCCCGTAGGCTTCATTTCCGCCACCTTTACACTCAAGGAAAATCCTGCTGTGTGCGTGAAATTAGGCTCAGAGAAAAAGCATCAAAGAAATAACAGAGGGTAAATTCTACTGCTTTGGCGGAACTCTCGCATCAGGTGTCTGATCACGCCGTTATTTTTTTTTATTCTGGCTGCCATTCTTACTAATCGATTAAGAAGCTTGCCAATATTATCGGCTTCACCTTCGGCCTCTAATTCATTGCGGTTTCCAGACCATTTTCGCCTGAATTTTTGGAGGGTGGAAGGTATAAGCTTTTCGTCCTCAGAGAAAGTCAGTTAAAAATTTTAGGGGACACTTAAGCTCATCCTTAAGGTATGACGCGGTGGCGTAAATCGGTTAATGCCCATATATGCGGAATTGGTCATTCTCAGCTTTACAGTCATATGTCCCTCCTCATACACTCATTGCGCAATGACAAAGCAGTCAAGGAGTGCACTGCCCTGCAATCGCAGGTGCTGCCACCGGTGGGTCTTGTGCGAGCCAAGTTGAGAATTATGATTTTCGCTTTGGGTGCGAGAGGTCCCGGGATAAATCCCGGACAGGCCCCTCTTCTCTTTCTACCTAGTTGCTTTTCAAAGCTATCCCCAAGTAATGGGCTGACTCGGCATATGGCGCAGCGTACGTAAGATATGTTTCTGACACGTCCAAGCACGGATCATGACCGCTTTGAAGAGGCACTGAGGAGACCTTAACGCAATTTTTGTTTTTAACAAATATCTATTCTGTGTTTCTTCTGGCTGTGTTTACGTTTGTTCAACACAAAAGGGCGGTGTGTGCTGAGAAAATTGGATTTCAAAGACAAAAAAAAAAGCTTTTTCCAATGCCACTCGATTCAAACTCATGACGTCACGACCAAGGGGACCTCCGTAATGACAGCACAGATATGCGAACGAAGACGCAGCCTAGCCATAAGAGAAGGGATTAACGAGGGAGTGAATAAAGAAAGGAGGAAAAAGCTGCCACAGTGGAGGTCTTCGGATAATTTCGACCACCTGGGGATCTTTAACGTGCACTGACATCGCACAGCACACGTTTCGCCTTCTGCGTTTCGCCTCCATCGAAACGCTGCCGCCACGGTCGGCTTCGAACCCATCGAGAGAATTGACGAATGCGCATTTAAAATACTATTGGTCTAGAATACTCGCACTGCAACGGATGTGATCGCTCTTTGCCAAAGGTTCGACGAGCTACATCGGGAAAGCATCTTAACACGGCGGCCAGATGAGACCGAATTGTCAATTTTGACAGCCGGTATCTACTCCTCGTTACTCCATTAGACACAAGAATTTGAAAGTGAAGAGGTTGAACGACAGCTTTCTGAGATTCCCTGCCATCGAGCCCTGCAAATAAACCCCTCTGTTTCAGGTGGTGGGTGTTGCGGGGTAACCCGAACCCGCGATAGCATCCTGGAACTTCGCACCCGCAAGTTTCTAGCGACAGGAAATCTCTACTATGTATCTCTACGCCGAACCAAGTACCAACGGCCCCAGTGCCTTCCATCGTCTGTGTTCGGCCCATCCGCCAACGTCATCCACCCAATTGCAGCGGCACTGATGATGTTGAAGGCTGGATAAGATGTTACGAGCACTTCAGTACGCGTAACAAATGGGACGACGTACTCAAACTTAATACAGTATTTTACATTACTGCAGGTCTACCTGATATCTTGCCATCTCCTCATGACTAATAATAGCGAATCTGGGATTAGCTTTTTATAGAAAAAAATCTCTAAATGCAAAAAAAAGATTAGATCATAATCACCCGCTGATGTGCTCTGATATTTCTCCAATATTTTGTTGCAACCAGTAAACATATATGTCGCGAGGAGGTATCTGAAAACTTTTTGGAGCAAATGCATGGATGCCACAGAATTCGCCCAGTGCGCCAAATAACAGTTCCTGCCCTCTGTGGCATTCAGTGTTGGAAAATGAAACGTCTCAGTCGCCGGAGCGTTGACATTCCATCTGCATGCGTTGCGCATACTGAGGTCTTTTGGGAGGAGACTCCAAGCTGATACGCGAATGAAGACCTCATTGGTTATAGCGCCAGAACAGTATCCAGATTACACCGGCCCGTGTTAAAATCTGGAAACAAATCCTCTTTAATAAATCAGGCTATTTCTTTACAGATATTATGCTGCTGTTATTCCCTATTCCAGAATCAGTGGTGGTCAAAAAGAACGTCCAGGTACTTGAAGGGGATACTCGCCTATTCTTTCTTATAATATAGAAAAATAAAGAATGCAAAAGAAACTAAAGGTTATGTAAAACAGAGAACAGAGTACGTAACCGACACAGCGAGCGGTAACGGACCGGAAGCCTGCAGAATTTCAATGAGGAACACCGAAGGGCTTCGTGAATGCCGAGAGACGAATCTTGGCTCAACAGCAAAAAGAAATCGCAAAACTGGATTTCAAAGCATTCTTACGACACGACGCGTTTCTGCGCGTGCTCGTTGGCCGTGTAACTGTGCGGCCCGTTGGTCTAGGGGTATGATTCTCGCTTTGGGTGCGAGAGGTCCCGGGTTCAAATCCCGGACGGGCCCGCTTTCTTTTTTCTTTGCTTCTTCATTCTTACGCCTTATGTAATGCCCCTGAAAAAGGGTCCTCAAGGAAATAAAAATGCAATTAAACGAAATTAGCGCTAAGCAGCGCTAAGGTCACTGGAAAGAGTGAAAATGCGCCAGTATTGGAAATAAGTCAGAATAGAGGAAGCTAATGTCCACCAATAAAAACTACTGCTGTGCCTATTAGGAACTGCTTTGGTTTCACATGTTCAGTGAAGAACAAAGGCAACTTCCTGTTTTCTTCCATTCTGCTTCAGAAAAGCAGAATAGCAAGGACGCCTGATCACTTTATGTGTTCGGAGTGCGATAGCTTTGGAAGCTCTTGATGCCTACCGGAACTGTAGTGACGTCCCTTCCATCATTCCAATGGGCGAATTTTATGACGTACGGCGCATTTGAAGTTTATGCCGTCGTCGGGAGTAGGCGTAAGTATGCACTGCGCTGCAGGAAAGGCGTAGCCAATTGTGGAACGTCTCACAGATTGTGGTGGCTACACAGAGCTACAGGCCCAGCAGCCTTTCGGCTGTTGGATGCATGTGCGCCCCTTTGTTTTTCGAACCGGTGGCGTGCATGGGCTCCATAGCTGCTTTCGCGGATTGAGGTTCCTCCGTCAAATGTAAGAAATGTGGAGAGAGAGGGACCCTCGACCATGTTACTTGGAAGTGTACACAGTCCACAGGCAGGGAAAAAAAAATCGCTTAACTGCGGGAAGGCGAAAGCAGTTTGCGACTCACTGCACTGATTTGAATTTGAGCGGTGACGACACGCTGCGCATGCGCAGTTGTTGCTTGGCGGCGTATCACACCACCCCCCACAGTGGGCAGTTTGCTCACAGTCCAGTTGGCAGGTTGAGATCACGTTGGAAGGTCACGTGACACGTGACCTAGGATGTAACGGACGGACACGGTCACGTGACCTAGGATGTAGCAGACGGACACGGTCACGTGACTTAGCATGTAACGCACGGACATCGCGAGTATGAGCCACTAAAGGCTTTCGCCTTAATCGATAGTAGAGAGGCCTGGGAGACATTGCTGCGCAGCCCGAACCCTGAGCACCAGCTCCTAGCCGTCCAACTGGCTGAAGAGGCTGCAGGGATTCAAGAAATACAGGCCAGCATCTGACGCGGAGACCCTGCCCTGCGCAATCCCTCCTGGCCCTCGACTGAGAGGGAGAGCCGGAGGATAGGAAGAGGTCGTCCTCTGCTGGACAATAAAGTGTTTCACTCACTCACTCTGTCATGAGCCGCTTTCCTTAGTTTGACATCGTGCTCGGCTTCCGTCGCCGCTTTTGTTTCTTAACGTGGCGCGCTTAAAGTGTTTTGTGATGGGCACGCGATCTGCGTCCTTCGGCTGCTTTTGCTGTTGGAGGCGCCCGCTCGCTTTTCATCAGCCTTAGCGATGCTTTCAGCCTCCTCGGCCGCCATCTCGCCTTCGTGTGAGGCTGCATAAAAGGCGGCATAGCCGAGCTTTCTACCTCTTGCCACTGCTATGCCCAGCCTCGGAGGCAGCGACGTCCACCGCGAAGGACTGCCAGTTGGAACACCCGAGGTATCGGAAAAACGAAGCTGCTGTCTTTGCACCCGCACTGGTTTGAATCCCACTCGAAGCAAGTTTGCAGCGGAAGTGCTGTGACAGAGTAACACAGGAAAAATTCCGGAGTTTGTCAGCAGATGCGGGGAGTGAAGCCTCCACCCATACACTTAACTCTACCCTGCAAAAGTGCCCCCTACCAGCAACCCAACTGCCCCCGCCCGCTGGAAGCGTACACAGTACCAGCTGCCCTCCAGAAGCATCAGCCGCCCCGTAGGCTTCATTTCCGCCACCTTTACACTCAAGGAAAATCCTGCTGTGTGCGTGAAATTAGGCTCAGAGAAAAAGCATCAAAGAAATAACAGAGGGTAAATTCTACTGCTTTGGCGGAACTCTCGCATCAGGTGTCTGATCACGCCGCTATTTTTTTTTATTCTGGCTGCCATTCTTACTAATCGATTAAGAAGCTTGCCAATATTATCGGCTTCACCTTCGGCCTCTAATTCATTGCGGTTTCCAGACCATTTTCGCCTGAATTTTTGGAGGGTGGAAGGTATAAGCTTTTCGTCCTCAGAGAAAGTCAGTTAAAAATTTTAGGGGACACTTAAGCTCATCCTTAAGGTATGACGCGGTGGCGTAAATCGGTTAATGCCCATATACGCGGAATTGGTCATTCTCAGCTTTACAGTCATATGTCCCTCCTCATACACTCATTGCGCAATGACAAAGCAGTCAAGGAGTGCACTGCCCTGCAATCGCAGGTGCTGCCACCGGTGGGTCTTGTGCGAGCCAAGTTGAGAATTATGATTTTCGCTTTGGGTGCGAGAGGTCCCGGGATAAATCCCGGACAGGCCCCTCTTCTCTTTCTACCTACTTGCTTTTCAAAGCTATCCCCAAGTAATGGGCTGACTCGGCATATGGCGCAGCGTACGTAAGATATGTTTCTGACACGTCCAAGCGCGGATCATGACTGCTTTGAAGAGGCACTGAGGAGACCTTTACGCAATTTTTGTTTTTAACAAATATCTATTCTGTGTTTCTTATGGCTGTATTTACGTTTGTTCAACACAAAAAGGCGATGTGTGCTGAGAAAATTGGATTTCAAAGACAAAAAAAAAAGCTTTTTCCAATGCCACTCGATTCAAACTCATGACGTCACGACCAAGAGAACCTCCGTAATGACAGCACAGATATGTGAATGAAGGCGCAACCTAGCCATAAGGGAAGGAATAAAGGAGGGAGTGAAAAAAGAAAGGAGGAAAAAGCTGCCGTAGTGGAGGTATCCGGATAATTTCGACCACCTGGGGATCTTTAACGTGCACTGAGAATTGCACAGCACACGGGTGCCTTCTGCGTTTCGTCTCCATCGAAACGCGGCCGCCACGGTCGGCTTCGAACCCATCAAGAGAATTGACGAATGCGCAGTTAAAATACTATTGGTCAAGAATACTCGCACTGCAACGGATGTGATCGCTCTTTGCCAAAGGTTCGACGAGCTACATCGGCAAAGCATCTTAACACGGCGGCCAGATGAGACCGAATTGTCAATTTTGACAGCCGGTATCTACTCCTCGTTACTCCATTAGACACAAGAATTTGAAAGTGAAGAGGTTGAACGACAGCTTTCTGAGATTCCCTGCCATCGAGCCCTGCAAATAAACCCCTCTGTTTCAGGTGGTGGGTGTTGCGGGGTAACCAGAACCCGCGATAGCATCCTGGAACTTCGCACCCGCAAGTTTCTAGCGACAGGAAATCTCTACTATGTATCTCTACGCCGAACCAAGTACCAACGGCCCCAGTGCCTTCCATCGTCTGTGTTCGGCCCATCCGCCAACGTCATCCACCCAATTGCAGCGGCACTGATGATGTTGAAGGCTGGATAAGATGTTACGAGCCAGAACAGTATCCAGATTACACCGGCCAATGTTAAATCCTGGAAAGAAATCCTCTTTAATAAAGCAGGCTATATTTTTTTACAGGTATTGTGCTCTTATTCCTTCCGGAATCAATGGTGGTCAAAGAGAACGTCTAGGCACTTCAAGGGTATTCTCCCCTATCATTTCTGATAATACAGGAAAATATAAAATGTAAAAGGAACAAAAGGTTAGATAAAGCAGAGGACAGAGTACGTAACCGATACAGTGACCCGTAACGGACCGGAAGCTTGCAGAATTTCAATGAGGAGCACCGAAGGGCTTCGTGAATACCAAAACTAATGTTGGCTCAACAGCAAGAAGAAATCTCAGAACTGAATTTCAAAGCATTCTTACGAGAGGACGCGTTTCTCCACGCGCTCGTTGGCCGTGTAACTGTGCGGCCCGTTGGTCTAGGGGTATGATTCTCGCTTTGGGTGCGAGAGGTCCCGGGTTCAAATCCCGGACGGGCCCACTTTTTTTTCTTTGCTTCTTCATTCTTACCGCTTATGTAATGCACCTGAAAAAAGGTCCTTAAGAAAATAAAAATGCAACTAAACGAAATTAGCGCTCAGCAGCGCGAAGGTCACTGGAAAGAGTGAAAAGGCGCCAGTATTGGAAATAAGTGAGAATAGAGGAAGCTAATGTCCACCCAACAAAAACTGCTACTGTGCGTAATAGAAACTGCGTGTATTTTACAGGTTCAGTGAAGAACCAAGGCAACTTCCTGTTTCTTTTCATTCTGCTTCAGAAAAGCAGAATAGCAAGGACGCCTGATCGCTTTATGTGTTGGGAGTGCGATAGGTTTGGAAGCTCTTGATGCCTACCGGAAGTGCAGTGACGTCACTTCCAATCATGCCAATGGGCGAATTTTATGACGTACGGCGCATTTGAAGTTTATGCCGTAGTAGGGAGTAGGCGTAAGCATGCACTGCGCTGCAGGAAAGGCGTAGCCAATTGTGGAACGTGTCACAGATTGTGCTGGCTACACACAGCTACAGGCCCAGCAGGCTTTCGGCTGTTGGATGCATGTGCGCCCCTTTGTTCTTCGAACCGGTGGCGTGCATGGCTTCCCCAGCTGCTTTCACGGTTTGCGGTTCCTCCGTCAAATGTAAGGAATGTGGAGCGAGAGAGACCCTCGACCATGTTACTTGGGAGTGCACAGAGTCCCCAGGCAGGGCGAATAAAAAAATCGTGTAACTGCGGGAAGGCGAAAGCCGTTTGCAACTCACTGCACTAATTTGAATTTGAGCGGTGACGTCACGCTAAGCATGCGCAGTTGTTGCTTGGCGGCGTATCACACCACCTGCCACAGTGGGCAGTTTGCTCACAGTCCAGTTGACAGGTTGTGATCACGTTACAAGGTCTCGTGACACGCGACCTAGGATGTAACGGACGGACACGGTGACGTGACCTAGGACGTAACAGAAAGACACGGTCACGTGACCTAGGATGCAACGGACGGACACGGTCACGTGACCTAAAATGTAGTGACGGACACGGTCACGTGACCTAAGATGTAACGGACGGACAAGGTCACGTGACCTAGGATGTAACGGACGGACACGGTCACGTGACCTAGGAAGTAGCCGACGGACACCGTCACGAGACCTAGGATGTAACGGATGGACAAGGTCACGTTACCTAGGATGTAACGGACGGACAAGGTCATGTCACCTAGGATGTAACGGACGGACAGGGTCGCGTGACATAGGATGTAAAGGACGGACAAGGTCACGTGACCTAGGACGTAACGGAAGGACGCGGTCACGTGACCTAGGATGTAGCGGACGGACAAGGTCACGTGACCTAGGATGTAGCGGACGGACAAGGCCACGTGACCTTGGATATAGTGGACCGACACGGTGACGTGACCTAGAGTAACGGACGGACAAGGTCACGTGACCTAGGATGCAACACACGGACACCGCGAGGTCACGTGACCGGACGGACGGGCATCGCGAGTATGAGCCATTAAAGGCTTTCGCCTTAATAGATAATAGAGAAGCCTGGGAGACATTGCTTCGTAGCCCGAACCCTGAGCACCAGCTCCTAGCCGTCCAACTAGCTGAAGAGGCTGCCCGGATTCAAGAAAACCAGGCAAGCATCTGACGCGGAGACCCTGCCCACCGCAATCCCTCCTGGCCCTCATCACTCGATTGAGAGGGAAAGCCGGATGATAGGATGAGGTCGTCTCCTGCTGGACAATAAAGCGTTTCACTCACTCACTCACTCCGTCATGAGCCGCTTTCCTTAGTTTGACATCGTGCTCGGCTTCTGTCGCCGCTTTTGTTTCTTTACGTGCCGCGCTTAAGTGTTTTGTGATGGGCACGCGATCTGCGTCCTTCGGCTGCTTTTGCTGTTGGAGGCGCCCGCTCGCTTTTCATCAGCCTTAGCGATGCTTTCAGCCTCCTCGACCGTGCATAAAAGGCGACATAGCCGAGCTTTCTACTTCTTGACACTGCTATGCCCAGCCTCGGCGGCAGCGACGTCGTCCGCGAAGGACTGCCAGTTGGAACACCCGAGGCATCGGAAAAACGGAGCTGCTGTCTTTGCGTCGGCACTGGTTTGAATCCCACTCGAAGCAAGTTCTGCTGCGGAAGCGCTGTACCAGAGTCACATAGGGAAAATGCCGGAGTTTGTCAGCAGATGCGGAGAGTGAAGCCTCCACCCATCCACCTAACTCTACCCTGCAACAGTGCCCGCTACCAGCAACCCAACTGCTCCCACCCGCTAGAAGCGTGCGCAGTACCAACTGCCCTCCAGAAGCATCAGCCGTCCCCTAGGCTTCCCTTCCACTGACCGCCACCTCCTCAGCCCTTCCACCAACTTTACACTCCAGGAAAATCCTGCCGTGTGCGTGAAATTAGGCTCAGAGAAAAAGCATCAAAGAAATAACAGAGGGTAAATTTTACTCCTTTGGCGGAACTCTCGCATCAGGTGTCTGATCACACCGTTATCTTTTTCTTCTGGCTGCCATTCTGACTAAACAATTAAGAAGCTTGCCAATATTATCGGCTTCACCTTAGGCCTCTAATTTATTGCGGTTTCCAGGCCATTTTTGCCTGAATTTTTGGAGGGTGGAAGGTATAAGCTTTTCGTCCTTAAATAAAGTCAGTTAGAAATTGGAGGGATCACTTAAGCGCATCCGTAAGGTATTACGCGGTGGCGTAAATCGGTTAATGCCCATATATGCCAAATTGGTCATTCTCAGCTTTACACTCATATGTCCCTCCTCATACACTCGAAGCGGTCAAGGAGTGCACTGCCCTGCGAGCGCAGGTGCTGCCACCGGTGGGGCTTGTACGGGCCAAGTTGAGAATTATGAATTTCGCTTTGGGTGCGAGAGGTCCCGGGTTCATGTTCCGGACAGGCCCCTCTAGTCTTTCTACCTACTTGTTTTTCAAAGATAGCGCCAAGTAATGGGCTGCCCCGGCATTTGGCGCAGCGTACTTAAGATATGTTTCTGACACGTCCAAGCGCGGATCATGACCGCTTTGAAGAGGCACTGAGCAGTCCTTAACGCAATTTTTGTTCTTAACAAAAATATATTCTGCGGTTCTTTCGGGCTATGTTTACGTTTGATCAACACAAAATGCGGAAAAAATTGAATTTCAAAGATAAAAATAACAATTTTTTCCAATGCCACTCGATTCAAACTCATGACGTCACGACCAAGAGGATCTCCGTAATGACGGCACAGATATGTGAACGAAGGCGAAGGCTAGGCATAAGGGAATGGATAAAGGAGGGAGTGAAAAAATAAAGGAGGAAAAAGCTGCCGTAGTGGAGGTATCCGGATAATTTCGACCACCTGGGGATCATTAACGTGCACTGACATCGCACAGCCCACGGGCGCCTTTTGTGTTTCGCCTCTTTCCAAACGCGGCGGCAACGGTCAGGTTCGAGCCCGTCAAGGGAATTGACGAATGTGCATTTAAAGTGCTATTGGCCGAGAATCCCCGCACTGTCACGGATGTGATCGCTCTTTGCAAAAGTTTCGACGAGCTACGTCGGCAATGCATCTTTACTCGGCGGCCAGATGAGACCTAATTGTCCAGTTTGAATGCCGGTATCGACTCCTCGTTACTCCATTAGACACAAGAATTTGCACGTGAAGAGGTTGAACGACCGCTTTCTGAGATTCCCTGCCATCGAGCCCTGCAAATAAACCCCCTTTTTCAGGTGGTGGAGGTTGCGGGATAACCCGAACCCGCGATAGCACCCTGGAACTTCGCACCCGCAAGTTCCCAGGAAACCTCTACAATGTATCCCTACGCCGGACCAAGTACCAACGGCCCCAGTGCCTTTCATCGTCTGTGCTGGGCCCATCCGCCAACGTCATCCACCCATTTGCAACGGCACTGATGATCAAGATGTTGAAGGCTGGATAAGATGTACCGAGCACTTGAGTACGCGTAGCAAATGGGACGATGTACCCAAACTTAATACCGCATTCTTCGTCACTGGAGGTCTACCTAATATTTTCACGACATCTCCTGATGACTATAAGAATAGCGAATCTGGGTTTAGCTTTCTCTAGAAAAAAAAATCTCTAAGTTCAAAAAAATATTAGATCATAATCACCCTCTTACGTGCGCTGCTATTTCTCCAATTTTTTTGTTATAACAAATATAGATATGTCGCGAGGAGGTATCTGAAATTTTTTTGGAGCTAATGCATGGGTGCCGCAGAGTTCGCGCAGTGCGCCAAATAACAGTGCCTGCCCTCTGTGGCATTCAGTGTTGGAAAATGAAACGCCTCAGTCGTCGGAGAATTGACATTCCACTTGCACGCGTTGCGCATACTGAGGTCTTTTGGGAGGAGGCTCCAAGCTGATACGCGAATGAATCATTGGTTATAGCGCCAGAACAGTATCCAGATTACACCGGCCCGTGTTAAAATCTGGAAACAAATCCTCTTTAATAAATCAGGCTATTTCTTTACAGATATTATGCTCTTATTCCTTATTCCAGAATCAATGGTGGTCAAAGAGAACGTCCAGGTACGTTTAATGGGATACTCGTCTATTCTTTCTTTTAATATAGGAAAATAAAGAATGCAAAAGAAACTAAAGGTTATGTAAAATAGAGAACAAAGTACGTAACCGACACAGCGAGCCGTAACGGACCGAAAGCCTGCAGAATTTCAATGAGGAGCACCGAAGGGCTTCGTGAATACCGAGACGAATCTTGGCTCAACAGCAAGAAGAAATCGCAAAACGGGATTTCAAAGCATTCTTACAACAGGACGCGTTTCTCCACGCGCTCGTTGGCCGTGTAACTGTGTGGCCCGTTGGTCTAGGGGTATGATTCTCGCTTTGGGTGCGAGAGGTCCCGGGTTCAAATCCCGGACGGGCCCGCTATTTTTTTTCTTTGCTTCTTCATTCTTACCCCTTATGTAATTCCCCTGAAAAACGGTCCTTAAGGAAATAAAAATGCCATTAAACGAAATTAGCGCTAAGCAGCGCTAAGGTCTGGAAAGAGTAAAAGTGCGCCAGTATTGGAAATACGTGAGAATAGAGGAAGCTAATGTCCACCCAATAAAAAGTGCTACTGTGCGTAATAGGAACTGCGTGGATTTTACAGGTTTAGTTAAGAACAAAGGCAACTTCGCTTTTTGTCACGGCGATGGAAGTGGAGGCTGCTGGGACTCTATTGGAACCCTGTGGGTCGGCAGCAGGCGCCCAGAGGAAGCGCCTGCACCGCCAGAGTGACTCGAGCAGCCAGGGCACTGTTGTGTACTCGGTGCCAAGTGAAGACTCCTCGTCCTCGGCCGACGACGGTTTCATACCGGTTGTCGGCAAGAAGGCCAAGCGCAGACTGCGTAGACAAGCCGGATCGTCCTCATCGAGCACGTCAACGGTGTCCTGATCAAGAACGCCAACGATCATCACGGCGCGAAGTTCCTCTGCGCATACAGCCTTGTTTGTGCCGTTGAACTCAACGGACAACTTGAACCTCCTGAACAGGCAAGCCATCTCTATTTATCTGGAGAGCCTCGTACCGGGAGGCATTAAAGATGTCAGAATAAACCCGTTCAAAAACGCCACTGCCATTGATGTGTTGGAGCGAAGTGCGCTAGAGAGTTTAACCGCAATCACCAAACTCAGCAACATCAGTGTACGCCCCTTATTCTCCAGGACAGCGGCACTACGGCTGGCGTAATCTACAACGTCGGCATCGCCATCAGGTACGCAGATTTACCCATGTTGATCAAGCCGGCAACCAACGGCATATCCATCATTCAAGTTCAGCGGTTAGGAAGATCTACATGCATCAAGCTGACCTTCAAGGGTGACTGCATACCATCGTACGTGAAGGTTGGACACTTTCGTAATCCAGTTCGACCTTCTGTGCCTAAGCCCCTTCAATGCAGGAAGTGCATGAGGATCGGCCACGTGAGCGGCGTCTGCATCAACTCCATCGTGTGCCTGCGATGCTCCGAGTCACACAGCGGTGACGTTTGCCGCGCGACTACCTTGAAGTGCGCCAACTGCCACGGCCCTCATGACTCTTCCTCGAAAGACTGCCCCCGTGTAAAGACCGAGCGGGCGGTACTGAAGCAAATGGTGCGAGACCATTCTACGCACAAAGAAGCCGCCGCAAAGGTGCGACGACGTCGTTCGCGCCGCCGAATGTCGTCAAAGAAAGCAGTCACATTTGAGAAGAATGCCCCAAACGCAACTGCAGCTTGTCCGCCTCCGCCAAAGACCGTACCAAATCAAGGGAGTCCGGCGCTTGGTGAGGCTGGACCTGCTGCCTCAGATTCAACTTGGCCACCACTGCCAAAGCCTTCTACGCCTACTGTGCCAGGGATGTTGGCGCACTCAGGGCAGTGTGCAGCGCCTACGACTGATCCAGCCAACAGGCACGATCAAGGCCATGGCCCAGATATGCAAGTGATTGCAATGCTAACGTCACCAATGAATGCCATGCGTGCTCTGCTTTCCAGCCTACGTACGCCAGCAGCAAACAGCGCACTTCAAGTGCTGGACGCGCTACATCCAGTTCTTGCGGCTCTACAGTAGAAGGCATCATGGCTCCTTCGGACCTGTCTTTTCAGAAGAAAGTCAAGCAAGCTTTCATTTTCCAATAGAATGCTCGTGGACTCCACTCCCGGATTTCCGATTGACGGCACTACGTCTACGAGAATCACTTCCCCATTCTTGTGATTTGTGAACCGAAGACTCCGGCCATTTTGCGAATATCCGGTTATGAGGCATTTGCATCACCCACGTTCCACAGATCCAGCAAAGTCATCGTCTACATTCGACGTGACCTTACATATGTGCAACATTCAGTTTCTCCGAACGAAGACAATCAGTACGTTGCCTGACAGTGAAGAGCCGAAACCTGACGTTTACGCTACTGGCGGTGTACCTGGCGCCATCAAGTCGTTTCGACGCCAGAAGGTTGAGTGGTTTGATGGCAGCTATACCTTCTCCGTGGGTCGTTATGGGTGACTTCAATGCTCATCACGCCATGTGGGGAAGAGTTAGGATGGACGTTAGGGGAAGACAGCTTGTGTCGTTCACCTCTGACCATGACCTCCAGTGCCTTAATGACGGAAGCCCGACCTATATTCGAAGGATGACTAATAGCAACTGCTTGGACTTGACTTTCGTTTCACAGTGCCTTACCAACAGCGTCCGGTGGTTTTCGGATGTAGAAACCCATGGCAGCGACCATATCCCAACCTATCTGATTATTACCGGCCATTCCACATTTTCCCCAGCCACGTGAAGGCAGTGCATTGACTGGACAGTTTTTAAATTACTTATGGAGGCTGCTTGCACAGAGGGCTTCTCTACCGGTCTTGAACAAAAAATTAAGGAGGCCATGGAACACGCCACCTGCCCCTTTAACTCTGTCGCTAACTACACCGATTTTGACTTCGAATTGCAGCGACTGCGATCACAACGGCGCAGGGCAGAGCGCAGATACCGACGCACAAAGTCGCGCCTAGACCTAAGAGATGCTAGGCGCCTACAGAAGGAGATTCAGCGCAGAATTCAGGCACTGCAAACACAACGCTGGACGACAATTTTGCCAAACACTTGATCCACGGAAGCCTTTGTCACGCGTTTGGAGTCTAATTCAGGATCTTCGCACGTCCCCTCAACAGCGCTACCCGTTCAAATCCGTAGCGCTCCACCAAAGGCGCAGTGTGGTTGAGGTAGCCGAAGATTTCTGCGCAAGAATAACAGGCCCTCCGAATCCAGGCGCACCGCTGCACTGCGACAATGTTCCACCCTCACGGGATTCTCGGATGGATGTGCTATTCCCCATGGAAGAACTTGATGCTGCACTGGCTTGTTGTAGAAGGTCATCATCACCAGGGCCCGATGGTGTGACGTACTCCGCACTTGCCAACCTTGGCCAAGAAGCTCGACGGGCTCTTTTCGACACTTATAACAAGTCATGGACTGCTGGCATAGTTCCTCATGATTGGAAGACCAGTCGTCTGGTTCCACTTCTTAAACCGGGGAAGTCACCGCTCGACCTTTCATCATACTGTCCAACTGCACTAACCAGGTGCGTCGGCAAAGTCATGGAAAGAATGCTGCTCACACGCGTGGAATGGTACTTGGAGCGATATCAGATTTATCCAACCTTCATGCCTGGGTTCCGACGGGGCCGCTCTTCTATCGACAACGTGGTTGACGTTGTAACTCGGTGCAACACAGCAAAAGTTTGAAAAGATTGACCGTGGCATTGTTTTTGGATATCAAGAGCGCGTACGACAACGTAACGCATCAGGCCATTTTGGACGCAATGGAAGCTGCTGAGATCGGAAGCCGCACGTTCAGCTGGATACGCAGCTATTTATCAGAGAGGTCGTTTTTTGTCCTGACTGCGGACGGACCAACGTCCTTACACTGAAATTCGCGCGGAATCCCTCAAGGTGGACTGCTCAGCCCAGTTCTCTTCAACCTTGCTCTCATCTGACTGGTCGACATATTGCCATAATCTGCTCAGATCTCTGTATATGCAGATGATATTTGTATTTGGGCATCAGGAGTGACCTGTCCTCAAGTTCGTGCAAGGCTTCAAAAGGCGGCATCGATATTGACATCTTATCTTGACTTGCAGGGCCTGAACATTTCGACCGAAAAGTGTTCACTTGTGGCGTTCACACGCAAAATAATGTCACGTTACACCATTCGCATCAATGGCGAAGCCATTCCCTATGAGAGAACCTACAGATTTCTTGGCGTTGTCATCGACAGGAACCTTTCGTGGAGTCCACATATCTACGACATAAGAAAGAGACTAATTGCGATCGTCCACGTAATCTCCTTCCTCGGGGGAAAGTCCTGGGGCGCATCAGTGCGCTCGATGCTACAACTGTACCGTTCCCTATTTTTGGGCTACATGCGGTACAGTCTTCCGATATTCAGTTCCATTAGAAAGACAAATATCAACACTCTTCAAATCGTGCAAGCGCAAGCTCTCCTTATCTGCCTTGGACTGCCTAAATGTGCATCAACAGCAGCAACTGTTCTTGTTGCCAGGGAACATCCAGTTACTGCATACATTGCTGTTGACGCCATGAGAACACATATTCGGCACCTCATACGGGTTGCCTGTCATCACCTCGCAACACTCCCAATAATTAGGTCGCGTACTGCATTCGCCAAAGTCATTGAAGCCCATCGCGCATATCTTCTATCGAAGTTCACCCCTGCGGCAAGACAGTGCTATCCCTTATGGAGTCTTCATGAACCTCGGGTTCACCTCTATATTCCTGGCATAACGAAGAAAGCTGGTGTATCACAGCCCGCTCTCAAACCACTGACATTGAATCACCACCACGTACATGTTTACACAGATGGATCAGTTCACTCGACCAGTTCTGCGGGGTCGGTGGTGATACCGGCCAGATCCATCTTCATGAAAGTGAAGACGACCTATCCAACATCTTCAACTGGTGCGGAACTCGCAGCCTTACGGGCTGCGGTAGAGTTCATCAGCCAAGAACCTCCACATGACTGGACGGTTTTCACCGACTCTAAAGCAGCCCTTCAAGCCCTGCAAGCTGCGCTACGCCGCGGGTCGCAGGAACAACTTGTTACTGAGATCCGTCTACTGTACCACGGCACCGTATCCAAAGGTCATGACATCATTTTTCAATGGCTGCCAGGACACTGTGGTGTTAACGGTAATCACCAGGCCGATGCGGCTGCGCGTTCTGCTCACGACGACGGACTTCCAGTGAGGATCCCAATATCAAGACCTGACGCTGTGTGTGGGCTTCGCCCTTTGGCGCTGGAACTCACACTTTCAGCGTGGAACACGCGAGAGTTTTGCAACCTCCGCCTCAAGGCACTGGACCCTGGACTGCGCCTTCGTCTTCCACGTAACTTATCACGTCGCGAAGCAACATTGCTATGCCGTTTATGGATCGGCGTTGCTTTTACCAACCACTATGCTTTCCGGATGGGGATGGCCGACAGTCCTGCCTGTGAAAGCTGTGGTTTTGAGGAGACCATCGCTCATCTTCTCTGTGAGTGCCCGGCATTTGCGAGTGCGACATAAACAGTGTTGTGCCCTGGACCGCCTCGATCCTCGCCCATTAACAGAGCAAAAGATCCTCGGTCCGTGGCCACAGCAGTCGACTGCCCTCAAGGCATACAAGGCACTCTTTGCCTACTTGAGAGCGACTGGATTGAGTGACAAATTTTGACAGCGTTGTGCGTGTGTGTTTGTTATGCCTTTTTCCCCTTCTCTCTTCCTCCTTTTAGTCCCCTAATTCCTATTCCCCTGTGCAGGGTAGCCAACCGGAACCCCTTTCTGGTTAACATCCCTGCCTTTCCCTCCTCCTCTTCATCTATCTATCTAAAGGCAACTTCCTGTTTCTTTTCATTGTGCTTCAGCAAAGTACAATAGCAAGGACGCCTGATCACTTTATGTGTTGGGAGTGCGATAGCTTTGGAAGCTCTTGATGCTTACCGGAAGTGTAGTGACGTCACTTCCATGATGCAAATGGGCGAATTTTATGACGTACGGCGCATTTGAAGTTTATGCCGTCGTCGGGAGTAGGCGTAAGCATGCACTGCACTGCAGGAAAGGCGTAGCCAATTGTGGAACGTCTCAAAGATTGTGGTGGCTACACACAGCTACAGGCCCAGGCTTTCGGCTGTTGGATGCATGTGCGCCCCTTTGTTCTTCGAACAGATAGCGTGCATGGCCTCCCCAGCTGCTTTCGCAGTTTCAGGTTCCTCCGTCAAATGTAAGAAATGTGGAGCGACAGAGACCCTCGACCATGTTACTTGGGAGTGCACAGAGTCCCCAGGCAGGGCGAATAAAAAAAATCGTTTAACTGCGTGAGGGCGAAAGCCGTTTGCGACTCACTGCACTGATTTGAATTTGAGCGGTGACGTCACGCTAAGCATGCGCAGTTGTTGCTTGGCGGGGTATCACACCACCTGCCATAGTGGGCAGTTTCTCACAGTCCAGTTGGCAGGATGGGATCACGTTACAAGGTCTCGTGACATGTGACCTAGGATGTAACGGACGGACATCGCCACGTGACCTAGGATGTAGCGAATGGACACGGTCACGTGACCTAGGATGTAGCGGACGGGCACGGTCACGTGACCTAGGATGTAGCGGACGGACAAGGTCACCTGACCTAGGATGTAGCGGACGGATACGGTGACGTGATCTAGGTTGTAGCGGACGGACACGGTCACGTGACCTAGGATGTAACGCACGGACACCGCGAGGTCACGTGACCGCACGGACGATCATCGCGAATATGAGCCATTAAAGGCTTTCGCCTTAATAGATAGTAGAGAGGCCTGGGAGCCATTGTTGTGCAGCCCGAACCCTGAGCCCCAGCTCCTAGCCGTCCAACTAGCTGAAGAGGCTGCCCGGATTCAAGAAAACCAGGCCAGCATCTGACGCGGAGACCCTGCCCACCGCAATCCCTCCTGGCCCTCATCACTCGATTGAGAGGGAAAGCCGGATGATAGGATGAGGTCGTCTTCTGCTGGACAATAAAGTGTTTCACTCACTCACTCACTCCGTCATGAGCCGCTTTCCTTAGTTTGACATCGTGCTCGGCTTCCGTCGCGGCTTTTGTTTCTTTACGTGCCGCGCTTAAGTGTTTTGTGATGGGCACGCGATCTGCGTCCTTCGGCTGCTTTTGCTGTTGGAGGCACCCGCTCGCTTTTCATCAGCCTTAGCGATGCTTTCAGCCTCCTCGACCGTGCATAAAAGGCGACATAGCCGAGCTTTCTACTTCTTGACACTGCTATGCCCAGCCTCGGTGGCAGCGACGTCGTCCGCGAAGGACTGCCAGTTGGAACACCCGAGGCATCGGAAAAACGGAGCTGCTGTCTTTGCGCCGGCACTGGTTTGAATCCCACTCGAAGCAAGTTCTGCTGCGGAAGCGCTGTACCAGAGTCACATAGGGAAAATGCCGGAGTTTGTCGGCAGATGCGGAGAGTGAAGCCTCCACCCATCCACCTAACTCTACCCTGCAACAGTGCCCGCTACCAGCAACCCAACTGCTCCCACCCGCTAGAAGCGTGCGCAGTACCAACTGCTCTCCAGAAGCATCAGCCGCCCCCTAGGCTTACCTTCCACTCACCGCCACCTCCTCACCCCTTCCGCCACCTTTACACTCCAGGAAAATCCAGCCGTGTGCGTGAAATTAGGCTCAGAGAAAAAGCATCAAAGAAATAACAGAGGGTAAATTCTACTGCTTTGGCGGAACTCTCGCATCAGGTGTCTGATCACGCCGCTATTTTTTTTCTTTTGGCTTCCATTCTGACTAAACAATTAAGAAGCGTTCCAATATTATCGGCTTCATCTTCGGCCCTTGCGGTTTCCAGACCCTTTTCGCCTGAATTTTTCGAGGGTGGAAGGTATAAGCTTTTCGTGCTTAAAGAAAGTCACTTAAAAATTGGAGGGAGCACTGAACTCATCCTTAAGGTATGAGGCGGTGGCGTAAATCGGTTAATGCCCATATATGCGGAATTGGTCATCCTCAGCTTTAGAGTCATATGTCCCTCCTCATACACTCATTGCGCAATGGCAAAGCGGTCAAGGAGTGCACTGCCCTGCGATCGCAGGTGCTGCCACCGGTGGGTCTTGTGCGAGCCAAGTTGAGAATTATGAATTTCGCTTTGGGTGCTAGATGTCCCAGGTTCAAATCCCGGACAGGCCCCTCTAGTCTCTATCTACATGTTTTTCAAAGCTAGTGCCAAGTAATGGGCTGCCTCGGTATGTGGCGCAGCGTATGCAAGATGTGTTTCTGACACGTCCAAGCGCGATCATGACTGCTTTGGAGTGGCACTGAGGAGAACTTAGCGAAATTTTCGTTTTTAGTAAAAATCTATTCTGTGTTTTTTTTCTGGCTATGTTTACGTTTGTTCAACACGAAAAGGCGCATGTGTGCGGAGAAAGTTAGATTTCAAAGATAAAAAAAAAACAATTTTTTCCAATGCCACTCGATTCAAACTCATGACGGCACACCCAAGAGAACCTCCGTAATGACGGCACAGATATGTGAACGAAGGCGCAGCCTAGCCATAAGGGAAGGGATAAAGTAAAACTCTAGTTTGGGCGAGTTGGTTCATGTTGAAAGAAAAACTGGTAATGGCGCAAGAAACGGGCGTCAGTCCTGTCTTTTGTGTGCCTTCTGTGTCCCCGTTTCTTGCGCCATTACCAGTTTTTCTTTCGAAGGGATAAAGGAGGGAGTGGAAAAAGAAAGGAGGAAAAAGCTGCCGCAATGGAGGTCTCCGGATAATTTCGACCACCTGGAGATCTTTAGCGTGCACTGACATCGCACAGCAAACGGGCGCCTTTGACTTTCACCTCCATCGAAACGCGGCCGCCACGGTCGGGTTCGAACCCCTCTACGGAATTGACGAATGCGCATTTAAAATGCTATTGGCCAAGAATACCCGCACTGTCACGGGTGTGATCGCTCTTTGCCAAAGTTTCGACGAGCTACGCCGACAATGCATCTTTACTCGGCGGCCAGAAGAGACCTAATTGTTCAGTTTGACAGCCGGTATCGACTCCTCGTTACTCCATTAGATACAAGAATTTGTACGTGAAGAGGTTGAACGACAGCTTTCTGAGATTCCCTGCCATCGAGCCCTGCAAATAAACCCCCTGTTTCAAGTGGTGGAGGTTGCGGGGTAACCCGAAATCGCGATAGCACCCTGGAACTTCGCACCCGCAAGTTTCCAGCGACAGGAAACCTCTACTATGTATCTCTACGCAGGACCAATTACCAACGGCCCCAGTGCCTTCCATCGTCTGTGTTGGGCCCATCTGCCAACGTCATCCACCCATTTATAGCGGCACTGATGATCAAGATGTTGAAGGCTGGATAGGATGCCACGAGCGCTTGAGTACGCGTAACAAATGGGACGATGTACTCAAACTTAATACCGTATTTTTCGTCACTGCAGGTCTGCCTGATATTTTCACATCTCCTCATGACTAAGAATAGCGAATCTGGGATTAGCTTTCTTTAGAAAGAAAATATCTCTAAGTGCAAAAAAAAGAGATTACATCATTACCCGTCCAGCGTCGTCCTGTGTTCCTTGTTCCTGTGTCTTCGTCTTTTGCGCTGGTTTCCTTCTTCAATCAATGTCGCGAGGAGGTATCTGAAAGATTTTTGGAGCTAATGCATGGACGCCGCAGAGTTCGCCCAGTGCGCCAAATAACAGTGCGTGCCCTCGGTGGCATTGTGTGTTGGAAAATGGAACGTCTCCGTCGTCGGAGCATTGACATTCCCCTTGTACGCGTTGCGCGTACTGAGGTCTTCTGGGAGGGGGCTCAAAGCTCATACGCGAACGAAGCCCTCATTGGTTATAGCGCCAGAACAGTATCCCGATTTCCCGCCCATGTTGAAACATAGAAACAAATCCTCTTCAATAAAGCAGGCTATATTTTTTACAGGTATTGTGCTCTTATTCCTTATTCCAGAATCAATTGTGGTCAAAGACAACGTCCAGGTACTTGAAGGGGATACTCACCTATTCTTTCTTATAATATACGATTGTAAAGAACACAAAAGAAACAAAAGGTCAGATAAAACAGCAAACAGAGTACCTAACCGACAAAGCGAGTCGTAACGGACCGAAAGCTTGCAGAATTTCAATGTGGAGCACCGAAGGGCTTCGTGAATAGCAAGGCGAATGTTGGCTCAACAGCAAGAAGAAATCTCAGAACTGGATTTCAGAGCATTCTTACGAAAGGACGCGTTTCTGCGCGCGCCCGTTTGCCATGTAACTGTGCGGCCCGTTGGTCTAGGGGTATGATTCTCGCTTTGGGTGCGAGAGGTCCCGGGTTCAAATCCCGGACGGGCCCGCTCTGTTTTTTCTTTTTTCTCTGCTTCTTCATTCTTACCCCTTATGTAATGCGCCTGAAAAAGGGGTATGTAAGGAAATAAAAATGCAATTAAATGAAATTAGCGCTGAGTAGTTTGGGTCACTCGCCTTATGGCACAGTTCATGTAAGATGGGCTTGTAACGCGTCCGAGCGCATACGAATCACGACAGCTTCAAGGAAGGCGGAGGGCACCTGGATGCAATGTTTGTTCTCAGTGGAAACCGATTCGGTAGCTCTTTCTGGCTGTACCGTAGTTTGTTTGACTCCAAAAACCGCACCATTGCTAACAAATACGGATTTGAAAATGCACCTTTTTTTTCCCCTGCCACTGACTACGAACTATTGAGGCTAAGGGAAAAAAAAGGCTTTGTGATCAACGCGTGGAATTCAAACAAGGCGCAGGATTTTTCCAGGGATCCGCTCTAAAGAACTTCCTTGGCATCACCACATGTTTGCCCGCGAGGTTTTCTGAGCTTATAAAAGGCCCGTTTTCAGTGAAGGTATTATTCAACGGTACGGTAGCCACAACAACGGCCAAATAAGGGGTCGCCTTTCTACTAGCCAGCTGCAAAGAAACTATCGGCAATGAGTGCAGCACTTTGCATTGCAGACCCCGTAATTCCAGCAAGATGGCCGTGGAAATAAGGCGCGTTTATTGAGAGGTACCAGACGCTGAGGCAGCGTATAATCGAGCTTTAGCTCCGCCGAGGCAACCAAGCATATAGCACCGCCTATCAAACGGATATTGCACCATAATCATATGGTGTGTATCTATCTTTGCTTTATCCGGCACAAATGTCGTTATATCCGGGTGTCTGCATTGTAAACCCGTTTAGTTGCGAACGTATACTGCATAAGAAGACAAATCGTTTGAACGAATTCGAACGTCCCACTTCTCATACGTCAAGTAGTAGTGATCAAGGAACCCGTATGAGGTTCCGAAATGTGTTGAACGTCTTGACTTGGTCAGTGACCGCATTCCTTTTTTCCTTTAAGCTTCAGTTTCCAAATCCTTTTGGTTGGCAAACAATGCTGGAAAAGTTTGAGTGTGATGCAAAGGTATGCTAGACTACTAAGTTAGTCATTATTGGTCCAGAGTCACATCTGATAGGTGTTCGATTCTATTTTAAAAACGCTACCTTTGCGAAGTATATCGCACAGTGTTTACTTGGAGAGCACGCACTTCGCATATGTTCGTGAACACGGTAGATCAAGTGTGCTTATGTGTGGCTCCCCCGTTTTCTGTACATAGCTTAAAAGGTTTTATTAAACTTCCCTCACACGCACACACATTAAATCTTCTCCCGCGTTTATGTCTGCCAGTTCTTTCCCATTTTCTTGGCCACTTGCACTTGCCTCATTTAGTGGCTCTTAATCACCTGTTCAACTCAGCCGCCTCCATATCTTTGTGAGCCAGACCAGTCTTGATAAATCCCTCTGCTGGCTGAAGCATCGTCCTTGACAGTTCTGCCTGCAGTGCGCACACAGCCGGAACTATAATCCTTCACGATGCATGGCGTTTCATTTGTTTATGCGAACGGAGAAGCGCAAACGCAGCAATTCCGTACAGTTGCGCCCATTTATAACGAACACTGGCCTATTACAAATGAGGTCGACGCGGCAGTTAAAATGGGCACTGTGGGTATGCATGGCACGCCCTCGGAAGCAGTGCTTGGTGACAACGAAGAGGCAGGAAGATGCAGAAGCCCGCGTTCTGAAACGCGCCGCGTGGCCGTCGCCTTCATAATGAACGCACATGAGCATCAAAAACATTCGACGCACAATGCGATAACAATGGGCGCAACATGCACGCGACAGAAAGGAGGAAAAAATCCTCCACGCGAGCCCAGGAACCGGCTCGGACGTGGCTTGGATCGGACGCTCGCGCGAACGCTCCTCGCTTCACCCATGCCCACCGCTGAATTCAGCGACGGTCAACACCGCTCTTGCCTGGATTTCGTCTTCGAAGCTCGGATAACGCCGTCGGACGCATCGGCAAGTCCCTTTCTGCCTGTTTCTGCGGACTTTTCTGCGTTTCGGCTCTCGCCGCTACGCACGGCCCGCTAGGCCCACGCCAGGCCTAGCGACCCCGCTCTGACGGGGCTGTGCCGCATTATCTGAGTGGGATCTTCCTCCAACACTGGACATGGAAGTCACCGTGGAGGGGGCTGACATTAGCCCCGAAGAAGTTTCGCACCAATATGGTTGGTTCACCGTCGGTGAATCGAAACGCTCCGGTCACGAACGCCAAAGGAATAACCCCGCGGCACACAATGGAACCGATCGCGCCCAGGGACAGGGCAGCATGCGGCACTCTGCCGACTCCTCTGCGAAAAAGCTTGGCCGACGACTTGCTCGACAATCGGTGGCGTCGAACCTACCTCGCCTACCCAAGGGCCTAACCAAGGTGATATTCCGGCCATCGGGCGGCCTCCGTATACTCGAGAGCTGTGGCCAACTCGGCATCTTTCAACTCATCCGGGACGCCGCGGGCCTCACCTTGGCAGAATCATCTGAAGACTGCATGCTACTTAACTTCAAGCAACACACCATACTGGTGGCCACCCATTCCGCGGTACGAGTGGAACGCTACTTAAACATCAAGGAGCTCATCTACGGCGAGAACAAGATCGCCATCACCTCGTATGTCGCCACGCCGGATGGCAGTGGTAAAGGAGTGATCCAAGGCGTTCCGAAACATCTATCGGACGCTGACATCCTTGCGAACCTTCAGCATCCAAGGAATCCTCCAATATGTGGAGTCCGGCGCATGGGTGCGCAGTCGCAGACGGTCCTCATTCTCTTCAATGGTGAGCGAGTTCCCCGTTGGATCAGCTTCGGTGGTGGCATGATTCGCTGCTGCCTCTACAAAAAAAAATACGAAGTGTGTTCTTTGTGCGGACAACTCGGACATCGCAGAGACGTTTGCCCGGACCCGAAAAACGCTCGCTGCCGCGGATGCGGCGTGGCCAATCCTCCTGAGACACATAGCTGCGAGCCTGAGTGTGCCTTGTGCGGTAAGGGCCATGAACTGGGCAGCAACAAATGCCGCGAAATCTACCGCACTCCATACATTGTCAGCAAACGCCGCTGGGAACAGGAACGCCAACATCTGACCCAGCATAGCCAAGAGTCGCCGCAGTCTAAAGAGCAACGCAGCCGCTCCAAAAGCAGGGGACGAACAAATTATAGACATCGATCCAGCTCCTTTCCACGACTGGAACCGAGAGGCCGGTCCGCCTCCAAATCCAGGATTCCTTCACACCAGCCGCGGAACGCCGGTTTGAACCAGGACGCCGTCGGCACGCAAAAGGTAGGCTGGGCAGATAAAGCCTCCCAGAAATCTAACTCCAACCCCTCTGAGCTAGCAGACCTGAAAGTGCTGGTAGGGAAATTACTTCGTGAGGTCGAGGACCTAAAGAAAGAAAATGCCGCTCTAAAACAGCAACAAATGCAGGCTGGGTCACCGCCTACGACCGATGGCGCCAATAAACCTACCCCCTCTACCTCCGCCGGAGCGGACATGCATGCTGAATCAACGCGGGCACCCCCGCCTAAGCGAAAAGCAGGCGATTCCCTGTCCGAAGGCCAAACACTAGCCGACACCATTCACAAAATTGAAGAAGCGCAAACGCAGACTAACAGCACCCTCATTCAAGTGCAGCTTACAATGACTTCCATCATGGAAGAATTATGCAGACACCGGCAGGAATTAATTAACTTAGGCAGCTGGCAGCAGGAAGCAGAGAGCAGGCTCCTTCCTCAAAAAATTCGCAAACCCGCTTCTTCTGAAGCGGTATCCGACTAGCAACAACATGGCGCCACAACCCAATTACACCATCTGGCAGTGGAACTGCCGAGGATTTAGCCGCAAACGAGCTGTACTCCAACAATTCCTCAACAATAGGGACGGACCGGACTTAATCGCACTACAAGAGACACAAACTAATAGCAAGCTAGCTGGGTATCAATCCTTTTCATCGGGGGGTGGAACGCTTGGAGTCACGACTCTTGTCAAACGAAATATTGCGGTAGTGCAGCACGATACCCCAGTCACAAATGTCACACACGTGCTAGTCGAATTAATTCCGCCTAGGAAACCCGACCACAGTCTGTTTGTGCTGAATGTCTATAGCAGCCCAAAGTTACGGAAAGCAAGCTTCGGCCCGCTTTTTCAGGCGACCCTGAAGCTCGCAGGCAATCACCCCGTCATTTTCACGGGAGACTTTAATGCCCAACACTCGGCTTGGGGTTACGCACAGGAGGACATTAAAGGTAGAAAACTGTGGCTCACCGCACAACAGTGTGGGTTGACTCTTCTTACAGATCCACTAGTCCCCACCCGCTGCGGTAACAGTGTTTCCAGGGATACGTCTCCCGATCTGACTTTTGCTAAAAATTCGGGCACTCCAACATGGATAAACACTCAACAAAATTTCGGCAGCGATCACTACATATTGGAAATAGTGACCTCAACTGGCCCCAAACGTCGTAGCGCTCGAGCCCCCACCCTTGTCGATTGGGACGCGTTCCGCGCTAAAAGAGCCGCCCGAGAAGCTGATACCCCCGAAATACTAGACATAGATATCTGGGCGCAGGATCTTTGTCAAGATGCCAAAGCAGTCACCCATACGTTAGACCAGGCTGACCACCTGGAGATTGCGGACAGCCGGCTTCTTCACCTATGGGAGGCAAAGAGTGGACTCGAGAACCGACTCAAACGACAGCGGTGGAACCGCAATCTGCGCAGAAGAATAGCTAGGCTAAACAAGGAGATCGAGGATCATGCAGCTAAACTTACTCAACAAAACTGGGATGACATATGCAACCAAATGGATCGCAATATGGGAGTCTCTAAGACTTGGCACTTGCTTCGTCATCTACTTGACCCTACAGGTAGCAGAACCACCCAGAGGCAGAACCTGCAGAAGCTTGTGCATGCGTATGCAGGCCCACCAGAGGACCTTTTCCTTGAACTTAAAGATAGATATATTGGCAATGCTCCTATCCAAGCCTTCCCAGATTATGCTGGTCCGGAAAACACGCAGCTCGACTCCCCCATTACTGTGGATGAGGTTAGGGCAGAGATTGCCAGGCTAAACTGCAAATCCGCCACTGGCCCCGATGCAGTATCCAACAAGATCCTCCGCAACCTGGATGAAGTGTCGCTACAACCACTAACTGAGTATATGCAGAAATGTTGGTCGGAGGGCTCCATCCCACAAATATGGAAAACGGCAGAGATCATTCTCATCCCAAAGCCAGGGAAGGCACTCAGCCTTGAGAACCTCAGGCCGATTTCGCTCACGTCTTGTGTAGGTAAGCTCATGGAGCACGTAGTTCATACCCGCCTCAACCGGTTTATGGAGGAGAACGAGCTGTACCCTCCAACCATGATTGGATTTCGACCAAAACTTTCTACGCAGGATGTAATGCTTCAGCTCAAGCATCAGATTATTGAGGCAAAAACGCGGGACACCAGAATAATTCTTGGACTTGACCTGGAAAAGGCCTTTGACAATGTCAGACATGATGCGATCTTGGAGAACCTACATGAACTCGGGGTGGGAGCCCGCACCTTCAACTATATCCGCGACTTTCTTTCAGGTAGAAAGGCGCATTTTCAAGTAGGAGGTCTCCACTCGCATGACTTTCCCCTCGGCAACAAGGGCACCCCGCAGGGATCGGTCCTATCACCATTTCTCTTCAACGTTGCAATGTTGAAACTTCCACACCTATTAGCGCAGGTTCCGCAACTCCACCACAGCCTCTATGCTGACGATATCACCTTGTGGACCGCCGAGGGCAATGATGCCGAAATCGAGGAGAGACTACAGCATGCAATAGATATCGTGGGGAACTATGTAGACCCTAGGGGGCTGCGGTGCTCTCCAGCCAAATCTGAATTTCTCATATTCCGCAACATCAGATCCCTTGCGCAAACCCCACCGGCCATCGAACTCAGTATTCGCGGAGTCCCCATTCCTCGAGTGCCCAAAATTAAAATCTTGGGCCTAATTCTACAAGAACATGGCTTTAATGGTGACGTAATTCGGAAGCTACAGGGAACCTCGCAGCAAATTATGCGACTCATTCGCCGCATTAGTAACCGCCACTCGGGCTTGAAGGAAAGCAATACTCTCCGTTTAGTACAAGCCTTTGTGATAAGCCGCATAGCTTACGTATGCCCTTACCTACATCTCAAGTCAGCTGAAAAAGAAAAAGTGGAGGCCATAATCAGAAAATGCGTCAAACAGGCAGTTGGGCTACCCATGCACACAGCGACTGAGAAAGTGTTAGGTCTCGGTCTTCATAACACCCTAAGCGAGATTATTGAAGCGGTAACCGTCTCGCAGTACGAACGACTATCGGCCACACCAACTGGCAGACACATTCTGTCCACACTAGGCATAACATACGAACGACAAGGCGGACCCACAACTTACCTTCCCAAACATATACGCCAGCTTCTGGTCATTCCTCCACTACCTCGGAACATGCACCCAGATTTCCACGCTGAACGTCGTACAGAGAGAGCCAAATCATTAGGCAAACGCTTTCTTAATGATACCTCTGTGGTATATGTAGATGCGGCAGATTCTTCGGCTGACAAGATGGTAGCTGTGGTCACCACGGAACGTGGTACACTCATAACTGGGGGCACTATACGCACTCAGCACACACATGTTGGAGAAGAAACAGCCATTGCTCTAGCCATTGTGGGATCCTCGGCAGAAACCATTGTCAGCGACTCAAAATTGGCAATACGTAACTACACGTTTGGAAGAATCTCCCCACAAGCAGCACGGATTCTGCTAAATTATCAGCCCACGCGGCGCATTCGCCTAATCTGGACGCCTGCTCATGCTTCCCTTGCTGGTAATGAGGCGGCTCATAACCTAGCTCGAGAACTGTCCCGCCGAGCTGGGTCGTGCAGCCCACCCGCCCTATACTCTGGCAAGGACAGGTTGTTTTCTTACAGAGAAATCCTGCAGCACTACAGGCTTGCAAGACTCAGATTCCCCGCAGCAGATAAAACGCTCTCCAAGCAACAGGCCAAAGCCTGGCGTAAACTTCAAACTAACACCTATCCAAATCCCCAATTGTGTAGCTTCTATTCGGAAGGACTCTACTCAAACAAATGCAAAAATTGTGATGCGAAAGCCGATCTAAATCATATGATCTGGAACTGCCCGCAGTCCCTACCCGCGAGTCACTTCATTACCGACTCTGCTCATTGGGAGGCTCTATTGCTCAGCCCCGACCCGGGGATACAGATCAAGCTCCTCCAGCTGGCTGAAGACGCCGCCGCTGCCCAAGGGATAGCGGCCGCCGTTTAAGCGGGGGGCGACTTCGTGTCGCTCCTCTATATCCGCTGGAAATAAAGTTTCACCAACCAACCAACCAACGCGAGCCCAGCATTGCACTGGGTCACAGACGCTTCGAGCTCACTGCGAGGCTACCCGAAATAGGAGTGGATCTCGCGGGACGGGTGCGGAGTGGAACCAGGCACTAATGCGCTGTCGATGCTTATTGTCCTCCACCCCCCACCCCCTCTACTCTACGAGTAAATAATGAGAAAAACGAGAAATTATACGTTATCTTACGGGTGAAATAACGCAATGTCGCCACGACCCCCGTTTCTCTTTGAAAAGTTTTCACTTCGCGTCATTTCCGTTCCTCGCTGTGTCCGTAGAGCGTTGGTCGTACTCAACAGCACACCGCCTGGGAGCCGAAGGAGCTGCGGTGCAATTAATTCAAGCTGTGTGCCGTTGAAGCTGCGCGCCAACCGGGAATTCGGGAGACTGCTCGACGCGAACGAAAACATCATCTGGCGCAAAGCCGCAAGCGCGCTGTGGTCGATGAAGACAGCAAAAAAAGCCGTGGGAAGACGGCACGCTTGCCAACGCTCGAGAATCGTCCCACTCAGCCGCCTCTGAGAGTGTGTATTTTTCTCGCAATCTTTGCCGAATGTATTCACATCGTGCTTTTATAGCGCTTACCGAATCAACTGGTGCGTCTTATAATTTTTTTTCTAGAAAACTGCCGTTTGGAGGCGCTGCGACTTATAGACCGGAATATGCGGTCGCTGAGGATGCTTCCCACCAAACGTGCGCAAATGCTTGACTCTTAGCTTGTGTTGGACGGACGGATCGCGCCTCGCAACCGCATTCCCCGTCTACCCCGCACATAATTAAGAAGCGACAGTGGAAGGAACGAACGCAAGACAATGAGAGCAAGGCAACAACAGACAGCGAGAACAACGCATCTGGACGACAGAGCAGACCAAGAACCAGGGCAGAAGGGGGATTTCACATGCGACAGGACTCCTTCCCGCGCCTGGTGTCGGGGACAGGCTCTGGTGGTCACGGCCAGTCCACGGGACGCTCCAACTCCCGAGGTCGCTCGGGTTCCCGGGACCGCCTCAGCTGCAAGGGCCCTTCCAGCTCCCAGGGTCGTTCCAGTTCCCGGGGTCGTTCCGGCTCCCGGGGTCGTTCCAGCTCCAGGGGCCACTCCAGCTCTCGCAAGCGCTCCGCTTCCAGGGGGCGGGACAACACTGGCAACAAATGGAACATCGGAGCCCGGCCCAAAATCGAGGGACGCTCTGAGTGTCATCAGCAAGGGTCAACGCCGCCCACGGACAAGACCAACGTGCCGGATGACCACAAGAGGGTGAGCTTTGTAGATAAGGTCTCCCATACTCATCCACCCGGTGGGTCTGAGGACATCTTACAACTTAAACGCATGGTGGAAAAATTAACCGGGGCGGTTACGGCCCTTCAAAATGAAAACGCGGAACTTAGGAAGCAGCTGACGCTTAAGATCCAGATAGATAGGAAACGACAGGAAGCCGAAAAACCTCCACATAATACCCAGGAGAGTACGATGGTGGTGGAGAAATCCCTACCATCACCCAGCAAGAGAAAATCGTTGGAGGGCGCACAACCCGAAATTACGCTGGAGGAAGTCTGCCATAAACTGGAGACCAACATTCAGACCCAGATTCAGGCCCTGGATACCAAAATACAAGCGCAATTTCAGGCATTGGAAACTAACATGCAAAACCAAATTCAGTCGATTCTCTCCGCAATACAGGGACTCACAGACGTAACACAAGGACACAGGAATGAGCTCTTAGCCATCAATATATGGCAGCAAACTGTGGAACATACCATTCAGCAAATTCAACATGGCCATATACACAAAGAATAACAACTACTTGCTGTGGCAATGGAACTGCCGGGGGTATCGGCGGAAAAGGCCGATCCTCCAGCAGCTCCTTGCGTCTCTGAAGGTCCACCCAGAGGTTATCGCCCTCCAGGAGACTGGAGGCGCGTCAAAATTAATTGGTTATCAAGCTTTTAACGCCACAGGCGACAAACCTAATGTTACCACATTCGTTAGAAGGAACATTACGGCCATTGAACATGACACGGGCATCCGCCACATAGAGCACGTCCTCGTCGAACTTATTCCGGCCACAAAGACTCAACGCAGTCTTTTCATTCTGAATATTTATAGCACTCCAAGTCAAAAGAAAGTTAAATTCGACTCCCTCTTCAGGAATGTGATGCGTATGGGCAACAAGCACGCACTGGTTATTCTAGGTGACTTCAATGCCCACCACCCTGCGTGGGGCTACCCGCGGCCCTGTACGAAGGGGAGAGAGCTATGGCTAGACATACAGCAAATGGGCTTCACCCTGCTCACGGATCCTCTTACCCCCACAAGAATGGGTAACAGCGTGTGCGCTGACACGTCCCCAGACCTCACCCTGGTGAAGAATGCGGGTACAGCTAATTGGTCCAACTCCTTGCTAAACCTAGGCAGTGACCATTACATACTTGTCACGGAAACTGACGTTGGCCCTGCCAAGCGCCAAACGCGCTCCCCGCATATTATCGAATGGGACGCTTTCCGCGACGCTCGTAACCAGGACGGGAGAAAGGCAGAAATCACAAACATAGAACAATGGGCGGAGGAACTCCGCAGGGACGCCAAAAATGCGACAAAAACGCTCGACGACAACGCGGAACTTGAAGTACTAGACAGCCGCCTTCTTCATATGTGGGAGGCCAAAGCTAGTATGGAAAAGCGATTAAAGAGACAAAAGTGGAATCGCAATCTCAGAAGACGCCTAGCGCGCCACAACAAAGAGATTGAGGCATATGCACTTAGACTCTGCGATCAGAACTGGGAAACAATGTGCGACCAGCTTGAGGGCAATATCGGCCTCGCCAAAACATGGAACCTCCTTCGGCACCTCCTCGATCCAGAAGGTAGCAAATTAACACATCGACAAAATTTACAGAAATTAGGTTATAAATTTGAAGGTTCGGAGCAGGAACTCCTCGATGCAATTCGTTGTCGATATATAGGCTCCGCCACCAAAACTACCTTACCGCGCTATGAGGGTAAATCCAACAGCGACCTAGACGCCCCTATTCACGAATTCGAGGTTCGAGCAGAAATACTAAAACTGAAAACCAAATCAGCCCCCGGACCCGATGGTGTAACCAACAAAATGCTTAGAAACCTAGATGACAAATCTATAACGGCGCTGACCAATTTCATGCAAGAATGCTGGGAGAAGGGTGAGATTCCCCAACAATGGAAAACCGCTAAGGTAATTTTCATACCTAAGCCAGGGAAACCGCTCAATCTAGAAAATCTAAGGCCTATATCCCTCACCTCTTGCGTTGGAAAACTGATGGAACATGTCATACAAACGCGACTAACCAATTTCATGGAAGACAACGACTTATACCCCCATTCGATGATAGGTTTTAGATCGCATTTGTCCACGCAAGATGTCATGATACAGCTCACACATCACATATTAGACACTAAGTCGCTGGATGCGAAAGTAATAGTGGGACTTGATCTCACTAAAGCTTTCGATAATGTAAAACACGAGGCGATACTAGAAAACCTGGCTCTTTTAAACGTCGGGGAGCGCACATACAACTACATTGCCAATTTCCTTTCGGACAGGATAGCGCGCATCCACTTTGGTGAAAGTCAGTCTCAAGACATACACTTGGGCAGCATAGGCACCCCTCAGGGTTCGGTACTTTCCCCTATTCTCTTCAACGTGGCCATGATACGGCTCCCGAAGAGACTGGAGGGGATAGATGGCTTGAATTTCTGCATGTATGCGGACGATATCACCATGTGGATGACCCGTGGCCACGACGCGCACATCGAAAGTACGCTACAGAAGGCCATAAATGAGGTCGAAAACTATGTCAGCCGTAGGGGCTTGCAATGCTCGCCGCAGAAGTCTGAACTTCTTTTTTATAGACCTCTGCATCAAAGACAAACTAGAACCATCCCTAACATCAAATTACAAACTCAAGGGGCGGAGATTCCTCATGTTGAAAAAATCAGAATTTTAGGAATGATTATACAAAGCAACGGGTATAACGGTGATGCAATAACTAAGATTGAAAACTGCGCGCAACAAACTATGCGGCTCATACAGCGGATTGCCAACAGACGACACGGCATGAAAGAGCATAATCTCCTACGGCTGGTACAGGCGTTCGTAGTAAGCCGTATCTCGTATGCTGCCCCCTTCCTTGATCTTAAAGTTTCAGAAAAGGAAAAAATAAATGGAATTATCAGGCGATGCACGAAACAAGCTCTAGGATTGCCCATCCGTACATCCACTCACCGCCTCCTAGAGCTGGGAATGCATAATACCCTGGAAGAAATTACGGAAGCAGTGAGAACGTCCCAAATCGAACGCTTAGCCGGGACCACAACCGGCAGGGCCATTCTAGAAAAACTCAATCTTAGCCGAGATAACAGAACAACCGCCAAAGTTGACATGCTCGGAAAAATTCGAGACAATATAGTTGTACCCCCATTACCCAGGAATATGCATCCTATTCATCACTCAGTGCGCCGGGCCAAGCGGGCAGAGGCGCTAGAGAAACGCTTCCGCTCCTACAAAGACGAGGACGTGGTCTACGTGGATGCCGCTGAGTATGGTAACAACACGATGACCGTCGCGGTCGTCAATAATAAACAACTCCTCAAAATAAGTGCCTCCATACTCTCGGGTAACCCAGAGACTGCAGAGGAAGCTGCCATAGCACTGGCTTGTGTAGGCACAAAAGCGAGATACATCATCAGTGACTCCAAAGTTGCCATACTAAATTTCAGCAGGGGCCGGGTCTCCCCTCTAACGAATACAATTCTAAGCCGTCATGTAATAGACCGGAAAATTACGCTAGTCTGGACACCAGCACATGCATCCCTGCCTGGTAATGAGACGGCCCACGAGTTCGCCCGAGGCTTTTCTTTCCGGGCGGACCCGAGCGAGGTGGTCTTTACAGACAGGGATCGCATGGTGACCTACAGAGAAATTACACAACACTATCGTTTGCAACGAGCTAGACTTCCTCCAGCGGATAGATCCTTGTCCAGATACCAAGCCATCAACTGGCGCCGGTTACAAACTTACACATTTCCAAACCCGGCCCTCTGGAGTCTTATGTACCCAGGGCAATTTTCAGAAAAATGCGCGAACTGCGAACTTAGAGCCACCTTGGACCACATACTATGGGAATGTCCTCATGCTCCCCGGGAGGGACGAGGTATTAACACAAAAGATCAATGGGAGACCTTACTACTGAGCTCCGACCCGGCGACTCAGTTACAACTCGTCCGACTGGCCGAAGCCGCCGCCGAGAGTCAAGACCTTTCGGCCGTCGTCTAGGCGGGTAGCCCTCTGGCTACCCTCTTTCTGTTGGATATTAAAAGTTTTCCTATCCTATCCTATGCCGCGCTGCCTGTGGTATTTTCACAAACGGGCCTTACAAGGTTAAGTGTAATTTATTAGGTTCAAAAATTTGGCTGCATATCATGGAACGATGCCTGCGCGCAGCGTCGCAGTGGGTTCTCCTCACAAGCTTCAGCGTTCAGCAGAGACAGCATTGTCGTACAGTTGCGATGCTCGGTATACGAAGAAATCGCGATATTTTCACGTGTAAATGCACAACCAAATGTTATTTCCGTCAAAATTAAACGCAAACTTGGATCATTTGACTCACGCTATACATAATCGGCCGGTCAGTAGGAATCATACCTACCAAGGTTCGATTTGAAGACATGACAGCAAGGAAGAAACGGCAGCAGCTCGAAAACAATTACCGAAACTTCGGCGTACCAAAGGAAGTTCGCGCATATGACAAAACAATTAAGCATAGAATTCAGTGTTGCGTCGTTAGCTTTTATTCGTACATTTACTGCAAACTTGGAGGCATATAACCAACCAATGCCTCGTGATCGACAGTCATGCTCGTTGTAAGTGATCTGCAACGTACACTGATATTTTGAAACCGTGGCTATAGAGCTAAGGTTCCGTCTGCCTGCATAGTAAGAAGCTATGAGCTTGGCGCAATTTTTTCAATTTAATCAGGATGGCGCGGCTTACCGGTGTGGAGCAGGCTACCCGAACTCACGATAGCATCCTTGAACTTCGCACCCGCAAGTTTCCAGCGACAGGAAACATCTACTGTGTATCTCTACGCCGGACCAAGTACCAACGGCCCCAGCGCCTTCCATCGTCTGTGCTGGGCACATCCGCCAACGTGATCCACCCATTTGCGGCGGCACTGATGATGCTGAAGGCTGGATAAGATGTACCGAGCACTTGAGTACGCATAGCAAATGGGACGATGTAGCCAAACTTAATACCGTATTCTTCGTCACTGGAGGTCTACCTGATATTTTCACGACATCTCCTGATGACTATAATAATAGCGAATCTGGGTTTAGCTTTCTCTAGAAAAAAAAAATCTCTAAGTGTAAAAAAAAGATTAGATCATAATCACCCGCTTACGTGCGCTGCTATTTCTCCAATATTTTGCTATAACAAATAGAGATATGTCGCGAGGAGGTGTCTGAAAAATTTTTGGAGCTAATGCATGGATGCCGCAGAGTTCACTCAGTGCGCCAAATAACAGTGCGTGCCCTCTGTGGCATTCAGTGTTGGAAAATGAAACGTTTCACTCGTCGGAGCATTGACATTCCACTTGCACGCGTTGCGCATACTGAGGTCTTCTCGGAGGAGACTCCAAGCTGATACGCGAATGAAGCCCTCATTGGTTATAGCGCCAGAACAGTATCCCCATTACACCGGCCCGCGTTAAAACCCGCAAACAAATCCTCTTTAATAAAGCAGGCTATTTCTTTACAGATATTATCCTGCTCTTATTCCCTATTCCAGAATCAGTGGTGGTCAAAGACAAGGTCCAGGTACTTGAAGGGGATACTCGCCTATTCTTTCTGAAAATATACGATAATAAAGCATGCAAAAGAAACAAAAGGTTAGATAAAGCAGCGGACAGAGTACGTAACCGACACAGCGAGCCGTAACGGACCGAAAGCCTGCAGAATTTTAGTGAGGAGCACCGAAGGGCTTCGTGAATGCCGAGAGACGAATCTTGGCTCAACAGCAAGAAGAAATCGCAAAACTGGATTTCAAAGCATTCTTACGACAGGACGCGTTTCTGCGCGCGCTCGTTGGACGTGTAACTGTGCGGCCCGTTGGTCTAGGGGTATGATTCTCGCTTTGGGTGCGAGAGGTCCCGGGTTCAAATCCCGGACGGGCCCGCTTTTTTTTCTTTTGCTTCATTCTTACCCCTTATGTAATGCCCCTGAAAAGGGGTCTTCGAGGAAATAAAAATGCAATGAAATGACATTAGCGATAAGTAGCGTTAAGGTCACTGGAAAGAATAGAAATGCGCCAGTATTGGAAATAAGTGGCTATAGAGGAAGCTAATGTCCACCCAATAAAAACTGCTACTGTGCCTAATAGGAACTGCGCGGATTTTACATGTTCAGTGAAGAACAAAGGCAACTTCCTGTTTCTTTTCATTCTGCTTCAGAAAAGCAGAATAGCAAGGACGCCTGATCACTTTATGTGTTGGGAGTGCGATAGCTTTGGAAGCTCTTCATGCCTACCGGAAGTGCAGTGACGTCACTTCCATGATGCCAATGGGCGAATTTTATGACGTACGGCGCATTTGAAGTTTACGCCGTCGTAGGGAGTAGGCGTAAGCATGCACTGCGCTGCAAGAAAGGCGTAGCCAATTCTGGAACATGTCACAGATTGTGGTGGCTACACGCAGCTACAGGCCCAGGCTTTCGGCTGTTGGATGCATGTGCGCCCCTTTGTTCTTCGAAAAGGCAGCGTGCATGGGCTCCATAGCTGCTTTCGCGGTCTGAGGTTCCTCCGTCAAATGTAAGAAATGTGGAGCGAGAGGAACCCTTGACCGTTTTACTTGGGAGAGCACACAGTCCCCAGGCAGGGCGAATAAAAAAAAATCGTTGGAGGCACTTAGATATCTCTTAACTGCGGGAAGGCGAAAGCTGTTTGCGACTGACTGCACTGATTTGAATTTGAGTTGTGACGTCACGCTGCGCATGCGCAGTTGTTGCTTGGCGTCGTATCACACCACCCGCCACAGTGGGCAGTTTGCTCACAGTCCAGTTTGCAGGTTGTGATCACGTTACAAGGTCTCGTGACACGTGACCTAGCATGTAGCGGACGGACACGGTCACGTGATCTAAGATGTAACGGACGGACCCCGCGAGGTCACGTGACCGGACGGACGGTCATCGCGAGTATGAGCCATTAAAGGTTTTCGCCTTAATAGATAGTACAGAGGCCTGGGAGACATTGCTGGGCAGCCCGAACCCTGAGCACCAGCTCGTAGCCGTCCAACTGGCTGTAGAGGCTGCCGGGATTCAAGATATCCAGGCCAGCATCTGACGCGGAGACCCTGCCCACCGCAATCCCTCCTGGCCCTCGACTGAGAGGGAGAGCCGGAGGATAGGAAGAGGTCGTCTTCTGTTGGACAATAAAGTGTTTCACTCACTCACTCCGTCATGAGCCGCTTTCCTTAGTTTGACATCGTGTTCGGCTTCCGTCGCCGCTTTTGTTTCTTTACGTGGCGCGCTTAAAGTGTTTTGTGATGAGCACGCGATCTGCGTCCTTCGGCTGCTTTTGCTGTTGGAGGCGCTATAGCGCCCGCTCGCTTTTCATCAGCCTTAACGATGCTTTCAGCCTCCTCGGCCGCCATCTCGCCTTCGTGTGAGGCTGCATAAAAGGCGGCATAGCCGAGCTTTCTACCTCTTGACACTGTTATGCCCAGCCTCGGCGGCAGCGACGCCAACTGCCAGTTGGAACACCCGAGGCATCGGAAAAACGAAGCTGCTGTCTTTGCGTCGGCGCTGGTTTGAATCCCACTCGAAGCAAGTTTGCAGCGGAAGTGCTGTGCCAGAGTAACATAGGAAAAATTCCGGAGTTTGTCAGCAGATGCGCAAAGTGAAGCCTCCACCCATCCACCTAACTCTACCCTGCAAAAGTTCCCCCTACCAGTAACCCAACTGCCCCCACCCGCTGGAAGCGCACGCAGTATAGCAGCTGCCCTCCAGAGGCATCAGCCGCCCCCTAGGCTTTCCTTCCACTCACCGCCACCCCATCACCCCTTCCACTACCTTTACACTCCAGGAAAATCCTGCCGTGTGCGTGAAATTAGGCTCAGAGAAAAAGCATCAAAGAAATAACAGAGGGTAAATTCTACTGCTTTGGTGGAACTCTCGCATGAGGTGTATGATCACGCCGTTATTTTTTTATTCTGGCTGCCATTCTGACTAAACATTTAGGAAGCTTTCCAATATTATCGGCTTCATCTTCGGCCTCTAATCCATTGCGGTTTCCAGACCATTTTCGCCTGAACGTTTGGAGGGTGGAAGGCATAAGCTTTTCGTCCTTAAAGAATGTCAGCTAAAAATTGTAGGGGGCACTTAAGCTCATCCTTAAGGTATGACGCGGTGGCGTAAATCGGTTAATGCCCATATATGCCGAATTGGTCATTCTCAACTTTACAGTCATATGTCCCTCCTCATACACTCACTGCGCAATGGAGAAGCGGTCAAGGAGTGCACTGCCCTGCGATCGCAGGTGCTGCCACCGGTGGGTCTTGTGCGAGCCAAGCTCAGAATTATGAATTTCGCTTTGGGTGCGAGAGGTCCTGGGATCAAATCCCGAACAGGCCCCTCTAGTCTTTCTACCTACTTGCTTTTCAAAGCTAGCGCCAAGTAATGGGCTGCCTCGGTATGTGGCGCAGCGTACGTAAGATATGTTTCTGACACGTCCAAGCGCGATCATGAATGCTTAGAAGAGACACTGAGGAGATCTTGATACGCAAATTTTGTTTTTAACAAAAATTTATAATGTGATTCTTTCTGCCTATGTTTACGTTTGTTCAACACAAAAAGGCGCATGTGTGCGGAGAGAAATGGATTTCAAAAAAAAATTCCAATGCCACTTGATTCAAACTCAAGGCGTCACGACCAAGAGGACCTCCGTAATGACAGCACAGATATGCGACCGAAGGCGCAGCCTAGCCACAAGGGAAGGGATAAAGGTGGGAGTGAAAACAGAAAGGAGGAAAAAGCTGCCGCAGTGGAGGTCTCCGGATAATTTCGACCACCTGAGGATCTTTAACGTGCACTGACATCGCACAGCCCACGGGCGCCTTCTGCGTTTCTCCTCCATCAAAACGTGGCCGTGACGGTCGGGTTCGAACCCGTCAAGGGAATTGACGAATGCGCATTTAAAATGCTATTGGCCGAGAATCCCCGCACTGTCACGGATGTGATCGCTCTTTGCCAAAATTTCGACGAGCTACGTCGGCAATGCATCTTTACTAGGCGGACAGATGAGACCTAATTGTCCAGTTAGACTGCCGGTATCGACTCCTCTTTGCTCCATTAGATACAAGAATTTGCACGTGAAGAGGTTGAACGACAGCTTTCTGAGATCCCCTGCCATCGAGCCCTGCAAATAAACCCCCTGTTTCAAGTGGTGGAGGTTGCGGGGTAACCCGAAATCGCGATGGCATTTTGGAACTTCGCACCCGCAAGTTTCCAGCGACAGGAAACCTCTACTATGTATCTCTACGCGGGAGAAAGTACCAACGGCCCCAGCGCCTTTTATCGTCTGTGCTGGGCCCATCCGCCAACGTCATCCACCCATTTACAGCGGCACTGCTGATCATGATGTTGAAGGCTGGATAAATGATGTACCGAGCACATGAGTACGCGTAACAAATGGGACAATGTACTAAATCTTAATACCGTATTTTTCATCACTGCAGGTCTACCTGATATTTTCACGACATTTCCTTGTGAGGAACAGTAGCGAATATGGAAATCTCTAGAAAAAAAAATCTCTAAGTGCAAAAGAAAAGATTAGATCATAATCACGCGCTTACTTGCGCTGCTATTTCTCCAATATTTTGTTGTAACAAATAAAGATATGTCGCGAGGAGGTATCTGGAAATTTTTTGGAGCTAATGCATGGATGCCACAGAGTTCACCCAGTGCGCCAAATAACAGTGCGTGCCCTCTGTGGCATTGTGTGTTGGAAAATGGAACGCCTCAGTCGTCGGAGCATTGACATTCCACTTGTACGCGTTGCGCGTACTGAGATTTTTTCGGAGGAGGCTTCAAGCTCATACGCGAATGAAGCCCTCATTGGTTATAGCGCCAGAACAGCATCCCGATTAGACCGCCCCGTGTTAAAACCTAGAAACAAATCATCTTTAATAAAGCAGGCTATTTCTTTACAGATATTATGCTGCTCTTATTCCCTATTCCAGAATCAGTGGTGGTCAAAGAGAACGTTCAGGCACTTGAAGGGGATACTCGCCTATTCTTTTTTGTAATATACGAAAATAAAGAATGCAAAAGAAACTAAAGGTTATCTAAAACAGAGAACAGAGTACGTAACCGATACAGCGAGCCGTAACGGACCGGAAGCTTGCAGAATTTCAATGAGGAGCACCGAAGGGCTTCGTGAATGCCGAGAGACGAATCTTGGCTCAACAGCAAAAAGAAATCGCAAAACTGGATTTCAAAGCATTCTTACGACAGGACGCGTTTCTCCGCGCGCTCGTTGGCCGTGTAACTGTGCGGCCCGTTGGTCTAGGGGTATGATTCTCGCTTTGGGTGCGAGAGGTCCCGGGTTCAAATCCCGGACGGGCCCGCTTTCTTTTTTCTTTGCTTCTTCATTCTTACCCCTTATGTAATGCCCCTGAAAAAGGGTCCTTAAGGAAATAAAAGTGCAATTAAACGAAATTAGCGCTAAGGTCACTGGAAAGAGTGAAAATGCACCAGTATTGGAAATAAGTGAGAATAGAGGAAGCTAATGTCCACCCAACCAAAACTGCTACTGTGCGTAATAGAAACTGCGTGGATTTTACAGGTTCAGTGAAGAACAAAGGCAACTTCCTGTTTCTTTTCATTCTACTTAAGATAAGCAGAATATCAAGGACGCCTGATCGCTTTATGTGTTGGGAGTGCGATAGGTTTGGAAGCTCTTGATGCCTACCGGAAGTGCAGTGACGTCACTTCCAATCATGCCAATGGGCGAATTTTATGACGTACGGCGCATTTGAAGTTTATGCCGCCGTCGGGAGTAGGCGTAAGCATGCACTGCGCTGCAAGAAAGGCGTAGCCAATTGTGGAACGTCTCACAGATTGTGGTAGCTACACACAGCTACAGGCCCAGGCTTTCGGCTGTTGGATGCATGTACGCCCCTTTGTTCTTCGAACCGGCAGCGTGCATGGGCTCCATAGCTGCTTTCGCGGTTTGAGGTTCCTCCGTCAAATGCAAGGAATGTGGAGCGAGAGGGACCCTCGACCACATTACTTGGGAGTGCACAGAGTCCCCAGGCAGGGCGAATAAAAAAAATCGTGTAACTGCGGGAAGGCGAAAGCCGTTTGCAACTCACTGCACTGATTTGAATTTGAGCGGTGACGTCACGCTACGCACGCGCAGTTGTTGCTTGGCGTCGTATCACACCATCCGCCACAGTGGGCAGTTTGCTCACAGTCCAGTTGGCAGGTTGTGATCACGTTACAAGGTCTCGTGACACGTGACTTAGGATGTAACGGAAGGATACGGCCACGTCGCCTAGGATGTACCGGACGGACACGGTCACGTGACCTAGGATGTATCGGACGGACAAGGTCACGTGACCTAGGATGTAACAGACGGACAAGGTCACGTGACCTAGGATGTAGCGGACGGACACGGTGACGTGACCTAGGACGTAATGGAAGGACACGGTCACGTGACCTAGGATGTAGCGGACGGACACGGTGACGTGATCTAGGATGTAACGGACGGACAAGGTCAAGTGACCTATGATGCAGCGGCCGGACTCAGTGACGTCACCTAGGATGTAACGGACGAACAATGTCACGTGACTTAGGATGTAGCGGACGGACACGGCCACGTCACCTAGGATGTAGCGGACGGACACGGTCACGTGATCTAGGATGTAAAATAACGGACGGACAAGGTCACGTGACCTAGGATGTAGCGGACGGACACGGTGACGTGACCTAGGACGTAACAGAAGGACACGGTCACGTGACCTAGGATGTAACACACGGACACCGCGAAGTCACGTGGCCGGACGGACAGGCATTGCGAGTATGAGATATTAAAGGCTTTCGCCTTAATCGATAGTATAGAGGCCTGGGAGACATTGCTGTGCAGCCCGAACCCTGAACACCAGCTCCTAGCCGTCCAACTGGCTGAAGAGGCTGCAGGGATTCAAGAAATCTGCAGGCGAGCATCTGACGCGGAGACCCTGCCCAGCGCAATCCCTCCTGGCCCTCATCACTCGACTGAGAGGGAGAGCCGGAGGATAAGATGAGGTCGTCTTCTGTTGGACAATAAAGTTTTTCACTCACTCACTCCGTCATGAGCCGCTTTCCTTAGTTTGACATCGTGCTCTGCTTCCGTCGCCGCTTTTGTTTCTTAACGTGGCGCGCTTTAAGTGTTTTGTGATGGGCACGCGATCTGCGTCCTTCGGCTGCTTTTGCTGTTGGAGGCGCTATAGCGCCTGCTCACTTTTCATCAGCCATAGCGATGCGATGCTTTTAGCCTCCTCGGCCGCCATCTCACCTTCGTGTGAGGCTGCATAAAAGGCGGCATAGCCGAGCTTTTTACCTCTTGCCACTGCTATGCCCTGCTTCGGAGGCAGCGACGCCGACCGCGAAGGACTGCCAGTTGGAACACCCGAGGCATCGGAAAAACGGAGCTGCTGTCTTTGCGCCGGCACTGGTTTGAATCCCACACGAAGCGAGTTCTGCTGCGGAAGCGCTGTGCCAGAGTCACATAGGAAAAATGCCATAATTTGTCAGCAGATGTGGAGAGTGAAGCCTCCACCCATGCACCTAAATCTACCCTGCAAAAGTGCCCCCTACAAGTAACGCAACTGCCCACACCCGCTGGAAGCGTACGCAGTACCAGCTGCCCTCCAGAAGCATCAGCCGCCCCCTAGGCTTCATTTCCGCCACCTTTACACTCCAGGCAAACCCTGCCGTGTGAGTGAAATTAGGCTCAGAGAAAAAGCATCAAAGAAATAACAGAGGGTAAATTCTACTGCTTTGGCGGATCTCTCGCATCAGGTGTCTGATCACGCCGTTATTTTTTTTCTTCTGGATGCCATTCTGACTAAACAATTAAGAAGCTTTCCAATATTATCGTCTTCACCTTCGGCCTCTAATTTATTGCGGTTTCCAGACCATTTTCGCCTGAATATTTGGAGGGTGGAAGGTATAAGCTTTTCGTCCTTAAATAGAGTCCGTTCAAAATTGTAGGGGGCACTTAAGCTCATCCTTAAGGTATGACGCGGTGGCGTAAATCGGTTAATGCCCATATATGCCGAATTGGTCATTCTCAACTTTACAGTCATATGTCCCTCCTCATACACTCACTGCGCAATGGAGAAGCGGTCAAGGAGTGCACTGCCCTGCGAGCGCAGGTGCTGCCACCGGTGGGTCTTGTGCAAGCCAAGTTCAGAATTATGAATTTCGCTTTGGGTGCGAGAGGTCCTGGGATCAAATCCCGAACAGGCCCCTCTAGTCATTCTACCTACTTGCTTTTCAAAGCTAGCGCCAAGTAATGGGCTGCCTCGGTATGTGGCGCAGCGTACGTAAGATATGTTTCTGACACGTCCAAGCGCGATCATGAATGCTTAGAAGAGGCACTGAGGAGATCTTGAGACGCAAATTTTGTTTTTAACAAAAATTTATTATGTGATTCTTTCTGCCTATGTTTACGTTTGTTCAACAAAAAAAGGCGCATGTGTGCGGAGAGAAATGGATTTCAAAAAAAAAATTCCAATGCCACTTGATTAAAACTCATGGCGTCCCGACCAAGAGGACCTCCGTAATGACAGCACAGATATGCGACCGAAGGCGCAGCCTAGCCACAAGGGAAGGGATAAAGGTGGGAGTGAAAAAAATAAAGGAGGAAAAAGCTGCCGCAGTGGAGGTCTCCGGATAAGTTCGACCACCTGAGGATCTTTAACGTGCACTGACATCGCACAGCCCACGGGCGCCTTCTGCGTTTCTCCTCCATCAAAACGCGGCCGTGAAGGTCGGGTTCGAACCCGTCAAGGGAATTGACGAATGCGCATTTAAAATGCTATTGACCGAGAATCCCCGCACTGTCACGGATGTGATCGCTCTTTGCCAAAGTTTCGAAGAGCTACGTCGGCAATGCATCTTTACTCGGCGGACAGATGAGACCTAACTATCCAGTTTGACTGCCGGTATCGACTCCTCTTTGTTTCATTAGATACAAGAATTTGCACGTGAAGAGGTTGAACGACAGCTTTCTGAGATTCCCTGCCATCGAGCCCTGCAAATAAACCTCCTTTTTCAGGTGGTGGAGGTTGCGGGGTAACCCGAACCCGCGATAGCACCCTCGAACTTCGCACCCGCAAGTTTCCGCGACAGGAAACCTCTACTATGTATCTCTACGCCGGACCAAGTACTAGGCCCATTCGCCGCCAACGTGATCCACCCATTTATAGCGGCACTGATGATCAAGATGTTGAAGGCTGGATAAGATGTACCGAGCACTTGAGTACGCGTAGCAAATGGGACGATGTACCCAAACTTAATACCGCATTCTTCGTCACTGGAGGTCTACCTGATATTTTCACGACCTCTCCTGATGACTACAAGAATAGCCAATCTGGGTTTAGCTTTCTCTAGAAAAAAATCTCTAGGTGCAAAAAAAAAGATTAGATCATAATCACCCTCTTACGTGCGCTGGTATTTCTCCATTTTTTTTTGTTATAACAAATAGAGATATAATTCGCGAGGAGGTATCTGAAAATTTTTTGGAGCTAATGCATGGATGCCGCAGAGTTCGCCCAGTGCGCCAAATAACAGTGCCTGCCCTCTGTGGCATTCAGTGTTGGAAAATGAAACGCCTCAGTCGTCGGAGAATTGACATTCCACTTGCACGCGTTGCGCGTACTGAGGTCTTTTGGGAGGAGACTCCAAGCTGATACGCGAATGAAGCCCTCATTGGTTATAGCGCCAGAACAGTATCCCGATTACACCGGCCCGTGTTAAAACCTGGAAACAAATCCTCTTTAATAAAGCAGGCTATTTTTTTTTTTACAGATATTGTGCTCTTATTCCTTATTCCAGAATCAGTGGTGGTCAAAGACAAGGTCCAGGTACTTGAAGGGGATACTCGCCTATTCTTTCTGAAAATATACGATAATAAAGCATGCAAAAGAAACAAAATGTTAGATAAAGCAGCGGACAGAGTACGTAACCGACACAGCGAGCCGTAACGGACCGAAAGCCTGCAGAATTTTAATGAGGAGCACCGAAGGGCTTCGTGAATGCCGAGAGACGAATCTTGGCTCAACAGCAAGAAGAAATCGGAAAACTGGATTTCAAAGCATTCTTACGACAGGACGCGTTTCTCCGCGCGCTCGTTGGCCGTGTAACTGTGCGGCCCGTTGGTCTAGGGGTATGATTCTCGCTTTGGGTGCGAGAGGTCCCGGGTTCAAATCCCGGACGGGCCCGCTTTCTTTTTTCTTTGCTTCTTCATTCTTACCCCTTATGTAATGCCCCTGAAAAAGGGTCCTTAAGGAAATAAAAGTGCAATTAAACGAAATTAGCGATAAGCAGCGCTAAGGTCACTGGAAAAAATAAAAATGCGCCAGTATTGGAAATAAGTGGGTATAGAGGAAGCTACTGTCCACCCAATAAAAACTGCTACTCTGCCTAATAGGAACTGCTTGGATTTTACATGTTCAGTGAAGAACAAAGGCAACTTCCTGTTTCTTTTCATTCTGCTTCAGAAAAGCAGAATAGCAAGGACGCCTGATCACTTTATGTGTTGGGAGTGCGATAGCTTTGGAAGCTCTTGATGCCTACCGGAAGTGCAGTGACGTCACTTCCATGATGCCAATGGGCGAATTTTATGACGTACGGCGCATTTGAAGTTTATGCCGTCGTCGGGAGTAGGCGTAAGCATGCACTGCACTGCAGGAAAGGCGTAGACATTTGTGGAACGTCTCACAGATTTTGTGTTACATCCTAGGTCACGTGGCCGTGTCCGTCCGTACCGTGCTAGGTCTCGTCTCACGTGACCTTGTAACGTGATCACAACCTGCAAACTGGACTGTGAGCAAGCTGCCCACTGTGGCGGGTGGTGTGATACGACGCCAAGCAACAACTGCGCATGCGCAGCGTGACGTCACAGCTCAAATTCAAATCAGTGCAGTCAGTCGCAAACGGCTTTCGCCCTCACGCAGTTAAACGATTTTTTTTCATTCGCCCTTCCTGGGGAATGTGTGCTCTCCCAAGTAACATGGTCGAGGGTCTCTCTCGCTCCACATTTCTTACATTTGACGGAGGAACCTCAAACTGCGAAAGCAGCTGGGGGAGGCCATGCACGCCACCAGTTCGAAGAACAAAGGGGCGCACATGCATCCAACAGCCGAAAGACTGCTGGGCCTGTAGCTGTGTGTAGATTTTTTTTGTTATAACAAATAGAGATATGTCGCGAGGATGTATCTGGAAATTTTTTGGAGCTAATGCATGGATGCCAGAGTTCACCCAGTGCGCCAAATAACAGTGCGTGCCCTCTGTGGCATTGTGCGTTGGAAACTGGAACGCCTCAGTCGTCGGAGCATTGAAACTCCACTTGTACGCGTTGCGCGTACTGAGATTTTTTCGGAGGAGGTTTTAAGCTCATACGCGAATGAAGCCCTCATTGGTTATAGCGCCAGAACAGCATCCCGATTAGACCGCCCCGTGTTAAAACCTAGAAACAAATCATCTTTAATAAAGCAGGCTATTTCTTTACAGATATTATGCTGCTCTTATTCCCTATTCCAGAATCAGTGGTGGTCAAAGAGAACGTGCAGGCACTTGAAGAGGATACTCGCCTATTCTTTTTTGTAATATACGAAAATAAAGCATGCAAAAGAAACAAAAGGTCAGATAAAGCAGCGGACAGAGTACGTAACCGACACAGCGAGCCGTAACGGACCGGAAGCCTGCAGAATTTCAATGAGGAACACCGAAGGGCTTCGTGAATGCCGAGAGACGAATCTTGGCTCAACAGCAAGAAGAAATCGCAAAACTGGATTTCAAAGCATTCTCACGACAGGACGCGTTTCTCCGCGCGCTCGTTGGCCGTGTAACTGTGCGGCCCGTTGGTCTAGGGGTATGATTCTCGCTTTGGGTGCGAGAGGTCCCGGGTTCAAATCCCGGACGGGCCCGCTTTGTTTTTTTTCTTTGCTTCTTCATTCTTACCCCTTATGTAATGCTCCTTAAAAAGGTTCCTTAAGGAAATAAAAATGAAATTAAACGAAATTAGCGCTGAGTAGTTTGGGTCACTCGCATTGCGGCATAGTTCGTGTAAGATGGGTTTGTAACGCGTCCGAGCGCATACTAATCATGACAGCTTCAAGGAAGGCGGGGTGCAGCTGAATGAAATGTTTGTTCTCAGTGGAAACCGATTGGGCAGCTGTTTCTGGCTGTGCTAGTTTGTCCGACCCAAAACTAAATCATTGCTAACAAATAAGGATTTGAAAATGCACCTTTTTTTTCCCCCTGCCCCTAATTACGAACTGATGAGGTTAAAGGCAAAAGAGGCTTCGTGCTCACCGTGTGGAAGGGAAAGGAGGCGCAGGATTTTTCCAGGGATCCGCTCCAAAGAACTGCCTTGGCATCACCGCATGTTTGCTTGTGGGAACAGCCGCTGATGGCGACACCTGTATTTCATTTCTCGAACTCTTCTGAGCTTATAAAAGGTCCGTTTTCAGTGAAGGTAGCCTCTGTGGCTTCAACAGTACGGCATCCACCACACCGGCCAGATCAGGGGCCATCTTTCTACTTGCCAGCTCCAATGCAACTCCCCGCAGTGAGTGCAGCACTTCGCGTTGCAGATCCCGTAGTTCCCGCAAGATGGCCACGGGCATGAGGCACGTTCACTAAAAATGAGATAAAAGAGGGCTTTAAGAAGACATGCTCCAGAACACATTGTTTCAGGTGACTGGAAATTCAATAGTTGACAGGTTTTTGGAGGTTCTTTTTGAAACGGTTGTCATTTTTGTCTCTGCAATTTTTGCAAGTCATGCATTTGAAATGTAGGGATGCTTTTGTGCACCTATTTGTCGTGAGTATAAATATACGACAACTCTGAAAAATATCTCATTTTCCTCGCTATGATTCCTTTTAAGCAGCCGGAGAAAAGTGTGCCATATATAACAGTTTTGATTGTGCTAAATGTTAATACTGTTTAGAATATCTGCTTTAGGGGACAGGAATGGTTGTAACGCATTTTAATTCCTCTTGAAAAGGGGCAATTTCAATAGGAAAGCACATCCACACCAAATTTCATTGTGATGCGACAACAGCAAGTACAAGAATGTCATGTCAAGCAGCGGTGTTAGATAAAGAAAAATGCGCACAAAGTGATCTAACTGCACAGTGGAGAAGCAGCTTTCAATGACATAGTGTCTGGTTTCTTTTTCGAGCTACGAAACTGGCGCTGAGCGCGTCGGAAACAAGGATGCTTTCTCTACCTACCTGCAGCGTAGCAAAAGCAGGAAACGTTGCTAACGAATTGTGTTGCCGTCATGAAAGTAGCTAAATACTGCTCATTTTCCGGCCACTTGGCGTGTTTACAACCAAATTTTTGGTAATTTCTCGTCTATAGTGAACGCCGCTATCGTTGGAAGGGAAAGAGAAATGATTCCACATAATTACTACACAAAAACCAAAAATTGTTCCGGCGCCGACAGTGCACCCAGCTGCACATGTCTCAGATGCGCTCCTCTCAGACTAAATGCACAATGCGAGTCCCGGCTGGGGATTCTTTCAGGGTGCGGTCGCGCTGGGTTGCGGGTTGTTGTTGTTGTTGTTGTTTGCCTATCAAAAGATAGGCAAAAAACAACGGCAGTGAATTTCCGAAACTTTGTTTTTCTTCTCACGGATTCCCACGTTCTGGCCCCAACCTTCGTCTGCTGCGAAAGGGGGCGCTTATCAAATATTCAAGTTGGAAATGATGCACAATCATATTTGCTAGCGCTTGTTTCGACACGAGTACAGAGTAACACATACGCGCAGGACAGAAGCTAGTCTACAACTGCCATTTCTTTAACAAAGATGTAGAAAATTACACACGCGCAGTAGTGGTGCCACACTTCAGGAACTATATCGCTTTCTTGGAGAGATAGACAGAACGAGTGCTGACACAATTTGGTCCTTCGATATCAGTACATAGGGCTTCAAAAATTTCCCGCTCTGATTGCGAATTTATCTTGGATAGCACGCTCGTTTCCTGCAAGATAGGAGTGCAAGGTATAGGGTTAGGGTCACCAGGATATCGTCGATAACACACCGTTTACAGTGATCAGCGAGATTCCCCCCAGCCGATAAGGGTCCTGCCGCCAAGCGATGCTCTCTAAGCCGATCATTTAGGCATCGACCAGACTACCCAATGTATGACTTGCCACAAGTGAGCGGGATCCTGTACACGACACCGACTTTGCAAGGGACGAACTGCGTTTGGTAGCTCGCAGTGTAGCTTGGCTGCCTTGCCGCGCCGTTCACGAGTGGGCACAGGCGCACAAGCTTTTTCAAGTCAGTCAATACAAGATCGACGCCACACTTTTCTGCCATCTTTTTTAGACAGTGCGACACATTGCGCACATATGGCATGGCCACAAGTCAAGTTCGTCGAAGTGGATCTTCGCGATTTTGTCACTGCCCATTTCCCACTTCTTTCAGTAGCTTTTCTGCCACAGATGCTACGGTTTCCTCAGGAAACCCGGCGTCCTCTAGACGCAGTTTTTGAAAAGCCACGCTTTCGGTGATGCAGTGCTGGCACGACTTGTAGAGAGCAGCGCGGATGGCATTCTAGGCAATACCTCTCTTTACTAGTTTTGAATTCGCCGATTGACGCTTGCGGATTTCTTTTTTTTTTTTTTGTTCTCGGCTGATACAACCAGCAAGCGCGTGTCCTTTCAAACTTCAAGCATATGTCAAGGAACTGCAGTCTATCGTCGCTTGACATTTCTGTTGTGAAGGTTAGACCCCGGCTACAGGAATAAAACACATCAAGTACATTTCCTACCGTATGTTCCCTTTTGTCAGACATTGTTAGGTTCGTTACTGCAAGGTAGTCGTCAACATATCTGAAAACGCGTTTTAGTTTGTCACTGTTTATCCGGGCAACATTAAGCTAGTCACAACAGGCTAAAAAATGTCACTAAGTGCTGGGGCGATACAAGAACTCAACGCATATACCATCCTTCTGAACATATTGTTACGTGGTGGAAAGCCAAGGAAAGCACGACATGATGACAGAATGACCCTTACCTAAAAATATGGATCCCAACCTACACGAAGAAAGGCGGAGAGCCAGGGCCGAACAGATAAACAGAAGGCTAGGCCAATCCGAAAGCACACTATACACAGACGCTTCTATGTACGCAAGAGCAGAGAAACGCACAGCCGCGGTAGCGGTGGTCAACGGTACAGGGGAAACTATCACCTGCGCTTCAGTAGGGGTGTCAGGGATAGCAGAGGCCGAAGAAATTGCCGTCGCGCTAGCGATAGCCGAAGGCTACAGAAAAGGTCGCTCCCTAAATATCCTAACGGACTCGAAAGAAACATGCAGAAACTATACGAAGGGCAATATCAGCGGCACTGCCCTCAGAATAATCAGCGAGGCGGCAGCCTCAGCTGAAAGAATACCCATACAACATATAATCTGGGTGCCAGCCCACGCAGGCGTAGCAGGAAACGAAAGGGCGGACAGTCTAGCTCGAGGGCTCACTTACCGAGCAGGCTTATCGATCGTCTCGGAGTCACGGCTACTCATATGCGAGGGGGGCTACACAGAGACCCTACAACTATATAGGGGAATCAGAAAGAGATATCCATCACCACACAAAGCACTAAATAGGGAAGAGGCTGTAGGATGGCGTAGGCTACAGACGAACACCTTCCCTAACCTACACACATACAACAAGATATCACCAACGCAATTCAGACCAGACTGCCCCTGGTGCGGCAGTACGCCCACACTCTATCACATCACCTGGGAATGCAAGAGAAACATAGCATTCCACAATCAACAAACACCGAGTGCGGAGCAATGGGAGAGCTGTCTCTTCAGCAGCGAGCTTGAGGTCCAGAGGGCCTTGGTAAAGCACGCAACTGAAGCGGCACAACTCAGTGGAGCCCTGGACTGAGGGCCCACTCTTGCTTGAAGACTCAAGTCGCCAGCACCCAAGCAAGACGACCAGGAAGTCTTCATCCCCGCGAACCTCTTGGAAAGAAATAAAAGTTTTCTCTCTCTCTCTTAATGGCTCAAGGGCCTAGCGCGAGCACTCCGTCCCGCGCCACTGCACTCTTCTTCGTCGTCATAACATGACCCCGGTCCTCAGAGCGATCGTCCCGATCGATTGCTTGAATTACGAATGGTGAGGTGACGATGAGGATGATTAGGAAGGATAGAAGAAGATGAAAGGCTTGCCACAAATATAAAGGAGATGATCTGGTGGACGGTTGCCCCCGGAGCTTCAGGTCCAGCGGTCGGTCACCCACTGCCGAAGGTCAAGGGTTGAGGGATCGCCGCACAGCCTGGGCGGGGGTGCCATCTTGGTTCGGGTCGTAGTCGGGTCATCGTACGTCAGGTTCTGGTCGTCGTGTCTTGTGTTCGGGGCAGGGGACGGGGCGGGGGAAAGCGGCTGGTTGGTTCTGGTCAGTTCGAGCTGGGGTTGTGCCGGGCGGCGGAGCCCAGGTCCCCTCGGCCGACGACGAAGGCGAGCAGAAGGCGGCGATGCTCCGGGGACTAGGATGACGATGAGTACCCAGCACCTCCACCAAATGTTGCGTGGTGGCAAGCCAAGGAAAGCACGACATGATGACAGAATGGAGATATGATTTAATGGCTCAAGGGCCTAGCGCGAGCACTCCGTCCCGCGCCACTGCACTCTTCTTCGTCTTCATAACAATATTATGCACCTTCATGCTTAACGACAGTCATCGAAAAGTAAAACGATACTAAGTTTAAAAAGCTGTCGATTGACATGCCGTTGCATTCTGAAAGGACTAAGGGTTCCCACTTTCAATACAGTCGCGCAAGGCAATCATGATTTCCTCCTGTGGTATCGAGTAAAACAGGTCTACTACATCTATAGAAAAGGCAGAGTTGAACTGCGACGATTCCTCATGGTTCTTAAAATAATCCACTGCCTCATTAGAGTTACGAACCAAAAAAGGGTCCTCGACTTTCAGGAGACGATTTCTCTTGCAGGAATCTGGAAAGTGCGCCTTGCCACGACCCTTTCTACGACACAGTCGCCCTCAGCGGTACATCTTTATGTGTTTTTGCCGTAAAGAGAACGCTGAGTGCCATTTCCTTCCTGGCGCCTATTCTTTTGCTCAAACTGTCCAGTCCAGTCTCTTTACACAGCCTTAAAGCCTGCTTCTTTGCTTTCTGGCTCGTTATAGTTGGAGCAACGAAATTCTTAGATATTGCCATTTTTGCCTTTTCTTCGTACAAACGGTTCGACGTCACCGCAAAACCACCCTGCTTATCCGCAACTAATAGCTTTACATTGTTCGTTCGTAGGTACTGAACAGTATTTCTGACGGGGTCACTCACACTTTCTTTAGTTCCTTTTTTATTTATTTTTATCTATTTATTGAAATTTTTAGCAAATACAAACTTGCCATGGGACCGAGGCTAAAGGTGACGTACAAGTCACCTGACTGGGCCTTCGGTACCATAGATTACATATGCAACGCAATTTGGGGGGGGCATGGAACAAAACAAAACTATCAGTCAGTGGTCGCGGGTAAAGTGCATATACAAACGCATAAGAAATACAACCCTTTACTTACATCAAATGAACAGTTAGAAGATCAGAGAATGCGAGAACACAGAAGGAATATGGCACACATAATCGCCTACGTTCCACAAAGTATAATTTAGCTTTTTTTTCTAAAGCATGACAAGGATGATGATTGTTCAAGATGATAAAATATGCGAGGGTAACAGTTCAAAAGGTTCGCGATTTGCCAGTGAATTAAATGCTGACCATACCTGGCTCTTATATAAGGTTTTAGGAAGTTGAATTTTCTTAGGTCTGTATTAGTAAACGTATTTGAAAACGCACTACAATGAGTTTTGTATAGTAAGTATATAAATTCGGACAGTTCTTGATTATAGAGTGCTGTTATACTTAATATCTGACTTCTTTTAAAGTATGCTGAAACAGAGTCATATCTAGACATATATTCAATGAAAAGAAGGCCTTTTTTTGTAGAATATAAGCATTTTCCATGTTTCTTTTCGTACACGCTCCCCATACCAACAAACAGTACTGCACGCGAGACTGGACCATGGAAAAATATAGTTGCCTGCTCAAATGTATTGGGAGAAGGGGGTGAAATATATTTAGTATACCGATGTATCGGGCAGTTTTGCTGGTTACAAGGTCTACATGGTAACACCAGCGGAGGTTTTTGTGAAACAGCACGCCTAATATTTCACATCACATCACATCACTTTATTTTCCTTAAAGACCCCTTTCGGGGTGTTACATAAGGGGTGGGGTTTACAAGATGCAGGCGATCACAGAAGTCGAAAATGTGGATGGACAGGTTATGGCAGCGACATGGTGGGGAAGGCCGTTCCAGTCAGTTTCTGTTCGTGAAAAAAATGAGTTCATGAAGGTAGTAGTACGGGCTCGTGGACGCAAAACTTGAAGAGGGTGACCGATGCGATGGGATCTGCGTGGTGGGGGTGCGCATATGTATGGTTCTTGTCTTAGGGGCGAATAAAAAAACTTGTGATACAAAACAAGACTGGCAATGCGACGGCGAGCAGAAAGATCACACAAACCTTAATTTTAGAGATGATATGCTAACGTCGTATGAGTATGAAGAGTGAATAAATCTGGTAGCTCGGTTTTGTACAGCTTCGATGGCATTTGTTAAATATGCTTGATGAGGGTTCCAGATGGGCGATGCGTATTCCAGTTTAGTTCTGATAAGTGAGATGTATGCTTGTAGTCTGACGTGTTGAGGGGCTTCCCTCAGGTGACGTTTTAAGAAACCTAATGTTTTATTAGCTGATGATATCAGATTAGTTACGTGCAGTCGCCAAGATAAATCATCAGAAATGGTGATACCTAAGTATTTGTAAGACTGGACGAGGTCAACAGGGCAGTTAGAAACGGAATATTCAAAAACAAAAGGGTTGCGACGGCGGTGAAAAGACATGTACTTACATTTGTTAGGGTTGAGTGTCATCATCCACTGCGAACACCAGTTTAGTACGAGGTTTATGTTTGCTTGAAGGGATTCTTGGTCAGAAGGGTTGGTTACCGAACGATAAATAACGCAATCGTCAGCGAACAAGCGGATATGGCAAGATACGCGCACTGAAACACGTTCTAGGGAGCTATATTGGAACAAAAGTGTGATAGAATAAATTATTGGTTTATTGACAGCGGAAAAAAATTATATATTTCGTTTTATTAACATTCAACATCAGCTGGTTGGCACAAAGCCATTCCGACAGATCTTTAAGCCATTTGTTTGCCACAGACATTAGAGCGGGTAAGTTTCGTGAGGCAAAAAATGCACTAGTGTCATCGACATCGAGCTATAAATTAGAAGTTCCAGGGTATCAATGATATCATTAATATATATATTTAAGAAATAATAAAGGGTATATGATGGAACCCTGAGGAACCGCATAATTTATGAACTCCGAATCCGAGGCAATACCATTCATAACGACAAATTGAGAACGGTTGGACACATAGCTGCGAAATAGCTTGAGCGCGACGCCTCTTATTACGTAGAGCGGTAATTTTTGTAAAAGTATTTCATGTTTAATTGAGTCGAAAGCATTGTTAAAATCCCCAAAATTTCCTATGGTAAACAACTGCATTTCTATACTATGTGCTAACTTATATTTAATGAATACTAGTGCAGATTCAGTTGATTTCCTCTTGTGGAAACCATACTGGGCTGCATAGAGCAACGAATTTTCAGTTAAGTGCTTAGTTAACCTTAGATTAATTACTTTTCCTACTATTTTGGAAAACAGCGGGTGCTCTTGGAACTGCATCTTCCCTTGTCTTCGTCGTTGGCTTTACTTGAGATCCTTTTTACTGTAGCCAGTAGCTCCACAGAATTCCCCTTGGGCTCCGTGCAGAACTTGGTACCGTAACTTAGAACCCTTAGAAGCAAGGCCAGGCGTTATGCCTCGACACGTCGTTACCCAGGGAAGTGTAAAGGGTGGAAGTCTGGGAAGATATTGCAATTCGCCCTATCGCTCTTTCCGCCCGTGTCGACGAGTGATCCACTACCGCAGAAGTAATTCGCACAGGTGCATGAGATGTGGAGAGACTGGGCCCGTGTTCCTGGAGTGTCCGCCTCGCTGCGCGCCAATTGCTTGAAGCCCCAAATGCGGAGGTACCGGCTGTGCTACGACAGCTGGCCCGTCTTTCCTCTTACGTCATCTCGATGACGTAAGCTCTCAGTATGTGCGAGAAGCACAGCTCCAACCGAGTTGAGACGCTTCCTCGTGGTACCCTCATGCACAGGTGGGATTCAGGCCCTACCTGGGTGCTGAATATAGCACGCGTCGCTCATGGCGCTCGTGCGCAGCCGGACTCGGCACACGCGAATGCACAATACTCGGCGTAGGCCAATATAACGTCGGCCACAAGGCGATCATGAACATCGTGCTCTCGTTCCATTGGTCCTTTGTGGACTGTAAATGGGTGATTTCAGATAAGATCGTGCCAAATGTGGCACGTCGACATCTTGGATCTCCTTAATATCTGCAGGTCGTTTCCTGATGACCGGGAATTCGAGATTAGTTTTCTCCTGAAAACAAAAACACTACAAATGCAACAAAAGTATTTTTATCACAGTTATCCGGGCCTGCGGGCTTATGCACCCTGTTGAATTTACCCAGTTTGGTTATGAATAAATAAATGCGTTTAACAAAGTGCACCACCAAATTTTTGGACAAATTTATGGTCAATTATAAGAAGCGGCGCACAATAAAAACACAGACAATTATGGCAAACCAGCTAGTAGCCCAGTGTTCCGCTTTACTGAAAGTTATGGACGCCGGAGAACACGCCCACTGCGCCGAATAAAAAAATAGGAGTGGCTGACAGAGCGAGCATTCAGTCATCGCACGCGTGGTGGCAGCAAAGAGCAGCGACTTGCCATTTGTAGGCGTTACGCGTACTCGGGCCTTCTTGGAGGAAACTCGAAGCCTGCAGAGAAAAACAAGCTCTTTAATGAAAGACAGAGAATTTGATCGGTGTTAAAACACCGCCGACATGCTACTCCGCGTTGGGGAAGGGCTTTAGGAGCGAAGGCCGAAAGAAAAGGGCGCAGAAAATAATAAAATAAAAATGGAAGTAAAGAAAAGAATAACCGTTGACTAGGCGTGAATGCCAATGTCCAGCAAATAGGCAGACAAAAACACATCTCAAGGCAACCATGTATGCGGTCTATGGTTGGCGTGGATCAAACATAAATAAACCAGAAAGAAAACACGAGGAGAAAGCGCTGTCCAGTGTAGAGACTTCATTTGGTGTTTGTAGAGTGCTCGCCGGTCTACACAATCTGAGCATTCCAGCAGAATTTGCTGCACTGTTGCCACACTTGTCATAATGTGAACTGTGCGCTTGGCCTAAGCGGTATCGGAAGTTGTTTGTAAACGCAGCGTTCGGTCAAAGACGATGGTAGACCGATTCCAGATAGTGAGGAAGTTTATGCGGAAGTGATGATGATTATGGATTTTTATGGCGCAAGGGCATCTATGGCCAAAGAGCGCCATGGCACAAGGTATTTTCGGCTTCTCAAGGTGGGGTCAAAGACCCATTTCCCAAGAATTTCATCATAAATAAGCCGGGCACCAGACCAGGGGGAAAACTTGTACCCATTGTATCATCGGTAGGTACCCGGCGGAACTGGGGATCGAACCCCGCACCTCCCGCATGAGAGGCGGATGCTCAACCACTCGGCCACAGCTGCGGTTTTTATGCGGAAGCATCAAGAAGAAAAGCATAATTTTAAGAAGGCAAGCTCCAGAGTAGGTCCCTTCCTTCGTAATGAATGAATGAAAAACTTTATTGAATTATTTTGGTCAGTTCCGGAGAGTCTCCTTGCAGCTGCGTCTTGGCGCTTGCCGCAGCCGCCGCCGCCGTCGGGGGCTCCTTAGCAGGGTGGTCCCTCATTCCAGGGCTCCACTGGTCCTGGCCACCTCGCACGCGTGCTGCACCAATGCCCTTTGGGCGGTGAGCTCGCTGCTGGTGAGCAGGCCCTCCATTGCTCCGCAATCGGGTTAGTAAGCGTATTTTTTCACCATTTAGGATGTGGTGGGATTAAAAAAAAAAAAAACTCCTGAAGTTCCGGTGTCGGAGAGTTTTGTGGGTCGCTTCGTGAGCCTTTCCGTCGCCAAAAATGCCACAGTTTGCTGGAGTTCATCGGAATATTATACAGTGGCGTGTGACGTTAGACAAGTGATGTAGATATTCAATGTCAGAGGTGACTGGCAGATGCTTCGCCTCCCTGAACAGGCTTAAGGGGTTTTGTTGTTGAACTTCTCCCAATAAGCGTTTCCTGTTAAAACTCGGAAACCAATCGTGTTTAATCAAGCAGTCTTCTTTTCTACAGACATATGCATCTGTTCTTTGCCGATTAAATGGCGGCAGAAGCGAGTATTATAATAGAGGGAGACGGGCTAGTCGGTGACTATTAGTAGAGTGCATCTTGAAACCGCGCAAAAAAAGACAAGGGACGAGGTTTCTTCCTCGTCCCTTGTCTTTTTTTGCGCGGTTTCAAGGTGCACTCTTACAGGTACTTGAAGGGTCTTCTGTTTTTGTTCTTTCTCATAATGGAGGAAAAAAAGAAAGGACTGAAGTAAAAAATGAAGTAAGTTTAAAAAAACTCCTCGGTACAGCGTACGGGATCGGACGCAAAAGTGCACATTGTTGGGCAAGTCGGTCGTACATCGTTGAAGAGAACAACTGGTGTTTTCGAACATTTTTAGTTGATAATCACAGCACATTCCTAAGGATCCCCTCTCTTTGGAAAGCGAAACCGTGTAGGAAAATATCCAGTAGAAATGTTTTAAAAGAGCAAAAACAAGCAAGCCGAAACCGAAATTGGGTTTCTACCCAACAACGACGGTACGACAGACCACCCTATGACGTCACGGATACTCTCACAAAACCCATCGTGTGCGCATTGATTGGCCAAACTGGCGACTGTACGTGACAGTTTTGGTCATTATTTGTCTTAAATGACCAAATACAAGCTGGAAATTTTGTCATTCAGCAAACGCAGAGCGAATATCGCCAACCGTGCGTCCCATGACACCACCCATGTCAAGGTTCCCAGTAGAAATCTATCCGAGTGAGGTCACGAAATGGGAAATCTTAAAATTCATTTGCGCTGGATCAAAATGCCGCTCTGCTGTGAAGTTTAGCGCAAAGGACCAGAAAACTGCGGGGAACGTACCGTTAATAGAATAAATTAATAAATAAACTTGCAGCAAAATCTGAGGAGGTAGAAAAAAACCCCGGAGTTGCTTTTTAAGCCAGGCACTGCGCAGCACAAACATGTACGTGAAGTGCACAAGTACCTGCGCCTGTCCTTGTGCTCTTCACGTCCATGTTTGTGCTCAGCAGTACCTTGTTTAACAGACCCTGGCAAAGTCAGCGGAATTTCAAGCAGCACCGTAGAGCTTCCTGAATACAAAGATGACTCTCGGCTCAGTGACAAAAAGAAAATAAATCTCAAAGCCGGTTTTCAGGGCGTCTTGCGCCAGGTTGCGTTTCTAGGAGGGTTCGCTACCTGTAGCGTGCACATGTGGTCTGTTGGTATCCAGGTAGGCCAACGGGTGGGGACGTGCAGGGGTATGGTGGGCTCGTATTACACAGCCTGGTGTTTTGTGGCATAAGCATTTTCCTTTTCGACACTATTTCCATGCAATAAAGAAAAAAAAGTGGCCCGTTGGTGCAGGGGTGTGATTCTCGCTTTGGGTGCGAGAGGTCCCAGGTTCAAATCCCGGACGGGCCCGCCATTTCTTCTTTTATGCGCCAGAAGTGCGATTATTCTCGGAGCCTGTGTAACCCAGAGAAGACCTAAGCTCCACGACTGAGAAATTGGCCAAAAATCTGGCGGTGAGCAAATAGTCCTTTTTTTTTTCAGACCTGAGTCGAATACGATTCCGCTAGCGACAATGGAGGGGCTTAATTTACTGAAACGTAGGAGACCATCCTGGTGTAGGTCGAGTGACGTCGCCATTTCTCGACGCCTTTCACATTCGTCATCAAAATTTGCCTCCCCGCTATTTCAGTGCAGCAATGAGAATCCTTTGGTGCCTCTGTTCCTTTACTCATCACGATGTGGCGCTGCTTATTTGAAGTTGCAGCCACAGCCCGAGCTGCTGACACGGGGTGCATTCCAATACCTCCAAGTAGACGGCTGCTTAGACGTCTAGCCGGACAGCCGGCATCTTTGGACGCGTTCCATTTCTCACGAAGCAGTCCGCGATGACTGCTTCGCCCAAGTCAACATCGATGCAGGCTAACTTCCTGTCTAAAGATGGCGGAGCTGATGTACACGGATGAGCGAGTCGCGCTCTTCACGGGCGTCGCACTGCAGCCGGAGTATGGATAGGCACCGTCCTTCAGGTGTGAGTCATTCCTTTAAGTTAATTGGCACACAAACTAGTGGCTAACTAAGCAGTCTTCGTGGATGTGCGATTCCTATAGCCATGATTCACGCAGGAGAGAATCGTGCGGTTGAGAGATTTGCTACAGCAGCGGACGCTGTAGATCTGTTTACATGGTCTGTTTATAATCTGACAATGCCGGTTCTTAGCGTCTTGATTTTATAAATTAAAACTCATCGCAGTCGTTGGTTTCCTCGCCGGCGTTAAGACGGCTGGCGTAATGGTTTACAGATGTGTTTTTTTGTTGCTATATTAGCTGCATCAACTCTTTCGTGCACATTCTTTTTTATCTCTACAGTCTCAGAACAAACGCGCCGACATGTTGCGAATTGATTTTAGTCTGTGCAGTATTAAAGCTCGCTGCTGTATTTAGGTTTTTCGCCACCACCGAGTACCACATACGGCAGACAGCAGGTTCAGTGGCACGCATCTGTTTTTCTGTTGCAGTACCACCTTTCGCGCATATTAATTTTGTGTGTACAGTCTTTCGCATTCTTTTTTATGTTTACAGGGTCGTCTGGACGAGCACGTTCGAGGGGCATTATCCTCTTAAGGAGGACAACAACAATAGCGTCAATAATAAAATAACAATGGCATATGTCTTTAGCGTCGTCTTCGGAGAGCGGACACTACCGTCTGCTACAAGTAGACTGGCCGATAGGCGCTGCCACCAGCCTGATTTACGCGTAAAATTATTGCAGCAAAAAATGTGCGAAATGTCGAAAACGCGTTTTTAATGATCGTCATTGCGAAGTTTAAGAAAAATTGCAGTAAACTGTCCATAAGCTTTAGTTACATTATTATGCCGCTAGGTGGCATGAGCACTAGACAAGTTCCAATATGTGGACATGTGGACGGCTTACTAGACGTCACACTACGTCTTGTCGGACTTCTAGAGAATTGGAACGCACCCATGGCTGGCTCCCCTATACGAAACGCCGTTTTGAGAAGGAAAAGGGAACGCAAGTTTATTCGCCTGTTTACCGTGGTGTGTCGCTAGTTAACCGGTGCTGCGACAGGCTGCCTGTGCAAAGCAGGCACGACAGCTAGCCAATGGGGAAGAGTAGGAAGAGGACTTTAAATGCAGGCTTTATGGCAGGCGCTGGAATCGAGGGACAGTCGCTGCCAAATTTGACGCTATGGGTGCAAACACGCTGGGTAACGTGGCATTCTGCGTCACGCAACATGCGCGCATCGTAGCACACAGAATCATTCGTCAGCGGTATGCTTACTACGCAAAGTGGGCCGCAGGCATGGTTTACGCAACCGCCCCTCTAAATTAGTTTTAGCACAGCACTAAGTCATTTCTGCGGCGCTGTAGAATAACTGGTCCGCAGTGAGCATGTTCACGGTGTTCGGTAACCGCAGCCTCGTGCGCCGTATCGTTATTTCGCATCATTCACGTGAGCCTCAATTTGCACTATTTTTTAGCCAGCAAGAACACGGTTAAGAAAAACAATAATTAACAAATACTGAATGCTTTTAGTCAGGAAGCAACAAGCCTTGGCTCTTTGTGTGCAGAGCGTTGTGCTCGCAACTGCGCATGGAATGTTTTATTGTCTTCGAAACAACCTCTGATGCAACATCCGGGCTGTATTCGCTGCGCAGTGAGAAATGAAGGGACTGCGGGCAATGACGTCAGTGTCTAATTAGTAATTGCACGAGCGGGCCGGGAAGCCGAAGACAAGCAAGGAATGAGGGCGCTCCGCAACGACAGAACGAACAAGTGCATGAAGGGTACGAGGTTTATGCGTTTGTTTCCGCGCGCCTGCGAATGTATGCGTCAGCGTGGCGAGATGAAGGCGATCCCAGCTGCGCGTGACTTGGAGGAGCCACCGAGCGGTGAGCCCGCACATTGTTGTTGTTGTTGCCTTGGTCACATGGCACATACCCACGACAGGGATTGGCCAGGGTTCAGTGGGGAGACCCCATAGAATAGGAAAAACTGGAGTCAAGCTAAAGATTGTGCCTTGGGTGAAATTTCCACACATGTAGGAGAAACTCGATAAAAGCGCCAGTCTCCACGTGCAGCTGGCCACGCAGCAGACGGAGGGCCGAACACACAATGGGCGGCGGGAAACTTGTGTCCATATTCGGCCAGTGGCGGTTATTGGTCACTCTTTTGTCGGGAAACTCGGCAGTGGCGAACGGCGAAAGTGCTGTGGTGGAAATAAACAGCGGGGGCTCCTCGTAACGAAAAACAAGAATGTTTAAGGGACCAAAGAGGGACTGCACAAAACATATCTGCGGAGTATGCAAACGAGACCAGGCGGCACTAAAGAAGACTGCGGGTTGACTGAGAACTATTATACCGGAGGCGTGAAGAGGTGAATCACACAAGTTTAAGAATGTTTGTTGCCGTGCCAGAGGGCACGGCATCTGGCCTGCGGACAGCATGGCTCACCCGCTGCTGCTGTTTGTGCAGGTTCTGCCGTGGATTTTGCATGCGACGCCCACCCCGGTATCAACGACCAACATCACCGTGATACAACCCCTGATGCTTTGCGCGGGCCACGTCACAAGCAACAACAAAATCAAGGGATATCGACCAAGGTAGATGTATACTGGTAGCGAAGGCTCCATAGACGCCCATTGGTCCAAAAAATGGCGGCTCATGGGCACTCCAGCGCCCCCTGGATTTTGGGGGGCAAACTACGCAAACGTGACGTAGAATGACGTCACGCATACGTATGCTTTTAGCGCGAATTATAAAGCGGTCTTTCTGTAGAAACCGCGTTTTCGAGCCCGTATCTCTCGAAGGTTGCTGCCTTTCAGCGCGCCCCAACCTTTGCCAGTCAAATGTGCTCGAGTTCCTGCTAGTTATGGCCTTGTTAATGTGCAATTGGGAACGCAATGAAAGTGACTGGTAAAGGAGGGGCAGCATAGAAAGGCAGCAACACTTCCAGACACTGGCGAAGCATGCATGATTCGTAGTGCAAATACTGGTGCTAGTACTCTTGAGAGCTTTTGAGTACAGCAAGGTATGATGCAAGGTATGATGCACAAAGCACTGGCTCAAGTGCACAGTTCGCAATAGAGTGTACGGCAAGTATGGTTTTCATAGTTTCATATTCATTGTTTATTGCAGCAACCAAACAAATACAGTCACAAAGCACACCCTTGGCACACAAACAAAAAATAGATGTCACAGGCAGCACAAGCAGTATTGTGTAAGTTGGCTAATCATCTCAATAGTCACAGTGCAGAAGGAAAAAGCCCTGAAGTGCTACGAACGTTGTCAGTTAGGAAATTGAAAAGTATAGAAAACAATGCTACGACAGCTTCAATTGAAGCAAACATAACATGACATAAGTAGGCGCATCAACACAGACCATAGAGCACACTGGGATTATTCTTCACATTTAATTTCTTCAGCTGAAAGAATATAGCAGGTGCGTTTACATCTGCAAGGCAATGTTAAAGCCAGCTTTAGCACCCTCAAACGTGCTCAACGTAGGAGCAAATACCATACATTGAAAAAGACATGAAGCCAAGTACGCACGGACGGGTTACAGCTATGAAACACGAGCGAACAGCCCGGCGAAGCCATATCGAAGCTATCGCGCATACCTAGAGCAGACGACACACCTGTGAAAGTCCAGCGGGAATCGGTGTAGCGTGACACCAATGGTACTATCCACGCTGTTGCAGTGTACCGCCTTGGTGTACCACGGAGCATCGTCTCTTCACATGCCGCAAGCTCATCTTGAAATGAAGCGCTAAGCGCTTCAAAAGAAGAGAGCGAAGCGTGCAAAGACGGAAAAAGACTTCGCACTGGCCGCACGCCGAAGGAAACGACAAAACCGAGAAAACTGCCGCAGCGGTGCAGCGGGGTGCAAATCTTACCGAACGGTGACAAAGAAGCGACGTGCAAGGACGACGAAAACTTCGCAAAAGGAGCATTTTGAGACCGGCGAGCTAAATTTATACGCTTTACCAGGCACGCCATCGCAGACAGCTAGCGATAAGAAATCGCCACTGTGGCCGGGTTAGCCGGGTATCGAAACAAGGCCTGCAAAGACGCGCTGTAATGCACCGCACACTCATGAATAGGGGGCAGGTCAAGAGCGTTGAAAAAATACAAAATTTGCCAGGTTTTATTAAAATGACTTACCTCTTTCATAAAACAAGGTGCTAATATATTTTTTTCTTTTCTATTGGCAGATTACATTCCAATTTTGTAGTTTTATCATTTATTTATATGAGTGTTTTGCCCCCCCATCCTCTGGTTGTGCTGCAGTCGCGCTAAACCACTTTTCGGCCCAGCCTTCGCCACCACTATAAATCCGCCTTGTATCGACCACGAGATGTGACGTCACCAGCAGCCGATCTACTTAAGGAACGACGCGACACCGACCAGATCAGAGGGCACGGCATCTGGCCTGCGGACAGCATGGCTCACCCGCTGCTGCTGTTTGTGCAGGTTGGTTCCCCATCCACAGACTGCTGTTACCGTAGTGACAATAGATTTTTAGTCGTCCTGCCGTGCCCTGGTAGGCTACATTGCATTGTTATTGACTGTTGGTCCGTGCTGATGCTGCTGATGTCGGGAGACATAGAAGAAAACCCCGGACCTAAGACAGCTGAGCTGTTACAGACGATTATAGATAATCAAGCCGCGTCTGACTGCCGGTTGACTAATATCAGCAAGGATATTGGTCAGCTGAATGAAAAGACTGATAGACTGACTGATTCTCTGGCAGTGATACAAGAATTGAACAAAAGAATTGAATATCTTGAGGTAACAGTTCAGCAACAGGCCAGAAAACTGATTGAGTATGAAAACTATAGTCGTCGTAACAATCTGCTGGTTTTTGGTGTTTCTGAAAAAATCGGCGATTCAGAGACGGAGTTAAAGGCAGCTGTCATAGATAAAATTTTTTATGATACGCTGGGAGTTGAAGTAAAAACCGTCGAAAAAATCCATCGCATAGGGAAAAAGAACAAAGAACGGCCTAGGCCAATTATTATGAAATTTTATGACAGCAGAGAAAAACAACAAGTGCTGAAGAACTGCAGCAAACTGAAAGGACAATCGGTTAGTGTGAGCAATGACTATGCGAAGGAAACGGTAGCGGTGCGAAGGAAGTTGTGGGAAAGTGCCTCTGCTGAAAGGGCACAGGGCGAGAAGGTCTTTTTGATCGACGACAAGCTAAATAAATGACAAGTTATACACATGGGACAACAAGAAGAACGCACGCTCGCTCCTGAACTCCCGAGATAAGTTCAAGCACCGCACTCGAAAAGCAGGCAACTCGCATGATGGCTCTGACATTTCGAATAATTCCAGCGAATCAACACCTAAACTCACCCCGTCATAGCTACGAATCTTATCATTGAATGCTCGTAGCCTTTTTAACAAAGTAACCGAGTTAGAATATGTATTACTGACAGAAAGTCCACACGTGCTCGTCGTAACCGAAACATGGCTAAACAACGGTGTGCCTAGTCACTGTATAGTGCCCCCAAGTTACCAGATATTCAGATGGGACAGGGATACTCGTGGTGGGGGTGTTGCAATTATTGTCAAAAGATCTATAGATGCAGTAATGGTCGAGTGCACTTTGCCTGAAACAGTTTGGTGCAAAATTACTTATGCGAGTGTTGCTTACCTTGTTGGCGCAGTGTATAGGCCGCCTGCCACTTCACCAGAGTTTTTGGATGACCTTAATATGTTCTTGTGCACTCACTTGAACCGTACCACCAGACTAATAATGACCGGAGATTTTAATTTGCCTAGCATTAACTGGGACAGGCTCCTACCTGGGAACGTTGAAATTTCTAGTTCCGAAGCACTGTTGCAGATAATGTTTTCGCACAATCTTAAACAAATCGTGGAAGAAGACACGAGGGTAACACTCGAATCCCGGTCACTTTTGGACTTGGTGTTTCTTTCGGACAGAGTGGGTGACTGTACTGTGTCTGTTAAAGACGGGATATCTGACCACAGAATGGTTTCTGTGCACATTCCGATCAGAACAAACACTCGTGGCCAACCCTTTGTATCTGTACAATTTAAGGCTTATAGGCAGGCAGACGACACATCCATTCAAGATTTTTTAGAAATGTCATATAATGAATTCGAACTTGCCTGCGATTGGGAATCAGTTGAAAACCTATGGCTACGTTTCAAGAATATCATAAAACATTGCGTTGACAGATTCATTCCAACTCGAGAAAAGAAAATAAAACCTCGTAACCCTTGGACTAATCGACCTATTATACACATCAAGCGCAAGATAAAGAGGCTGCGCAGGAGAAAAGTGAGCTCAGCTGAGGTATCGAAATTGCGAAGGAGTTTAAAAACGGCTCTGATGGTGATCAAAAGAGCAATTTTTTAATAAAAAATTAAGTAGCTTAGTTAAAACGGCACCTCGGAAGTTTTGGCTTTACCTTAGTGGCAATAAAGAGGAAATCAATAGAATTCAAATTAGTGAGAACATAGTAACAGAAAAAACAAAAATAGCAGATCATTTCAATAACTTTTTCCAGTCTGTTTTTTCTAAACCAAGCAATGATGACTGTGACGCGTACCCGCCTTCCTCCCTTTCATGTTCGATGGAAGACCTGGTCGTGACTCAGGCCGGCGTACTTAATCAATTGTTACTCTTGGATTCTAAAAAGGCTAGCGGGCCGGATGGGATTCCAACCCAGTTTTTAAAGCGATACGCTGAGTGGATATCATTTTTCTTGACGATAATCTTTACAAAGTCCCTACACACTAACTCGTTGCCACAAGATTGGCGGTGCGCAGTCGTAACACCTGTTTTTAAAAACGGCGACCGACTACTCGCAAATAATTATCGCCCAATTTCCCTGACAAGTATCAGCTGTAAACTATTGGAACATATCATAAGTAAACATATACTAACTTTCCTCGAGGATAACGCGTTCTTTTATCAGCATCAGCACGGGTTCCGAAGAGGGCTATCTACCATAACACAGCTCATAGAAACGATACATGATTTTAGTTCAGCCATAGATGCCCAAGAACAAATAGATGTCATTTGCGTAGATTTTGCAAAAGCATTTGACAAGGTTCCACACAGTAAATTACTTTTCAAGTTACACAAAGCAGGAATTAGCGAAACCATTCTTAAGTGGATTAAAGCCTATTTGAATAATCGCAGGCAGGTTGTGCATGTGGATGATTGTTTTTCTTCTACATTAGAAGTATTTTCTGGCGTTCCTCAAGGGTCGGTCTTAGCTCCATTACTGTTCCTAATTTATATTAATGATATTAACGAGGTTACCGAGTCTCCCGTAGAATTGAAGCTTTTCGCAGACGACTGTTTAATTTATTCTCGAATAACACAAGCTGCCGACCAAATTAGAATAAACCGTGTCCTTAATTCCTTGCATCTTTGGTGCGAAAAATGGGGCATGGAAATTAATTACACAAAATCAACTTTTACGCATATAACTAATAAGAAGACTTTGCAGTTATTTTCTTATAATGTTGGAAAAAATAATCTAAAAAATGTTGATACCTTCAAGTATTTAGGCGTCACAATTGCACATAATCTGCAGTGGCATAAACATATTAATAATGTGTGCTCGACAGCTTCCCAAAAACTTTACTTTCTGAGGAAGAAATTGGAACATGCAACAAAAGATGTCAAACTGATAGCTTACAAAACATTCATCCGCCCATCCTTGGAGTACGCTTGTGTCGTCTGGAGCCCGCACCAAAAAGTTCTAAAAGATAAACTGGAACGAATCCAAAGAATGGCTGCTCGGTTTATATCGTCAAGATACAGAAGAAGGGACTCAGTGACGGAAATGCTGAACTCATGTGGGCTCGAGTCACTGGAAAATCGAAGGAAAAAATCAAGACAAACTTTTCTTTCAAATAATTCAAGGGCACTTCAAGATAAAATCAGATAGATATGTTCAGCCTCCGGGAAGACGGAGTGCGAGAACAAGCCACACTCGATCGATCAAGCCTTACGACTCACGTATTGATGTTTTTCGTTACTCTTTTTTTCCTGATGTCATCGAAATTTGGAATGCTTTGCCTGTTGAAGTTGTCGAACAATCGGAAGTGCACAAGTTCGAACGTTCTATCGATATTTTGTGTCGGGGGCACCCAACTTGATGTTATGAGACATGAATTTTTTTTTGTTGTATATTGCATTGTATTCCCTCCCTGTAACGACCCTCAAGCGAGGGTCAACAGTATCAATAAAAAAAAAGGGGGGAAACCTGGCTGATCTGATAAACATGGGATTCGGACCTCAAGCTGCAGAACAGCATTGGCGACATATTTTGGAAGCCCCAGACAGAGGCGCAACGCGTCACGTTCCGAGAGCACTAGAGGGCGAAGTTGATAGGCAGGAACTCCTGGGAATAAAACGCCACCGAACTCCAAAATTGGGCGGACGTACATTTTATAAATCAGCAGAAGTGTGCGCCTTCTCATGCCTGACCTAGCACTACAAACACTGCGCAGGATGCCAATGGCCCGAACTCGTTTTGCAGAAACTTGTTCAATGTGTGCCAGCCAGGATAGAGTAGTGTCTTATATTACTCCGAGATACTTCACCGTCTGAACTTGAGGAATTATGTGATTTGCATAGCTTCGGCCCACCCCTTCGTCGCTGTGAACGCTGTCCGACGCATTGTGTCGCTATTCTGTTGTCATGCCGATCCTCAGAGTAGCGAGGTATAACACTACGCTAAAATTGATCTTTCGTGCATGATTCCGATGGCGTGATCATCTACTGGTCGTCGATTGCTGATAAATCTGACGTTGGTAGCAAGCGAGTATACTCACAAGCATTTTAAAAGACGTACGCGCTTCTACACGTGCAGTACAGCCCAAAAATACGTACTGTGACTGATTTTTTAATTTTCGGAGCAGCATTGAGTTAGTTTCTTTACTAAGTTCTAACTGTTCCACTGCTCAGTGATACTTAGAGAAGCTAACTTCCTAAGCGCTGCGCTCTAACCTCATGGCGTTACTTCATCGGGCGTTGCATCAAAACATGCGTTGCAGCTACTGTCGCGCAGATTCCTCACTGCGGAGTCTTGTTTTTTTACAGTGTCATTTTTATTCCGTCGCAAAACTGACTACGCATGCGGCTGACAAATCCCCATGGCTCAAGTCCGGACATCGCGCCACTCAACAAACCACCGCCCAATTTTTCGTGTTTACAACCGCTGCGCGACTAGCAAAGCCCGGCAATGTCGCCACCTGGCGCACCTCGAAAGAAGAACGAAAACAACAAGAAAGCCTCTTCGTAAATCCAGTAATGCTACGTGGCGCTCCTGTAGGAGTCTCACGCAATCCGCGAGCGGCAGCTGAGCATGACACATAGCCGCGAGGGTCTCGGGGCAAGCGTGTCACGTGTCCTTGACGGGGCGCGGAGGCCATACGTGTACGCACCTGCACACACACAAGCGCGGTGCTCCCGAAGGAGGCAAGGTTAACCGGGCTGCGATTAACCGGCCGGTAGGATACACCACCCTCGCCAGCCGCCGTGGGCAAGAATAGCCGGCGTACGTCATCGGGCCGAGCGTGATCGTAATCCTGCGAGGTTTCAGAGATATAATGCTCGTAAATATAGATGAGCTGCTGTACAGGCCTCGATGAAGCTTTCTACCCGGGAATACAAGCAACACGGGGGAGCCGAGCTGAGAAAAGCATCGTTCTTCAAAGCGAAATTCTTGCCGACGTGGCATCGTTGTTCGAATGATTAGATGCGCCGATGAGCGCAGGTAAGCGGTAAAAAAAAATAAAATGGTAACAACCCCGGATCTCACGCCAGTCATTAAAATAAAATGTGAAATAAGTCTCTAGACATACTGACTAGCCAATATCTTACTATGCGTGAAACAAGTACCCGTCAGAGACTTGACATGAAGTTGGCGACGACTTGTCTTTCGAAAATTGACGGAGGAAAAGGATGAACTGCGTTCAACCTGCGGAGCGATTTCGTAGGCCAGAGTTTATTTTATAGCTGCATTGTCTGAACGTGTTTCGATGACTGCAGTCCGGGTGCACAACAAAGACGAGAGCGAGGAAGAAAAGGAGCGGTGCCTGGCAAGAGAAACTTTATTTCGGAACAAGCCGTGTATTTAAACTGGCCGTAGGAAGGAGTGGGAAAATGTGGGACAGGGGGGGAGGGTGCTTATGCCCCGGTCATTGGCACTCGAGATTTATTGCGCCAGTGACCAATGCATAAGTACACTCTCCCATTGTCTGCCTAGGAAGGAGTTGCAATTTCTACGTGGCACGGTTAATTCCTTTTCCAGATGCCCATTCATTGTTGATTGTTTCTCTAACAGCCTTCAACACCCTTTTTTGGCCGTGCTTGTATTGTTTTTATTCTCTTCTGGGCCTCTACGGTTCTAGCTCCTTTACCCTCCCTTTTCGCCGCGTGTTTTATCGTTTTTACCTGCTTTAACTGCTTTCACCTGTTTTTACCTGTTTTTACCTGTCGTGCCTTTTGTACCATCGGTTCTTATCGCTTTTAAATTCAGTTTTCCGCCCTCCTTCGCATCCTTTTTACTCTGTCACGTGACTACACTGATTCAGAGTGATCTCGCAGCATTCCACATTTTCCCACTGATTCCTACGGTCCACCTATACGCCTTACTCCGAAATAAAATTTCAGCTGTTCGTCAGCGCTCGCTTACGTCTTTTTCTGCAGGCTGTTCTCTTTCGGTACGCTGTGCCAACTGGCCCGACACATTGCTTTTGTGAGTCCGGATGCGCTCATCGCAACCTAATCGAACCAGTGAAGGCAGCTCTCAAGTGCCCTTTTTTGATTGTTATTCCTCAGCCGCCTACTGCTCGACCTGCCAAGAAGAGCGACATGTCCAGGAATTCCAGGGGCCTTATTCTGCATTTTGCTTTCATTTCATTGGGTCCTCTGCTTGCAGCTCTCGGTGACGTTGGCCGTGGGTGATGGCGTCACGCTGGTCACTAAATACCGAGACTTCCGTGGGTCGCGTTTTCTCGGTGATGGTTTACTTTGAACCATGAAAACCGAAGAACTACTCGGTGCAGCTCAGAGAAATTTTACACACTTAACGAAATATGCACAGTATACAATTCTGCCAAATATTCTAGTGTTTTTTTCAGTTGCACAAGAAGATACAGGCCCTCTAATATGCGTCGTTTTTGTCGTTTTTGGTCTCTTTTAAAGCTCCGGTGTTAAATAACTGGTTACTGGAGCCAAAAGCCGCAGTTGAGGTAGCAAGATTAACCTCGCTTTTAAACGCTGCAGAAGCAGCTCTCTATTCAGCGTGGTCAATTTTTTTCCAAAAGCTTGAAGCAGGCAAGTCGAACAGAAAGTGCCGTTTTATGAGCTCTGTATTTTGCTCTCCACACGTGCAAACAATAATTGGCAATGAGAACGTTGCACCATTTAAGAGTAAATAACATTGCTCTTTCAAAAAAGCTAGAACTTGCTTCTCTATCGCAAGCCACAGCGATCAGGCATACTTGCGAAAAACGGCCACTGGCTGCCATCATCAGCACGGGACGAGCGTCAGCGGAAGCTCAGTGGCGATTTACGCCCAATAATTTAAATTCTTCGGCAGAACGTCTCTTCTCACGCGTGACTGACACTGTTTTCGCGGTGTGGTGTGATAGCTTCGTGCTTTTGGTTATCGTTATGCACAGGCTCATCTGCTCTGTGTGTTGGTTTGTTTTAGATGATTAAATCAGTTGTGCTTCCGGCATCGTCCTGGGGCTGTTCTCTCTTAGTTAGAAAGCGTTAGGTGGCTAATTTGTACGAAAACCGGGAATCGCCCAGAAAGGGGCGGCGTTACACAATTCGCAACTGATCGAAACGGTGTGGCGTCGTAAAAGGTGGGAAAATACGAAATGTTAACAAGTAATAGTCAGTACTAGTACTTAAAACTGCACTAATGACAAAGGAACAGAATATAATTGGTATAGAGTCGGAATAGAATTGAAAGAAAATTGGAATAAAATTAGAATAGAACTGGAATTGGACACGCCACCTGCCAGCCAGCGCTGCGCTAAAATTTTTCATTACCGACTATCGTAATCATCTGTGTATTTTTTTTTCTTGCGCATTTTGCATGTGTCAAAGTTGGGCCTGTCTGTGCATTAACCTGCCGAGCTGCGGTGATACCCTGTGAACGCTGAATCTGAAATAGTGAAGAACGTTTTAATTACTGTATGTCCAGGCCCCTTCAATATGAATGGGAACAACCAGAGCGCACCAAAAGACGAATTCTTGCGTTATTTTACTACTGAATTTTAAACTAACTTTTTCATATTATAAGCCGAAAAAGACTAGTTACAAAACAGCTAAAAGTGGCCTTGCCACACATAATCATAGAGGAATAATTATTTGAATGCTCATACTTTCTGATGTGAAGGCAAGATAAGCGCTAGTCCTTAAGTGTAACGGAGTGGATTCCAAGAGAAGGCAAGCGGAGCAGGGGGCGGCAGAAGGCTAGGTGGGCGGATGAGATTAAGAAGTTTGCAAGCAAAGGGTGGATGCAGCTGGCAAAGGACAGAGTTAATTAGAGAGACATGGGAGAGGCCTTTGCCCTGCAGTGGGTGTAGTCAGGCTGATGATGATGATGATGACTTTGTTGGAGGTACCCGCACAAGAGGGGAGATGACTCGGAATATGAGCAGTTCATTCTCTCTCTTTCTCTTTCTTTTTTGAGAAAGCAACGCGAATACGTGACTGCTCAATGGATGATTTACCCTTTCCTACAGTGTGTTGCGCCCTTTAAGCACAGCAGTTAAGGGCTTCGTCCTCGGTCGGTTCCAGTGCTGCACCTTATTAACACATTGGCTGCGCACATGCACTCCCTAATTCAGTACCTCGGCGGGTGGGAGGAATGGTTGAGATTGTGTTGGACAGCCAGCTTGTGCGTAATCGGACGAAGTCTTAGGAAGCACGTACAGCCTGGCGTGATTTGGAGACGATCATTTCATGGGTTTAACCTCTTCGGATTGAAGTGCTCTGACGCAGTTATTCCTTGCAAATGGGCCGAACGGAATTCATGCGCCTGGCTAGCCGCTTCGTTCTTCTATCCTGCGCAGCTATTTTCATTGGACAGTGCATGAGTAATCATGACAGCAGCAACAAACATTTCGGTCCGGTTGGACTGAGGCGACTGGGTCGCCTTTCAATTTCGTCACACTCCCGGGCTGTCTACTAAAGCTGTTCCCGGAATCCAGATGGCATATAGTAACTGCATGAAGAAAATACATAAACAATGATAATTTTGTTGAAACCAATAAACCGTGATAGTTTTGATGAAAACAGTATCAGTTTCTTTGGCTCTCTCTGGCCGCTTCTTCGTCGACCTGTGCAATCTTAGGGGCAGCTTGCTGATGCTCTGCCCCAAAATCTGAAATTAAACATGCGCAGTCACGGCAGTGGATTACGCACAGTCCTGCTTTCATTGCGTCTAATGCCGCAGTGCGTTTCTTGTCGCGTGATAACGGCCCACAACAGAAAGTGCTAAGCTGGAAAAAAACATAAATGAGTGGCAAAACAAGGTTCGGTCGATGCAGCGCCTGTCCAGCAGCCGTGCACTGAGTGTACCAAGTGAGCCGACTGCGACATGCTCCCAGCTGTGTTTTCTTAAACACGCGCGCGTTGGTGGAGGTTGTAAACAAAGCGCTGTGACGCCAGCAAGGGGCAAGGAGGACCGGAACGCCGCGTGCCTAGCTTCCCTGTGTACAGAGACAGCGCGGAAACGTGGCTGACTGCGCGCGGATCTTTCGGAAAGCGTGGGAAGTTGACGGCTGCCAACTCCGGCTCGCGGTGTCGGTCGTGCTCCGAGTCCTTGGCGGACTCTTGGCGGCATACCAGCGTGGTCACACCATGCTTACATCTTTCTCGAAGACGCAATCGCGCTGGTGGCTAGCGCCACAACAACATTCAGTTAAGAAGCGTTATTTAACGGCAGAAATGAGGAATACCCATTGCAAAAAAAATTGCTAATTATGAGGGGTTTAACGTCCCTGAAGCGACATAAAGGCTCTGAGGGATGCTGCAGTGGAGGGCTTTGGATTGATTTCGACCACCTGGAGTGCTTTAACGTGCACTGACATCGCACAGCCCACGGGTGCCTTAGCATTTCGCCTCCATCAAAACGCGGCCGCTGCGGCCGGGATTGAATCCGGGTATAACGGCTCATGAATAACCCTTGCGTCAGTGCTGTTGTGTAATGAGTAGGCTGTGCGTTTTTTGGACACCGTGGAGCACATAGCGAATCCACTTTCTCTAAACAATGATACGCGAAATTGACTGTCTGCAAATTATTTACGATCCCCCGAGGGTGTGTTACGTGTGGTATACTCCGATGCTGTTGCTCCATAATCCATAAACACAGCGCTTGTGTTTGCGTCCTTCTCGTCTCGTATTTGTTACTGCTGCGCTGCAATTTTTCCAGTATGCAGAACCAACTAGCCAGTCACTATGTTTTAAGCAAATTTATTTCTAGTTCAACTGGCCTTCTTTTTCCTCGTTATCCGTGGCAGCTCATACCTCACGTAGCACTGGCATTGTGTAAGGCCAGAACTTACGCCTTTTGCATCCGTCGGAAGCTACTGCCGGCTGACGTCCTTTTGCTCTTTGGCGGTTTCCCTCCGTCGGCTGGCCATGGCACTCGTATCTGCAAGTTCCTGCGATCAGAGTGGCAGCGGCAAGCACGCCTCTACAAGAATCACCTTCGCTTGCTTCTAAACTGCTCCGAGAGCGTGGTTAATGCTGCGTGCCGCTGGAACGAAGCTTCCCGTCTCATCGACCAGACTACTGAGGTCCTGTGGACACAGGTACTGCACCAGCTACGGAGAAACCTTCCACGGAATGGGACACCCTCCAGGAATGCAGTGCACACTGTTGGTGACGTGCAGCTCCCCGCGGAAGTCCACCAGCTACTCGGCCATGGTCCAAAGTTCGCCGTGGAGCCGAAAAAGAACGCAGCAGAACAGCTGGCGATGGTGAGGCAAGTCGCACGATTTGTGCCCAATACAGAGACAGAACGGTGTATTTCGGAAGGTGTTGATGTACTGTTGCGTCGCAGTGGACATGTAAGGGATATGTCGCTTAGAAGAGTTGTTGATTGTCTAAAGGGAAGGACTCTCAATCTGTTACCGGCGGACAAAGAGGGTGGCTTTGTCGTTATGTCAAGCGAAGCATATAAATCGCGAACTACTGATGCAGTGCACTCGGTCTTTGACAGGCACGACGAAGAGTCGTTGAAAAAAGTGAAACGTCATACTATAAAGCTATGCGAAAGTTTAAACCTGGACAAGCTTGCTCGGAGTATCAATGGTGACAATAAGCTCTGCTTAGATATATTTTTTAGCGCAAAAACGCACAAGCCTGACTGTCCACTCCGTGTTATTGTTTCGGAGAACGGGGCATGGCAGAAAAATCTAGGAAAGTTTCTCCAGACTCATCTAAACGTGCTCGATATTGACGACCCTTTTCAGGTGGAAGGCTCCGAGCAGGTGATTGACTACTTAAAAGATAGGCGCGGAGGTAGTTTTACTGCCATATCTGTGGACATAGCAGCGCTTGTGTTTGCGTCCTTCTCGTCTCGTATTTGTTACTGCTGCGCTGCAATTTTTCTAATATGCAGAACCAACTAGCCAGTCACTATGTTTTAAGCATAATCTCCGCTTAGAAAGCCACGAGTGGCGTATAACCGAGGGTTGTGAGGCTGCGTCTTTGAGAGAACGAGTTTACACTCTATATAATTCCATAGGGGGCAATATGCTCGCCATAATGCGCCAACTTTGCATACTACGACCGTATTTCGGACAGCGTCTTCAAAAAAGACGACGCAATTTCATTAGAGAAAAAGAAGTCGAAGGTGTGTTCACGCAAATTTACACGCGTTGTCGTTGTTGTTGTTGCTGTTGCCTCAAAATAGTTTATGTGCCATCGCTTTGGAGGCAACACTAACAACAGCAACGACGCGCGTTTCGGCGTCAGGTGTATGCGAAGCGGCCCAGATGTAGAAGAAGAAAGAAGGACAATAGAATGTGTTTGGGGGTTCAGCGCTTTTCAGTTAAACAGGTCGTGTGACCCACTAAATGGGTAACATGATGCGTTAATCGGTGGTACGTGTGATCCATTTTATGTGTGACGTCGTGATATGGGATCGGTCATCTCAACAGTGTGACCCACCTGTCACACAAACAATGGTTCACGTGACGCATTTAAACAGCCCACGCGACCTTCCTATGCCTTGTCGTCATTTCATGCAAAAAGCACCCAAGAGTCACGCCTTCGACGGCGTTAAAGGGCAGCGTCGATGAGTTGTGTGCAGCTTGATTCACACTAAGAAAAAAAAGTAAATCAAATTTCGGTTTGATATCAAAGCATGAAACGTTTAGCGTTCCTTCAGCAACTGTTCTTGTACTTGTAGAGCGGAAGCCAAAAGTGCTAACGTCGGCTGTGATTCATTAATGCTTCCGCCGTTGATCAAACACGTTACTCAATACTCGGCGACTCAGCCGATTTTGAGAAGCGCCTGCGTGCTTATGCAAGCCAAGAATATTAGTACATCTCGGTAGTAGGTAATCCAATCTTTAAATCTAGCCAAACGGCACTGATTAATGTCTCAAGGGCGAAGAGAAAGAAAACAAAGGTCGGGCGGTGAGCCTGTGTCTCGGCCACTCCTCCGTAGTGGGTATGTACCAGCAACGTCTGAGGCCTTCCTTCCTCCCTTCCTGTAACGGAGAGTGCGAAGCCCAACCCCAAGGTGTACCGAGAAGGCACATCTAAAGCGTCTACATGCGCTGCAATCTGATGCCCTCCTTGTTCCAGGTAGGTAAATTTGAGATCTAATGCCTATTTCTCCTTTTTTCCCGCTGTGGTTCTTGAAAAATCGGAGCTTGTTGTATGCTTTCACGCAAGGTGATTTGAGCGAGCTCGACCCCGCGCAGAGAGTATCTCGGATGGAGATTCGAGGTTAGCCCTAATTGATTCCCTTCTTTCTTAAATGAAAACAGTGAAATGAAATGAAGCGGGAAGTAGAGGTAAGAAATATGTATTCATATATTTACGATACTTGCGCCTAGCAGTTCTCAGTTTCGTACTGACCGCTTATTTTCTTTGGCCACGTCATTTGAATCGGGAAGGGAAAGTCCACGAATCATCCGGGCTCTCTCCTCCAATCGAATCCTTTTCTTTAAACCTTGTAAACGTATTAGTAGCTGCGCCCGGCTGTTTACCGTGACAACGGCCGCCTAGTCTATCGCCGTTCTGTATCCACAATTTCGGATAATAGCCTCAGCAAGCATTCACAGCACAAGACTCACAAATCAAGTTAAAGAAAATCTCTAACGGGGACCATAGTTACAATAGTCCTCAATGGGCGTTGCGTTGTTTCATCAAGTGAACTGATCCGCCAGTAAGAGCTTCCTGTTTTGCTATCACTTCCTCGTTATTTGCTTAGATAAAGTGTTAATTTTGTGAACAGTTGGGGATATGATTTAATGGAGAATACCTGAATAATCACGATTCGCTGATGACATTGCGTTGCTGAGTCATTCAGGAGGTGAATTGCAAATCATGATCAATGAGCTAGACAGACAGAACAGAACGGTGGGTCTAAACATTAACATGCAGAAAACCTAAGCAATGTTCAACAGTCTAGCAAGGGAACTACAGTCCACAATTGGAAGCGAGGTGCTGGAAGTGGTAAAGGAATATGTCGACTTGGGGCAGGTAGTGACCGCTGATCGGGATCATGAGAGCGAATAACATGTCTCGTGGCCGCGGGAATTCACTCAGGTCCTTGATGTTGTTGTTGCCTTAAATACGATGGCACATACCCACGGTGGGGGATTGGCCAGGGTTTGGTGCAGATTCAAACAGGGAAAATCTCATCCAGGTTTATCTCAAGCGGCTCATAAATTGAGAGGATTCTGAGTGGAAAAGGAAATCACGAATTTTGAAAGACCTTGAGCAAATCGGAATAGAAATCAATTAAACAAAGCGGTGCGAGTAGAATAACAAAATTTTAAGAATTTTTTTTTTAAATTTTAAGATGTTATGGAGGCTGCATGTCAGAGAGACGACGTCTTCTTCATCCTTGAAGCAAGGGCGAACTCTGCAAGTCGAAGGAGACCTAAGATCCTCCGTTTCGGCAGGAAGAGATATTTGACGGATGCCTGAACAAAAACTACAACGGCCCCCTCGAGCCGCTTTGCTATCCTCCAGCTATTTCCTTGTTGTAACCGGAGCTTCTAGGCGCAAGCGCGATCTCTCTGCTCCTAAGTTTTTTTTGTTTTTTTTTATGGAAGAGCCAGTGCTGCACCGTACTATGGCCAATCATCACGCCGTAAAAATCCTAGCCTAGCTGCACCATTGGGCCAGGCCTGGGGTTCATCACAACCTCGGTGTTGGGCCGTTGTTGACGCATTTGGCATCTTGACCCCGTCAACGGTCTTGGCGGATGAGACGTTTCTTGTGAACGCCCGAAAATGACCTTAGGCACCTTTCCCTTAACGAGCCGACATTGCATCGGAGTGGCGTCCACCGCAACTGGCCAAGAGACCGGGTATCATCATCATCATCAAACGGGCTGCGTTATAAGGTCGCAACAAAGCGGTCGTCCAAAATGCGCGGCCGTTCACCTCAGCAAAGTCCAAGTCGCCACGCTTGTCCAAATTGGATGCTTAAGGTTGAGGTCATTCGGAGCGTTGTCCCGCGCCCGAGAGGAGTCTGGGCCAGAGGTCTTGGCACCCTAGGGACAGCGAAGGTGCTTTTGTTTACTAGGCCGAATTCTTTTTTGGAGCGCTGCTTTCAGGTGGCTGGTTTTGATAAACATTTTCTTGGTGCAAATCGACTTGTCATTTATGCATTGTCTGCATGCGTGTTACATTATTCCCCGCAGCAAAACGGGTGACACATTCTTGTTGTCATCGATTGGGGGGGGGGGGGGGGGGGGGGGGGGATAACACCTAAAAGCCTCGAGTGTGTAACAGTCAGTTAAAAAAGAATCCCCCTATCTGTATCCGATCTCGACGCCGTTAATACCGAATCCGGTTTTTCTTTTGGGCGCCGGTGAGAGAGGTTTTTCCAAGTCGCTCTTCAGTGAATCTGCTTTTCCATATTAGCCACACGAGCCTGCGAAGCAGCTTAGCTATTAGTGCTGCCATGAACTTTCGTTTGCTCTTACACACCCGCTCGGAGATGAGAAGGTTGCGACGAGAAAAACGCACACGTGCATTAATAGATTTGCTTTCCAGATTGGCGGACGACGGACTCCGAAACGTCCTTCGGATACAGGCGCTAAATACTGGGATTCCCTGAAAGGCTGAGAAATGAGAAATGTCTCGTCCTCGATTATATTTGCGTAAATTGGTATTCAGCGGAGAGCAGTTAGATGCAGCTCGTTTTTGGTCTCGAAGCGTGAACTCAATTGGCCGGTTTCTTCTTGCCCTTGAGAGCGTATACTGTAGTTGTGATGCATGGTTTTGGGGGCGCTTTCTGCAACTGCTCGTATCGCCAGTGGAGGGCATTCATTGCGGACATCCAAACGGTTCGGAAAGTCTAGAAGCGATAAAGGGCGTCTGTATGGCTAACGGTTTTCGGACATCGATCTGAACGATCGCGATCAGCCCTTGTTGCATTTGGGTTGCAAGCCCCAAGGGTAGCGTTGGCCTGGCGGCCTGGGGCAAAGCTGGAAACATCCGAAGGTCCCGGCAAAGGATGAGTCGACTGGCAACAGAACAACTTGTTTATTCTGGCATCTCAAAAGAGCAGCCGGTCAGGGCGACCACGTTACTCGAAGGAAGGAATCGAAGTCTCTCGTTGGCGTCCGGGGCAGCTCCCTTTATATACCCTCGGAGTCGAGGGCAAGAAGGAGCGGCTTGGGAAGAGTCATCCGATACGGCGACGCTTGAACATGTTCAGGCGTGACGTGCGCGTCCGCCTGGCCGGCGCCGGTCAGACCTCCTCGCCTCCCAGTTGCGGAGCTTCTCTCCCCGGCTGCCGCGCTTTGACAAGCGTGGGCACCAGCATGCACACACACACACACGCACGCACGACGACACGAGGCACTGAAACCTGCCTGGACGCGCTTGGCGGGAGACGATGCGGCCGCGATGAACGAAGCCGCGGCGTCCGTTGCATCCGCGCCGGCTATACCGCGCGTTGTAGGCGAGACGTAACAGACCGCCCCGCCGGGAGAAGGAGATCCCGATGGTCAGGGGACTGCATCCGCTGTCCAGAGGGATGTCGCTCGATGATGCTTGTAAACGAAACCGGTCGTCCCTCGACGTTGCTTGAGCGCAGCGCACAGAGAAGGCCTCGTTCTCAGGTTCAGGATCACACAGGGCACTGCAAAGTCACTTCAGGAGAGTTGCCATTTTTGTGCTCGTTCCCAGCAAGCGTTAGAACTACGCCGAAACGCAACCGCTCAGTCAGCAAGCACGAGACAACCCTCACTAAGTTCTGCCAGGCTCTTTCCCCTTTTATACTACTGCCTAGTTCCATACAGTAGTCAAGCAGCACTCAGAACGCGTCCACAAATTGGAAAATTGCACAAGAAAGCACATAATCACTTTGAAACACTAAACAAAAGCAATATGTTAAAAATCCTGCCTCAGGAAGAAAACATCAGTAACAAACAACTTTGAGGCGGATTCCTACGTTAGGGGCTTCGACTTAAGCCATCGGCGTTACCGTTGAGACTCCCCTTTTTGTAACGCACCTCAAAGGAATATTGTTGCAAAGCGAGGCTCCAGCGCAGGAGGCGGCCATTTTTGGGAGATATGGTCTGCAGCCATTGGAGAGGGCAGTGATCCGTCTCAATGATAAACCTCGAGCCGGCTAGGTAGCATGACAATTTCTGAACGGCCCACACGAGACACGCACACTCTTTCTCGGTGGCGCTGTACGCCTGCTCACGACAGGTCAGCTTACGACTAGCATACAGGACGGGGTGTTCCACTTCTCCATTGTCCCTTTGGCACAGTACAACGCCCATGCCTCGCTCACTAGCATCGCACTGAACAACGAACCCTTTGGTATAGTCTGGCGATCGTAGCACAGGCTGGCTTGTTAGGGCGCTCTTTAGGGCGCTAAAAGCTCTCTCCTTTGTCTCGCTCCAGACGACTGTTTGGGGCTCTGTTTTTCTTAGAGCATCCGTCAGGGGAGCCGCGATATCGGAGTACCTGGGGATGTACCTCTGATAGTAGCCGGCGACACCTAAGAACGACCGAATATCGGTCTTCGTGCGCGGTTGCGGGAAGTCTCGCACAGCGGCCACCTTTATTTCAGAGGGGCGGCGACGACCCTGTCCAATCACGTGACCGAGGTAGACAACCTCGGCCTGTGCTAATTGGCACTTGGGAGCCTTGACTGTCAAGCCCGCTTCGCGCAGGCGGGTTAGCACTGCCCGCAAGTGTGCCATATGCTCAGACCAGGATGCGGAGAATATCGCTACGTCGTCTAAATACGGTAAAGCGAATTCTTCCTGTCCTCGCAACACTTTGTCCATGAGGCTTGAAAAGCAGTATGGCGCGTTCTTCAAACCAAAACTCAAAACTTTAGGACGGAATGTTCCCATTGGTGAAATGAACGCCGCATACCTACTAGCCTCCTCTGTAAGTGGAACCTGCCAATAACCCCTGACAAGATCTAGGGTGGAAATAAACTGAGCGCTACTAACTTTCTCAAGGCGCTCCTCGATGTTAGGGATCGGATAAATTTGATCCTTAGTAATGGAATTAAGCCTGCGGTAGTCGACGCAAGGACGAGGTTCCTTGCCCGGTACCTCAACTAAAATCAAAGGGGAGGTATAATCACTCTCACCCGCCTCAATAACACCGAGCTGTAGCATTTTCTTTACCTCAGCCTCCATAATATCGCGCTGGCGGGGTGACACCCGGTACGCCTTGGATCGTACTGGCTCTGGCGAGGTAAGTTCTATATCATGAGTAAGGACAGAAGTCCTACCAGGCCTCTCAGAGAACTGACCTTGAAACTCTTGTAAGAGTTGGTGTAGTTCGGTTCTCTGCTCAGCTGACAGCGGTGCTTTAATGATTAAGTCACTAATGACCTGATCAGTGTCTTCCCTGTTCGTCACTGAGCCTAGTCCCGGAAGCTCGACCGGAAGCTCTTCTAACTTTCCCTTGTCGGGCATTTCCTCTCCAGTACCTGGTGCCTTCAGCGCTACAGGCTCAATTTTATTCAGTTCGGACGTGCTCTGAATATCAGCTTGCTGCGCCTCCGACCCTTTCTCATTGTTCGACAACGTCGGCCCCGCAACTACCGCCTTTGCAGCGAGCTCCTGAACTCTCGATCTGGTTAAGGCCTGAACGCTAGCCTCACCAAACAAAAGACCCTTCTCGCGCAGGAGGTGATCGGACCGGTTCGAAAATAGGTACGGGTACTGGGGGGGCAGCCTAGAGGACACTACGGCCTCCGTCTCAAGTGCTCCGAAAGGTCCTTCAATAAGCACTTTTGCTACGGGCAGACACACGCTATGAGCTTCCACTGCTTGCTTGATCCATGCGCACTCGCCCGTGAACATATCGGGTTCTACGTAAGAGGGGTGAACTACATCCATTGTAGCTGCGGAATCACGAAGCACTCGGCACTCTTTCCCGTTCACGAGGAAGTCTCGCATGTAAGGCTCGAGAAGCTTCATGTTCTCGTCAGTGCTACATAATGACAAACACACGACTTCTCTTTTTGTTTCTGGACACTGCGCCGAAAAGTGACCCGGCTTCTGGCACGTATAACACACGCGCGCTTGCCTCGCCTCGAACCGCTTTCTGCGTTCGGCTTCGGCTGCCGCCGTCTCCTTACGTTCGGTCGGACTGCTTTCACTCGCATCCGCACTACGCGTGTCCCCCCTTGCTCTCATGGGTGTGAACTTCGGCCTCTCAGACTTGGAGCCAAATTCACCCTTTTGACCGTCCTTAGCTCCGCGAGCCCGACGCGTCACAAACTCCTCGGCTAGCTCGGCGGCTTTAGCCACTGTACTAACGTCTGGCCTATCCAAGACCCAGTACCGCACGTTCTCAGGTAACCGACTATAAAACTGTTCTAGCCCGAAACACTGCAGAACTTTCTCGTGGTCACCAAACGCTTTCTCTTCTTTGAGCCACTCCTGCATGTTTGACATAAGCCTGTAGGCAAACTCTGTATATGACTCATTTCTGCCTTTTTCATTTTCCCGAAACTTCCGACGGAACGCCTCCGCTGACAGCCTGTACTTTTTTAGCAGACTCGATTTCACTTGGTCGAAATCCTCTGCCTCCTCTCTCTTCAAGCGAGCGACTACGTCGGCCGCCTCGCCGGGTAACAAAGTGAGCAAGCGCTGTGGCCACGTTTCCCGAGAGAACCCCTGCTTCTCGCACGTTCGCTCAAAGTTAACCAGGAACAAACCAATGTCCTCTCCAAGCTTAAACGGCCGCATCAGGTCAGTCATTTTGAACGATACCCGTTCTCCTGCACCGTGTGCCTGACTTCCATTACGAGCGCGTTCCATCTCTACCTCGAGACGCTTCATTTCTAAAGCGTGGTCGCGCTCTTCTTTCTCTTTTTGCTCTTTACGTTCGCGCTCCTCTTTCTCTTTTTGTTCTTTCCGTTCGCGCTCCTCTTTCTCTTTTTGTTCTTTACGTTCGCGCTCGTCTTTCTCTTTTTGTTCTTTACGTTCGCGCTCCTCTTTCTCTTTTTGTTCTTTACGTTCGCGCTCCTCTTTCTCTTTTTGTTCCCTCTCCTCAATGGTCTCAAGGCATTCCGACAGCTCGTCATCCTCAGCCTCCAACTCAAGAATCGCCCTTAGCAGTTCTGGTTTTCTGAGTTTGTCTGAGACATCAAGACCCAACTCTCTTGCAAGCTCCAGCAATTTCGGTTTGCGCAACGACTTCAAATCCATGGCTGCTCCGAATGCTGCTTTCTCTACTGCCTACTATTGTCTTGCCGCAAACTAACCCGGCAGCAACGACAACCACAATTACCAGCTCTGTTTCTGACACTAACAAAAGCCTGGCAAAACTCAGAAGAAGAAAGTCCCGCACTCACCAAACCTCGCAGCCACGAATTCAGCGCAGTCGTTCCGCTGCAGGCAACCAGTCATCACACAGGGCTCGTTGCACTGCTCCCGGATGGTCGTTGTGCTGCTCAGCATACAGTTGACCGCATATCTTCGCTGCTGGCCTCCGTTGTCGGGATCTCACCGCTGGCAACCAGTTGTTGCATTTGGGTTGCAAGCCCCAAGGGTAGCGTTGGCCTGGCGGCCTGGGGCAAAGCTGGAAACATCCGAAGGTCCCGGCAAAGGATGAGTCGACTGGCAACAGAACAACTTGTTTATTCTGGCATCTCAAAAGAGCAGCCGGTCAGGGCGACCACGTTACTCGAAGGAAGGAATCGAAGTCTCTCGTTGGCGTCCGGGGCAGCTCCCTTTATATACCCTCGGAGTCGAGGGCAAGAAGGAGCGGCTTGGGAAGAGTCATCCGATACGGCGACGCTTGAACATGTTCAGGCGTGACGTGCGCGTCCGCCTGGCCGGCGCCGGTCAGACCTCCTCGCCTCCCAGTTGCGGAGCTTCTCTCCCCGGCTGCCGCGCTTTGACAAGCGTGGGCACCAGCATGCACACACACACACACGCACGCACGACGACACGAGGCACTGAAACCTGCCTGGACGCGCTTGGCGGGAGACGATGCGGCCGCGATGAACGAAGCCGCGGCGTCCGTTGCATCCGCGCCGGCTATACCGCGCGTTGTAGGCGAGACGTAACACCCTGCTAGACGTAGCTATACGCTGCGGTACAGATGTGTCGCAGGAATAGGTATGCCTTCTCTCTCTTTACTAGCTACGCCCTGTACACTCTCTCTGGCGATTGGTAGGGGGGGGGGGGGGGGGCAGCTAAGTGCGAGAAGCGACTGAATGTGGCCGGCCCCAAAGCCGAGAGCTCAGTCTGAGCAGAGGAGATGTGCTTCCACGTGTGACGACAGAAATAGATCTTCATCCATTCGCCTTCCCTGGGGGCGAAGAAAGGAGGAGGAGGAGGAAAGGCGGTGAGGTTAACCGGTGGATGAAACAGCGACACACCTGTGCGGCCGAACCAAAGAAAGCACCCACTCTTCATGCTCGCCTAGCACTTTTTTTTATTTATTGCTATGCCCACAGCGCCTGTGGCATTACAGTGGCGGGAGGGGGTGGGGTTGGGGGGTGGCAAGACAACACTAACGCAATCGAAAAAGCAGGAAATGCAAATAAAAGCAAATAGGCAAGCAACAGAATATACAATCAAGCAAGTATACCGGCAGCACTTTTATAACCATTGAAGAAACAAGGGCTTAATTACAATGCGCATTCCGCAAAGAGGAAGAAAAATGCATGAGTGGAGGTAATGGTAGCGATGTCATGTGGGAGTTTGTTCCATTCGCGAATTGGTTAGGGGAAGAAGGACATCTTGAAGAAGTTTGTTTTACACCTGATCTCTTTAATGTGGAGACTGAGTACAAATGAAAGTCGATAAGGTACCACGTTGTAGTTACTAAGAGACCACTCCTCCAAAAAAAAAAGACCTTTTATATGCTAGGAAAGACCAGAAAAACGAAATACAGATGTCGCCACTGCTGGCTGAATTCGCAGGTAAAATGTGTGCGTTGACATCGATTTTTGGGCTTTCGCGGATCTCAGAGGCTACGCTACACAGCCGTTCCCATCGAAACCATCCTTTTCGGTAACGAGTTTGAATCAGATTTTAGTGCGAAAGCACTGCTGCACGCGATTCCAACCAAAAAGTCTTGTGTGGAGCCTCGGAGTGACTCAGGCAAGCTGGGGTTAGTTCGGAGGAGCGTTGTTCCAGCTGCAGCCAATGGGCTGGCGACGCTGGCACCCTGAGGGTCCCTCGCTTTCAAACCATTCAGGCAAGGGATGCTTTCGCACGTCTCCTCGGTTTAACTACGTTGAAACCCTAACTATTTTAACCCATTTTCTCGCCGATAAATGCGTCTTTTTTCTGCCAGACAAACGTAAACACATCCGGAAGGAGGCAGAGAATCAATTCTACTAAGAGCTGAAATGTCGTCTCTTTAAACATCAGTGCAGACAGATCTGGCACCCAGACATAAGCGGGCACAGGACACTAAAGCAGCTAGACCAAACGAATGTAGTGAACTGCAGACAGGAATTATTGTCGATTCCGGTGGAAATGTTTTGCAAGGCCATCCAGAAAAGCCTATGCAGAAGGCACGATCAGGGACAAGAGCACCATTCGGTACGGACAAGCAGCTCGAGTACCATGCATTTTACAGGGTTCCGGATCCACCGTACTATTCTTGCTTGATTCTTTATTCGCTTGCATTATCTCGTCTCATGCGCCTTGCCGTCTATACTGCTAGTGGCGCTTTATAGCACCCGCATCGACTCGTGCCGTGAGAATTCGGCTGAAAATTGCACTTCACGTCCAGAGTATAGCACAGTGTGCAGTGGTACTAGCCTTTTTCGACGCCCTTTTAAGTATTCTTATACGTCCCTGGACTGTGTGCTACTTTTTTTTTGTGCCGCTTCGTCTGCTTCGTTCTGACGGTTTAATGAACTTTGAAGCTCAAAAAGGTGTCCGAAAATTTTTTGCCCCTGTGAACCAGGCTCCTGTGGGTGAGCCGAAGCGCTTTTTCGTCACCTTCATTTCGGTCGGCGCCGTCTAGTCTCGTCATGTACTGCCATCCCGATCAGTCGAGATTCCGTCAGACCCTTGACTTATTCAGCCCTCACTGGTTACAGCAACTGTGACGCGTAAATACGGTCCACCCTTCCGCTGAACTTCTTGGGTGCTACCACGGTCTGCGCGCAGAGCTGTACAAACATGCTTGGAAAAGACGCCATATCTCTCCGTTTGCACCACATTATTTCTCATGCTGCCACTGCTGCTGGCATCATCCGCATTCTCCATACACGGGATATCCATGCCGTGCTCGGATGTGCACACTGCATGCGCCGCCATGCCTCCTTTCTCTGAGCTGGCTATCTTGGCTTGGCTCGGCTACGGCCGTCTCGCAGGTTGCCTCTAGGTAGTTTGCGGGCAAACGCTAACTTCCCGCAAACGCAAAAGCGATCCCGTAAAGTGCTGGGCCCGGTAAACGGTAACGTAAACAGGGTAACGATATGCTATAAGTCTCTATTACACTTTGTTCCGGTATAACATACATACAATCTCTGGAAAATGTGACGCCCTTAAAGGCCGTCGTTCCCGTTATATAGTCACTGAAACGTGAGGAAAACTTTCAGATCATATCTGGTTCGTATTTATGCTGTGCCACTAAGCTCACTTCGTTTCTAATGGGATGCTGTGCAGCTGATTATACTCGCACTTAAGCGGCACGCATTCTACCCTGGCCTTCATAATAATAATAATAATAATTGGTTTTTTGGAGAAAGGAAATGGCGCAGTATCTGTCTCATATATCGTTGGACACCTGAACCGCGCCGTAAGGGAAGGGATAAAGGAGGGAGTGAAAGAAGAAAGGAAGAATGAGGTCCCGTAGTGGAGGGCCTCGGAATAATTTCGACCACCTGGGGATCTTTAACGTGCACTGACAACGCACAGCACACGGGCGCCTTAGCGTTTTTCCTCCATAAAAACGCAGTCGTCGCGGTCGGGTTCGAACCCGGGAACTCCGGATCAGTAGTCGAGCGCCCTAACCACTGAGCCACCGCGGCGGAGGCCTTCATAAGAGAGTATGATTTTTCAGCACAGCAGGCCGGCCGTGCGTCAACTCGTTGCCAGTGTCGATCCTCTCCCTTGAGGAGTCAGGATCGGCACCTGCAACCGCACACGCGCATAATCACTTGGAAAAGATGTGTGGCCCTAATAAATATAAATGATGAAGTAAACGTAAGATAAACGAACTCGATCAGATTTCAGTCCGATTAAGCAGAACCTGATTGACATATGTAAACGTACGTGACTTGATCCGATTAGGCATTCCGATGGAGGTGAAATTCTAGAGGCCCGTGTACTGTGCGATGTCAGTGCACGTTAAAGAATCCCAGGTGGTCGAAATTTCCGGAGCCCTTCACTACGGCGTCCCTCATAGCCTCGGTCACTTTGGGACGTAAAACCCCCATAAACCACAAACCGCAAACCGTAAAATATCGATTGAGTTTATTGAAGAAGAGAAACACTAGGCGCTTTGCTTACGCAGGTGAAGAACAAATTCACACCTCGTTCAACTCGTGTGCTTACTGAATTAAGCAGTCTACGCAGGCATTTGCCTGTTCCTCTTCCTAGTTGCATATCCCAAGGCGCTTTTTTGTTGTTTTTTGCCACAAGAAATGCGCCTGATTGCCTCATTGCACGTTGACTTTTGGAGACGTAAACATGTTTACGCGAATCTTAGTTCACAGCGGTGGATACGCTTTGCGCGCCATTTGTGTTCGGGTAGGTCAATACACGCCAACAAAAGGCACCGCGCAGAGCTCAGTCGTCTCTTAAACGAAGAAACAATGAACAAAAAGAGCTAAATAATAACAAAAAGGCGCTAATACGCCGTCGTTACTATGGGCTAAAAAAAGCGACTTCACAGCTGCCACTGCCATTATATTGTTAGACGATTTCGGACGAAGATCCAAGAGGCACTCGGCATTCCCCCGGCCACCCCTTGCAGTCACGTGCGTAATACAAATTGCCGCATAGGAGAAGCGCAACCAGCGGCGGACGCGTAAAAAAGAAAAAAGGAAAGGCAGAGAGACAGAGCGAGAGAATGAAGCACAAAAACAAGCATAAAGAATGTAACGTAAAGCGATCTCTCCGAGTGCCCAATTATCTGAGCTCCTTGAAGCGAAAGCAGCGGGGAGTTGGAGACGGGTGGAGCCGCGAATTCCTTGAAGCCCGCAAGAAAAAAGAACGCCTCGTAATAACTTGGAGCAAGTGTACATGGCGCATGTAAGAAAATGGGACGGGGCTTCAGCTCGCGCTGTGTGGCATGTACGGTCGAGCGGAGGGGCAACTCGAAGTGCAGTCGCCGGCAGTTGGCCGAATGTCGAATGCGGTCGGTCGCCCCGGACTGACGTCACAGGGTTTCGTTGATGACGGAGCGCCGCTCTCTGGGGGGCTTTCACCGCAGCTGTGTGTGCTATCGCCTCCTCGTTTTGGGGGGGGGGGGGGGTCCTCCGACCGAGCGGGCTGACGCTCCTGCACGCATGCGGCACTTGTCTCCGGTAGAGGATAGGCGCCGATAGATATTCGATAAACAGAGGGGGGTGATACTGCACTGGATCCAATGGTGGCTGAATTATTCATCTTCTCTATTTCCTGCGCACTCGAAGAAAGTGAACGCACCGGGGGGGGGGGGGGGGGGGGGGGGATAAAAAAAAAGAAAAAGACACGGGCGCACAGTCCTTCGTAGAGATGGGAAGAGGGGGGATCGGCCAGCCGGTCGATAGCCGCTTCCAGATCGTGTGCATGAACGCACCGGAAATAGATTGGCGCGGGACGACCGACGTCGATGGAGAGCGCGAATGAGGAACAGTGCAACTTGGCCGCAGTTGGTGATGCGCCAACCGGGCGTGTTTTGTAAACTTTGCGGTGTCGTTTACGTGCGGTGGGATTAATGTTTGTTTGCTTTTTCTTCTTCTTCTCTTCTTGCTCCTTTGGAAGAAGCGCAGCTTTTCCCTACGCCTCTGTGCGCTGTGGACATTTTTGCAGGTACTCCCGGCTCCCAAATATCGTGCTTCCCAACACCAAGAGGGAAGTGCGCAAAAGTATCTTACCAGTGCTCAGCCATGGGGCGAAAATTTGGAGGCTAACGAAAAGGCTTGAAGTTAAATTTCTGAGTGCGCAACACGCCAGGGAAAGGAAAAGGATAGGAGCAACGTTGAGACACAAAGGCAGGGTTAGGAACAAGTGCCATCTTAGCGATATTATAGATCAGGGCGTGCTACAACAGACAGCCGAGGGGCAACGTATACACTAGATTCCAAGAGAACGTATACATAGCAGTGGGCGATGAGATTGGTGGGAGAGACACTGGAACTATAGAGTTTCTAAATATTACCTAGAGGGAAAGCTGGCGCCACCGCCTATGCCAATTTCGTAAAGGGTACTTCATCCACCGTGGGAATGCCGGGAAGACAGCGTATTGTACTTGGCTTGGTTAGCGTATGCTCTAAAAAATAAGTACGATTACGAAAATACGATTTTCCGCAAATTATATGTTGTAAGAAAGCGTTCTTTTACAATCAATATATCCTGTAATTTTCATGCTTACCGTACATTGCAATAAATGAGGAGAAAAGCAGATAGGCGTAAACAAGCACCGAATTTGTCCATGATGAGAGAGAGAGAGCTCTCTTCATGCCGCCAAATGTAGCTAACCGTGGAAAACACACACACACACACACACACACACACACACACACACACACACACACACACACATACACACACACACACACACACACACACACACACACACACACACACACACACACACACACACATATATATATATATATATATATATATATATATATATATATATATATATATATATATATATATATATATATATATATATATATATATATATATATATATATATATATATATATATATGAAGGGAGCCAACAGTCACGCGATATTCGGAGGTCGTGGGTTCGGATCCCACCGGCGGCATGGTTGTTTTTTCTGCTGCTGTATAAGTCATTTTCTTTAAGCGATTTATTAATCTAAGTATTATTATCCCACTGATAAGCATAACACAATAAAAAAAAAATTAACGTTCCCCTATGCACCTTGGTTTCCGTGACTGTTGGCTCCCTTCATAAATTTGTCAAACGGACCCCTCATTTCCTTTAACTTGTCGGCTAATATATATATATATATATATATATATATATATATATATATATATATATATATATATATATATATGCGTGTAACACGCACACTTTTCAGAGCAAATATTCTTTCCAGAAAATTGTTAACGCTTAAAATAGTACAGCATAGAAGCTTCCCTTTTCACCTTGTGAAAAACAGAAACGTTTCATTGGTGTAGTCTGCCATAACGGGATGCGCCCTATGTCCGTGCGTAGGCAATGTTCGCGCCGCGAGAAACTTGTCCGAGCCCCCGCTTTTCTATGAGAAACTAGTTGGCACGCACTAAGTGCCGGCTCTCGCCATGTCCTGGCGCTGCGCTTACAGATTTTGCCAAGAAAAACATGAATTAGGAAGCGCGAACCTGTTAGTAACGACCGTGTTCACGCTGACAAGTGCAACATGCGGGTATTTGCGTGAATTAATTCGTGAAGTGGAAGTCGGTCCTGCATGCAATGCGCGGCCACCGCCAGTCTTTGAAATGAAGAAAATGCAATCCTCGGTGTGTACGGTTAACATAAGTTGCGCTGCTCCAAGTACTTTGTGCTTTTAAAAGATAAGCGACTCCGAGACTTGGTCACAGCAGCAGACTTCTCAGTTCTCAATCCACAAAAAAACTTTGTTCCCTTCTTTCGCCTTTCAATGCGCAGGTAGCACAGGCTTCTGCTGGACAAAGCCAGCCTGCTGCGTAAATGGCTGCAAACGATGAGGCAAACAGGCTTCAGGCCTAGCTAGCAGACGACGCTGTGCACAGCTCACGTCGAGCTCATTCGCATGCTTCGGATCTCAAATGAACTGCGCGCGTAGCTGAATAACTGCGCTGACTACACCACAACAAAGCGCACAAAAACTCAGGGAAATCTATTGTGGTCAAAACGAAACTGAACAACCAAAAAAATCCATTCCGTAGCACAGTCAACAAGCTACCAGATGTCCATTCAAAACCACTGTCTTCCCGGCATGCCTTGGGCCTCCATGGTGGGTGAAGTGCAGAGCCGCCAACTTTTCCTCTAGTGAATAGTACGAAACTCTTTGACTGGACCTATAGCTGGGCTGCTGCCGATGATGATGACGACGCACTCGATCATTTCATTGTACCGGTTCTGAACAAAAGCAAGGCGCGTTCACGGCCATTTTATGCAAGTGGATATGACAGCAGTGAACTTTGAACTTCGGTGGTGCACAGCCCTCTCTTTTCCGTGTTTTGGGCAGCAGCCGTAAGTAGTTCATTTGAACACCGCAAGTAGCGTGAAAGCCAGTTAAATTCGAAAGCCCCCGTATGAAGGCTTTCGCAAGTGGCACGATCAAGAAGCTCACAGATTGCATTCGATCCTCTTTTTTTTTACTTTTTGTGATGGAAATGCTCTACAACATTGCCGAAATTTTGATATATGCCCTGACGCCGCTTAAACTACAGAGTCACCATTATAATATATCTTGCCGCGGCACATTTCGTGGACTGCCGTAAGTGGTAACGCTCCACAAAACTTCGCAAAAAGTAACGTTCCATGAATATCCAAAATAATTCTGAATATTCCCTGACCAATTTTTTCCGCTTTGTTGAATTCTTTCTTTCTTCAATTTTTCTTCAACAGCGAAGTTTCTGAGAAAGCTGTGCAGCTTTCCTTAGGAGCCGTATGGCTACGCATAGGGGAATGGTAATGAGTAATTAATCCTTTACTTCAAGTCTGCTCCATCCCATGGATAATTCCCCAAAATGCAGTGGACTATATTCCGTGAACACCCCTGCTACTTCTTTTATGCGGGTAATCTCATCACTGAAGCCGGATTTTACGGCACTAAACCAGCCAGTCTACGAGGCCAGTTTCTCGACGGCCTCGTAGTCCTAGTTCACCCTTGTTGCAACAACAAAAATGCAAAGAAACAGCCTTGGTTTGCGTCATGCTCGAATCAGTTATCCTTCAGCTGAAAACTGATAGCACTACTAATTTCTCATTGACCAACATCACACACACAAAAAATAAAAACATTCTCCGGTGCTTTCCTTGGTTTCAATGAGTGTCGGCCTTCTTCGTAATCGTTTACTTGGTGGTTTGAAGGTTAGCTCTCTTTACCCGCTTCTGTTTCTCAAACACGAGAGCCAACGCGATTTCATTATCACTTGACGCAACAGCGTAGTTGCGCAACTCTGAGGCCCCGGACCTGCCGTTGGGGCGCTGCGAATGGCAAAAAATAAATACTCTCCACACGGAGCATTCGCTCATTCATCCCATATCGTGCGCGCACACGGCCACCAGCCTGGGCTGCTGCAGGGCCTTCTTCCTTCGTGCGAGGTGGATAACAGTCGCGTGCAATAGATCTCGTTTCCGCGAAGGAAACCTAATCTGCGCGAAACAATCGGCGCCCCTGAACCAGGGGCGAGTGAGGGGGCTTTGCCTCGAGACGCACACGTGCATTGCGTCGCTCGACTCGCACGCCCTCGGCAGACGGCAGACGGCAGTCCTCGGCAGACGTACCCATATAGAAAGCGGCAGCGCTTCCTTTGCTTCTCCTTATTTTCAGAAGGGCACAGACAGCTCAGTACCGTTGCACCCAAGGTTCGATGTCCGATAAGCTACGGGATACAAGGACCACTGGCGAGGCGCTTCGGACTGCTCTAGGACACACTGTGTGTTTTTCTTAGCGCGCTGTTCGCGTTAACATTTGCCGTCTTAGGCACATCATATCAAAATTTATTTTAATCAAGTCTCGTGTTGCACGCGACTTGCTTGGGTAGAGACATACGCCTCTCAGCTTCGCTGTTTATATGCGAACACGGTTCCAGAACAGAGACTGAGTTCCCCTTTTATTTTGTTCCTGTGGTTTACTTTTTATGTAAATCAAATCCTTCAAAATCAAAGAGGGTGGGACCACATTACGCATCGAACGATGAACTTCTGATTGAAGAGTGATGCCAGCAATCATAGAAATTCGACGATTAAGCTTACCTCATCTACGTCAGCAAAGCGGCTGTTCAATGGACTAGGACTGCCATTCTTCAAAGAAGGAAGAGCATTCTAATCCAGTGCATGGGGCCGCGAGATTTGGTTGCAAAGCGAAATTATTGACACAATTTTTAACAGCTTACACACACGAAAAATTAAACAAGAGGCGGGAAGCAATACTCAGTCCGCTGCCCAGCGTTTCGAAAAGCGAACTTTTCTTGACCAGAACAATCCTTGTTCATTTTAGTCCTTGTCCATTCTAAATTGTCAAGAGTTGCATTATCCCTTCCCCCTCTCTGGAGCCACAGACAAGAAAAACACAGCACGTATATTTACAGCGAAAGATAGGGTGGCCGACCCGAGTTAAGCTCGTCATGGGGGAGGGGGAGAGAGGAAGGAAAAATGTGCATTATATGGGGTGATGTGGACAGCAGAAAGGCGCGAATATACAGTGATGTTTTCTAAACATTTAGAGGTTTTTGTTTTAAAAACTGTGAGAGGTGGGTCGGTGCAGTCTGTTGAGCTGCATTGCACAGCAGGGCAGACATTATGCACCTCATATGGATCAACAATTGGAAGATTAATTAACTTAAATTAACTCCTCCATAAAGTCAGCAATATAATTCCGATAAGGAAAGGCGCCTGGCAGGGAGACGCGATCTCGCCAATGCTATTCACCGCCTGTTTACAGGAGGCATTACGAGGCCTGAATTGGGAAGAGTTGGGGACAAGAGTTAATGAAGAATACCTGAATAACCTGCGATTCGCTGATGACATTGCCTTGCTGAGTCACTCAGGAGGTGAATTGCAAATCATGATCAATGAATTAGACAGACAAAGCAGAACGGTGGGTCCAAAAATTAACATGCAGAAAACCAAAGTAATGTTCAACAGTCTAGCAAGGGAGCAGCAGTCCACAATTGGAAGCGAGGTGCTGGGAGTGGTAAAGGAGTACGTCTACTTGAGGCAGGTAGTGGCCACTGATCCGGATCATGAGAGGGAAATAACTAGAAGAATAAGAATGGGGTGGAGCGCATATGGCAGGTTCTCTCAGACCATGAATGGTGGTTTACCAATATCCCTCAAGAGAAAAATGTACAACAGCCGTATCTTACCGGTACTCACCTACGGGGCAGAAACGTGGACGCTAACGATAAGGGTTCAGCTCCAGTTAAGGGCAGTGCAGCGAGTTATGGAAAAATAATAGATGTAACGTTAAGAGACCGAAAGAGGGCAGAGTGGGTGAGGGTTGATGACAAAGGTTAATGACATCCTAGTCGAAATCAACAGGAAGAAATGGGCTTGGGCAGTGCATGTAATGCGAATGCAAGATAACTGCTGGTCTTTAAGGGTAGCGGAGTGGATTACAAGGGAAGGCAAGCATAGCAGGGGGCGGCAGAAAGTTAGGCGGGTGGATGAGATTAAGAAGTTTGTGGGGATACGGTGGGTGCAGCTGGCAAAGGACAGGGCTAATTGGAGATACATGGGCGAGGCCTTTGCCCTGCAGTGGGCGTAGTCAGGCTGATGACGATGATGATGAAGACCCAAAAAAAATGGGCTTGGGCAGGCCATGTAATGCAAAGGCAAGACAACCGATGGTCTTTAAAGGTAGCGGACTGGACATCAAGAGAAAGCGTGCTTAGCAGGAGGCGATAGAATGTTAGGTGCGCGGATGACCGGAGGAAGCCTTGGATAAGGTGAGCACATATATAGCAGCACAGGGTTAATTGGAGAGATATCGGAGAGGCCTTTGCCCCGCAGTGGATTTAGTCAGGCTGATGAAGGAAATCATGAACTAATAAACTTTTTATTTCTGATTTTAGGAGGCAAGATTATATTGCGAAATCAGACATGGCAGTAATTAAATTATTGCAATGAAATTACAGTAATTAAATTGCTTTTCAGGCTTGGTAATTTAATAATATAAAATTTACTTTTGGACCGTAATTTGATGACAAAAGTAATTAAATACTAGCGAAATTATTTTTGCTAAGTATTGAGTCCGTGCTCACCCTTGTATCGGCCATGTTTTGTCCTCGCGTTTGCGGGGTTGAGCATCCACAAAGCAGCACTCCAGCGAAGCGGCGCACGCGGACTGCAGGCGATGTGCGTTCACGCATCGGCACTTCCCGGGTGATGAGTCTACTTAATAGGACTGCTACGCATCTTCCAGCACTGCGGACGGTCGCACACACAGGCGAACCGCAGGGTCACCAGGAGAGCTCCATCACCATGGCATGCCGAATAGCACATTCCCACTGCGACTGCTTGAGCGTGTACTACCCTCCAGACTGCTTCATACCTATTGCCACGTCGCCGCACAGAAAAGAAATTTTAACTGACATCGAACAAATCTGGTTGTGAGTTGTCAGGAAAACTAGCTTCTGTGGCTGGATATGAAGTCCTACCTAACTCATGGGCAACACAGGCGACAGCGTCACCGCGACATGCTGTTTCTGTCAACGTGCCTCCAGAACGAGTCAACTGAACAGCAGAATTGGTGGATTGTCTGCGCCATGCATGGTTTCATTTCCGGGATGATCAGCGTGAGCATGCAGTCTAACACTCCCGCGGTTTATGCGTATCACAAATCCTTCAAAATCAAGAGGGTGGGACCACATTACGCATCGAACGATGAACTTCTGATTGAAGAGTGATGCGAGCAATTATACAAATTCTGCGATTAAGCTGACCTCATCTACGTCAGCAAAGCGGCTGTTCAATGGACTAGGACTACCATTCTTCAAACAGGTGCAAAATTTCCAACGCCCACTTACAAGCTCAGTGGCGGTGCAAACAAAGAAATCTGAAAATTTTGTGGGAACTATGACCAATGCGCAGCTTTTAGTGCGTCGAAACTAAAAGTAATTTAAAAGTAATTTTCATTACTTTTTGGAAGTAATAATAATGTACTGTTCTTACTTTTTGACAGCAGTAATCTTTAATATGATTTTATTACTTTTTCAAGGATTCTAGGAAAGTAAGCAGAAAAGTAATTTAGTTACTTTCAAAAGTAATTTTGTCATGTATGTGCGAACTGATGGCCATCAACATCGAAGGTGCACCCCGTTTTAAAATTTTCCTAATCGGCAATGTAGTTGCAAACATCGAAAGTCAGAAATACGCAGTTGGCTTCCTTGCTTTACCGAATTATAAAATGGCGTCGCTGCACGTCGTAGCATCGCCAAAATCAAGTTAACTTCTTCTACATGATCGAATACACCAACCGCACCTGCATTTGATGCATAAAAAGTGTGAGAGGCGCCATTTTATAAATACGTTATGCTCGAAAGTGAAGCTTAATAGGGTAGAACGTTGGGCCAGTTGATGTAGCGACATGTTCAGGAAACTTTGCGCAGAATAACACAGGACGGGAGCAACACGCACACACACACGAGCGTGTTATTCCTGTCCTGTTGTTCTGCGCAGTTTTCCTGAATGTGGAAAGTGAACTCAACGAGCTCAATTGAAGGTGCATATGTCATCGGACCGAACCCGTGCCGCAAGCTAGCTTCCAACTTGACTAAAACATGTAAGCGATATGCAAAGAGCAATGCTAAGACACCCCCCAATTGAAAGCCAACGCCACGTACATGAAAGCGAGATTGAGGTTTCCACTGACCCACGGAGCCGATTGTGCACGTTTCCTTTCGTGAAAATGAACGGCCGTTGCAAAGTTGTCAACACCAATGAATTGTATGATAGCTAATGGTGAACTTGTTTTTGAGGAAAGGAAATGGCACAGTAATAGTCTCACATATCTCGGTGGACACCCGAACCGCGCAGTAAAGGAAGGAATAAAGGAGGGAGAAAAAGAAGAAAGAGAAAACTGAAAATTGAAAGGTGGATTTTGATTTGAGGAAAGGCGCGGCGGTACTACTAGTGGCGCATGCGCAGTAGTGACTAGGGAGCGAGAGAGAGCGAGAGAGAGAGAGAGAGAGAAATATCTGCGTCGAGGCGCGCGTTGTGACGTCATGTGCCTCCTCGGAGTACCGCCACGGCGAAATCGCAAGTTCGCGGCCAGTAAAGCTTTCGCTTTAAAACGTTCCGTAGATCCACAAGTGGTCGAAATTATTCCGGAGCCCTCCACTACGGCACCTCTCTCTTCCTTTCTTCTTTCACTCCCTCCTTTATACCTTCCCTTACGGCGCGGTTCAGGTGTCTAGCGATATATGAGACAGATACTGCGCCATTTCCTTTCCCCAATAACCAATTATTATTATTCCTTAGTTCAGTGTACTTAATTCATCGTTTAATTATTATCCATATGAGACACTTAACGTTCGTCCTGCTGCGCAGTCCGGCACAACAGACCGCACTAATGTATCTCTCACAGACACTGAAACGAGGAGAGGTTGGTTTTAAGGCAACAGTGTTCTAGAGGTTTGGTCGAGGAAAACAAAATGACGAATAAGAATAGTCTCACAGACACAAGACTGCTGCAACTGCAGTTGGTGTATATGTACAGGTGTTTTCTTCATGTCTAAATTAGTCATTTTGGGCATTATCATCTTGTGTCATGCCTTCCACTTACGTCCTTTCTGTGTTTTCCACAGTAACTCAATCAAGCATGAATCTACGACAAGCCAATTTGCCGGGACTGAAGCCCTGTTAGTGCATATAGGCTTCGAAGCTGTATGGATTGTCAAACTGACACCAGTAACATCATTATACCTTTAAACCATTACTCTTCCTAAGCCAGAGTGCTGAAACAGGATGCTCCGCAGGTGTCTTAAATAGGAGTCACTCGTTAAAACCTAGGAGCACGAAGCGTAACTGCATTCCACAGCCAGCGCGTATTACACAAGGATTGCAAAACCTGCACGCGCACAGCTTTCAATGCACGCGCTAGAGGGTTAGAGTATTAGTCAAGGAGAAATCCTGTACGCTCTGGGTTTTTCCTATCTGGGAGCAGGGTTTCGTCGAGGAGTCGACATTCATTCTTCGATGTAGCAACGGACCAGAAAGCGTTCTCGAGAGAGTGAACAATGGCGGAGTGTTTGCTCCGATCTGTGACGTAGACTGCACGCACCGGCGTCTATGTTCCGCCCACGTCATCGCTCACAATTGGCTACCAACGAGGGCGGCTGTATCCAATGCCTCACTGATCTGTTTGTTCGTTGTTGAAGTGCCGCCATTGTCACCGCGGCAAAGTCTGAAAGACCCAATGACCTTGATGTGGCAGCATGGCTCGGACGGAGGTCTCAGATATTACATTCACTGCGTGCACTACATGCGCCTCATACCAAAGTGGCGGCTCTGATCAGCAGGACCGCGAACGCAGACCTGCGCGATAATCACAAATGCGTCTTATGCGCATTATTACGTTAATAATCCATGCCCCGCTCACGGGTCGGCCGAGTGCGACATGCGAACTCGAGTGTTCGGTTACATTTGCTTGTGAGCCGGTTCGGTCAAGGAATTTTTCGTCGCACTTCAGGTGACTGTACTTGTGGTTTAACGTACCGGCGCTGTGCCTCCGCTTTGAAGGACAACTCAGGGTTATCTCTCGTGCACTGATATCACCGCAAAGTGCACGTGCGTTTTAGTGGCTAGCACCTATAGTGGCCATCCCCGTAAGCCTACACACACCTGGGCAGGTGCTGATGCCCACAGGTTGCCCACTGATATATATATATATATATATATATATATATATATATATATATATATATATATATATATATATATATATATATATATATATATATATATATATAGTATTACGACAAACACGACTGTTCGTTTTAAAAGTTTATTGTGCTAACAGTTTCGGGACAGAAAGACAGAAAAACTTTATTGAACAAGTGAGTTTTAGACGCAGCGGGGAGCTCCGCAAAGGTGTGCGCCCGCTCCCTCGCGAATCCTGGATCGAGACTGTCCTGAGCCCGGCAAATCAAACATCGGGCCAATGTGTCGGCAGCCTCGTTTCCAGGGTTCCCAGAGTGAGCCGGCAGCCACTGAAGCTCTGCCCTGCGCGGTAAATTTTCTGTAGGGGTGTTCAACAATTGCCAAGCAGGGGCGTGAATCCTGCCCCTGGCAAAGTTGGACAGAGCCGTTTCGGAGTCGCTGAAGATGTATTGGGCGTCCGAATGTGCAAGGGAATGGTATCCCTTCGTCAGGGCAGGCTTACTATGAAAAAGTTTTGTCAATATAAGGGCACAGAGCGAGTGATGAGGTATAATATCCGCCCTCAAAGCAAACTTGAGAGTGAGGCCAAGGGGCCGTGTAATGGCAAGGGACCGTAATATATATATATATATATATATATATATATATATATATATATATATATAGGAATATTTTTTTTTAATGTTTAGTACTGATCCGTGAGATAATAATACTTCGATTAATCTATCGCTTAAAGAAAATTACTTATAAAGCAGCAGAAAAAACAACCATGCCGCCGGTGGAATCCGAACCAAAGACCTCCGAATATCCCACGACCTTCGAATATATAGGTTTACGGGTGTTTAACGTCCCAAGCGGCTCAGGCTATGAGGGACGCCGTAGTGAACGTCTCCGGGAAGTTCGTCCATCTCGGGTTCTTTAACGTGCACTGGCATCGCACAGGACTCTAGAGTTTCGCCTCCACCGAATCTCCACCGCCGCGGCCGGGATTGAACCCGTGTCTTTCGGGTCAGCAGCCGAGCGCCGTAGCCGCTTATATATATATATATATATATATATATATATATATATATATATATATATATATATATATATATATATATATATATATATATATAATATGCCCACCGTTGCAGGTTGCTCGGAGGAGCAACCTGGGTCTCATAGGCCCCGCCGGTAGCATCATTTTCCATCTCAGAGCAGTGGCGCATCGCTTAACCGCTACAGCACTGAGCTAGGAGTAGTACGAGGACTCCCTGCTGCCTATGAATGTAAAGAAGAAAATGACCAATCCCGTATATATGGGCACTAACCCATTACTGAACTTTATTGAAGTTTTCATTCACATATATCACTAACATTTTCGTTTCGAATTAGTAATGAAGCCATGCAAGGCACACAACCCGTGGCTGACTTATGAGATGCTTAAAATGATTCGACACAAAAATGCCCTATACGCCCAGTTCATAAAAACTAAGGATTCAGGAGTATTTACCAAATTCAAATCATATAGCAACAAACTTACGTCACTGCTAAAAAAATCTAAAGATGTGTGCTACCTAAACATTTTCTGCAATGAAAATATGCGCAGATCAAATGATCTGGAGCAAGCTAAACTTGCTTTTGTACCCCAATGTTAACCCGCCGCGGTGGCTCAGTGGTTAGGGCGCTCGGCTACTGATCCGGAGTTCCCGGTTCGAACCCGACCTCGGCGGGTGCGTTTTTATGGAGGAAAAACACTAAGGCGCCCGTGTGCTGTGCGATGTCAATGCACGTTAAAGATCCCCAGGAGGTCGAAATTATTCCGGAGCCCTCCACTACGGCACCTCTTTCTTCCTTTCTTCTCTCAGTCCCTCCTTTGTCCATTCCCTTACGGCGCGGTTCAGGTGCCCAACGGTATATGAGACAGATACTGCGCCATTTCCTTTCTCCCCAAAACAAATTATTATTATTATTATTATTATTATTATTATTATTATTATTATTATTATTATTATTATTATTATTATTATTATTATTATTATTATTATTATTATTATTATTATTATTATTATTATTACCCCAATGTGAACGGATCATTTCCTGATGTTATAGAGCATGCTGTCGAACACCTCTCCGGTTGCGAATCAGCATTCAACAGATATTTTGTTCAGCAGGGTTGAGACAGCAGCGTGCTCGCGAGCAGCATGAATTCACACATATAAGCATATATGTTCAATGACATCACTCCTAATTCAATTTTTCTTATCCCAACAGACTGCGCAGAAGTTTTCTCATGCATCAATGCTTTTAAAAACGGGAAATCTAAAGACACCAACGGAATACAAATCGTCCCTGTGAAGCATGTGCTTGACCTAATTTGCCCTGTTCTAGCACATACCTACAATCTAATACTCTCTACTGGTGTTTTTTCCAAAAACAATACAAGAAGCACGAGTGATACCGATATTCAAACATGGCGAAAGAAATGCCCTACATAACTACCGACAAATTTCAATCCTACCTGTATTCTCGAGAGGCATAGAGAAGTTATTACACCTCAGGATGACATCCTATCTACGTCAAGATAAATTATTACATGGCTTTCAACACGGATTCAGACGACATCGGTCCACAGAAACAGCTCTCTTATTGCAAAAATAAATAATCATTCAGTCTTTTACTAACAAAACACTGGCAATGGGTATATATATATATATATATATACGGTCCACCGTCTGAAACCGTTGGTGAATAAACATAGATAATCGAACCAGTTGTGACCTTTTCACTGGCCCGTTGAGCAACCCTGACTGCTGCCACTATATATATATATATATATATATATATATATATATATATATATATTAGCAGACAAGGCAAATGAAATGAGGGGCTCGTTTGACAAACATATTAAGGAAGCCAACAGTCACCGAAACCAAAGTGAATAGGGGAATGTTTTCTTTTCTTTCATTTCTAATGCCAATCAATTGTTTTTTTAGAAGGAAATTACTTATGAACCAGCAGAAAAAGCAACCATGCCGCCGGTGGGATCCGAACCCACGACACACGACGGCATGGTTGTTTTATATATATATATATATATATATATATATATATATATATATATATATATATATATATATATATATATATATATATATATATATATATATATACACTTTTCTAAAGCATTTGATTCTGTAAATCACAAGATTCTCCTTTGAAAACTTCATAAATACGGTTTTCGTGAAAAAGCGTATGCTCTTCTTGAATCGTACTTGCGGCATAGGCCGTAGTACACACAAGTAAATCAATCTAAATTATCTATACTAACTCTTACCTCTGGGGTCCCGCAAGGAAGCACTCTAGGGCCGCTTTTGTTTTCTACATGTGTGCGTGCGTGCGTGCGTGCGTGCGTGTGCGCGTGTGTGCGCGTGTGTGTGCGCGTGTGTGTGCGCGTGTGTGTGCGCGCGTGTGTGTGTGTGTGTGTGTGTGTGTGTGTGTGTGTGTGTGTGTGTGTGTGTGTGTGTGTGTGTGTGTGTGTGTGTGTGTGTGTGTGTGTGTGTGTGTGTGTGTGTGTGTGTGTGTGTGTGTGTGTGTGTGTGTGTGTGTGTGTGTGTGTGTGTGTGTGTGTGTGTGTGTGTGTGTGTGTGTGTGTGTGTGTGTGTGTGTGTGTGTGTGTGTGTGTGTGTGTGTGTGTGTGTGTGTGTGTGTGTGTGTGTGTGTGTGTGTGTGTGTGTGTGTGTGTGTGTGTGTGTGTGTGTGTGTGTGTGTGTGTGTGTGTGTGTGTGTGTGTGTGTGTGTGTGTGTGTGTGTGTGTGTGTGTGTGTGTGTGTGTGTGTGTGTGTGTGTGTGTGTGTGTGTGTGTGTGTGTGTGTGTGTGTGTGTGTGTGTGTGTGTGTGTGTGTGTGTGTGTGTGTGTGTGTGTGTGTGTGTGTGTGTGTGTGTGTGTGTGTGTGTGTGTGTGTGTGTGTGTGTGTGTGTGTGTGTGTGTGTGTGTGTGTGTGTGTGTGTGTGTGTGTGTGTGTGTGTGTGTGTGTGTGTGTGTGTGTGTGTGTGTGTGTGTGTGTGTGTGTGTGTGTGTGTGTGTGTGTGTGTGTGTGTGTGTGTGTGTGTGTGTGTGTGTGTGTGTGTGTGTGTGTGTGTGTGTGTGTGTGTGTGTGTGTGTGTGTGTGTGTGTGTGTGTGTGTGTGTGTGTGTGTGTGTGTGTGTGTGTGTGTGTGTGTGTGTGTGTGTGTGTGTGTGTGTGTGTGTGTGTGTGTGTGTGTGTGTGTGTGTGTGTGTGTGTGTGTGTGTGTGTGTGTGTGTGTGTGTGTGTGTGTGTGTGTGTGTGTGTGTGTAAGAGAAGTGGGCACTTCTACAGAGACACATTTATTTATCAACGTTTAGACCGCGGTGCGGTTTCTCTTCAGGACTGTAGTGGTATTGCATCAGATGGACGTTTTAAGTTTGTGAGCTGCAGAGGAGGGATTAAGGAGTGTAACAAGCAAATAGCAACAACAGTTGAAAAAATTAAACAAAAAATAAAAATGGGGGTGCGGGGAGCAGACAGGGACAAGATTGGGGGAGGAGGCAAAAAGTAGAAAGAAAAGAAAAAAATGGGAGGGGAACTAGTATAGTAAGGAGGGACGGGGTAATAAAGGAGATGGCGAAACGAGAGAAAGGGAGAGGGAGACGGTGCGGGGGACATGGGCAGCACCGCAACCAGAGGCGTACACCTACGCACACCTACACAACCAGTCAAATCAATTTTCTTGATGTTGACATTCTGGTGGACAAGGGTTCAGTTCGTACAACCTTTTATAGAAGACCAACCGACTTTCAAAAATATCTACATTTTCAAAGCGCCCATCCCCGTCACTGCAAAACCAGCATCCCTTATTCGCAGGCCCATCGTTTTCGAAGAATCTGCTCTAACGACCTAGACTTTCATGACAACTCCGAACACATGCGCAACGGGCTCTTAACACAGCGCTATCCACGTTTCCTTATTGATGACGCCATAAGCAGAGCTTCAAATCTGAACCGTAGTCAAATACCCCAGAGAAACCGAAGAGATAACCGAAATGATTACACCACAAACCTTATTCTCACATTTAAAAGCAACGCAACGAACATAAACAGAATTCTTATTAAGCACTTTAATATTCTCCAGCAAAGTCAACGACTATCGAATATATTTACATGCGCACCCCGCGTGATTTACAGGCGTGCCAAAAACATTCAGAAGCATTTAGTCCACTCCAAGGAACACAAGACCCCAAAATATGGATGCCACCCCTGTGGTAAAGGTCGCTGCAAAGTTTGCAAGAACATGCAGACTACGTGTTCTGCAACGAGTACAAGGTCAGGTTTCCAGCATTCAATCAACGGCAACTTTTACTGCGACTCATCAAACATTATTCTTCTTGAATGCACCGTGTGTAACCAGCAATACATAGGGCAGACAAACACTGCATTCCGCATTCGATTTAACAATCACCGCGCACACACCAAGTCTCTCCCCAATCTTCCCCTATCCAAGCATGTGAACTCAGGACACCCATTTAACCAACAAAAAGTAACCATTATTCAAGGGGGCTTCAAAAACAGGCGAGAACGTGAACAACGTGAATCCTATTTTATCCACAAGTTTAATACTATTCAAGAAGGTCTTAACGAAAAGCCTGGTACCCTTTCTTTTATTCACGACCTCCAAACAAAATAATACTACACCTCTCGTTAATTGGCTAACTCTGATATATCCTTTATAACTCCTATTGTATATACCAAGCAGTCATACCCTTCCTTACTTACACTATCCTACCTCGTGCAGTATTGATAAGCTTTGACGTTCCTTCCTTACTTTTTTCCGACAACTGGAAATCTTTGTACACAGCCCGGCCCTCCTCCACTACAAACAAGTATTCCCGACGAAGTCGGTTCAACGACCCGCCCAGGGAGAGGGATGCACTGTTCAGTGAAACCCAGACCTCCTGTTTCAGTTCTTACACATGTGCGCCTGGCTTGGCCTGTTCGTCGCTGCCAGTGTCATTTGCGCAGCGGCGCCTCTTTGGCCACACATCTGCAATGGCTCCCATCTTTGCGTTTGGGCATTTTGTTTGTGTGTTTTGTTTGCACGTTTTGCTTTCGTACACCTGTGGTTGCCGCGCTGCCCATGTCCCCCGCACCGTCTCCCTCTCCCTTTATCTCGTTTCGCCATCTCCTTTTTGGCCGTCCCTCCTTACTTGTTCCCCCTTTTTTTCTTTTCATTCTATTTTTTGACCCGCCGCGGTGGCTCATGGTGTCTTCGGCTGGTCGTTTTTGAGCGCTCTAGAGCGCTACGAAACGGGTGGTTGTATTCGGCTGGTCGAAAAAGAGCAATTGGCATGTATTCGGCTGGTTCTTTTCGAGCGCCTCTGACTTGGAGCGCTCTGTGCCAGAGGGCTCCGAGTTGCTCTCACTTTCCCGACGGAGCAACGAAAGCTCGGCTGGAGATCGCATCACGAGATAGCCACGTTTTCCGGTGTTGGGATCCGCGCCAAGCCAGGCCAAGCCAGTTCCGTAACCTGCTGAAAAATTTGGCGCCAACGCACGAACAGATCGAGTTGCCTCTGCACCGAAGTTGTATACCGGGTACCGCTGTGCTAAACTTTTTGGTTGTTTTAGCTCTGCTGAGTGCACGCAGTTTCGCAGCATCATGTCGAAGCGGAAGCGCCTAGTGGCGTTAGCGAAGCCATCAGTTCTTTTGTTAGCTGCAAATGACAGCACCGACAGCAGTTCCGACGAAGATGACACTCAGGTGTATACAGCGATGTTCACAGAGTTGTTCACTGTGCCGGCTAAAATACCCAAAGTGACAAGTTACGTGGACACGACGGTGCGACAATATTCTGAATCAGAGGTAAGCGCCAAGGTGCGGTCAATATTGCTAGCTCTAATTTACATGTTCAACAGTTCCGCAGGAATTTTCGCCTTCCGCGCAAGGCTTGCTACGAGCTTGTCTCCAAGTTCGAGGGCTCCAATTTCTATCCTTCAAGCAGAAATCACGGTGGCTCACCCGCCAAGACGGCAGAGGAGCATCTTCTTTCGTTTCTTTGGCAAGTTTTCTGAAATTTCCCCAGCATGATAAGTAGTGAAACAGTGTTCTTGCTCCACGCGATTTGAATTTACAACTAGGCATTCTTGCAGGGTTCGAGCTGAATTGCCGCCTGAAAACATCTTTAAAGCATTCTTTGTCTGTAGCTAATTTCTTGGACTGTGTCATTTGCTCGGTTGGCTATGTTTAAAAGTGGTCAATCTACAGCTGACTAGTTGGTACTGCAGTGTTTAGAATTTTTCGTCGCTAGCGCACTGCTTTCCTGAATCCAACCCAGTTAAATAGCCCACACATCGACCTAAAGGGGTTACTTTTACATTGACAATTCATAAAACGTGCAACATGCATGAGTAACATTGCTTTATAATTGTAATCGCATCAAAGCAATCTTAATTCTATGTAGCACTTGCAATGCATCAACATACTCAAGAATGCGGTATAATAATGGCTTTACTCTTGTTTTTCAGGTATGCAAGTAACAAAGCATCCATGCGAGAGGTTGCAGTACTCTTTAACATGGCAGAATCAACACAGATGGCAGTGATAGACAGAGTTCTTCAGTTTCTCTGTCATATAGCACCAGAAGTCATCAACTTCGGAACCGACAAGGATGCCATCGCTAAGGATTTTGAAAAAGTATGTACACTTACTGTTCTATTGAGTAGCACTATGCAAGCGCAGGCAGTAGACGACAGCCTGGTGAAGGTTGAGGTAGCTCAAAGTATCTAGTGTAGTCAACGACCTATCTTGCGCAAAAATCACTTTCTAGAGCAGCACTGATATGCAAACGCCTTCAACGCTTCATTTGAAGGTACCGCAATTACATTATGGATGAAAAATATTTGCATGCGTAATAGCACAAGGTATCGTTTTTATCTTCTTGATTTTCTCACCTTTTCCAGGTTGCTGGCTTCCCCAATGTGATAGGATGTGTAGACGGCACCTACATACCCATGCGCTGCCCAAAGAACAAAGTGCGGTCCACATATGGAAACCGGCACGACCAGGTGTCTCTCACTATGCAAGGCATATGTGATGCAAATGCAAGATTTGAAGATGTGTTTACTGGCACGTCTGGAAAAATTCACGATGCTAGAGTGCTAAGGCTATCCTCTATCAGTAGTGATCTTCCAAAAATTTGTGAAGTAAACAAATATCATCTGCTCGGTGATGCGGCTTACCCTGTCAGGGAGCATTTGCTCACCCCATATAGAGACTATGGCAACCTTACTGCAGCAAAAATTGCTTACAATAACCGCCACACAGCCACGAGAGTGAAAACAGAAAATGCGTTTGGGCTGCTAAAACAGAGGTTTCGGCAACTCAGATACATTGAGCTAACCACGATTGACAAGATAACACAGCTTATAATAGCATGCTGTGTCCTTCACAATGTTTGCATTGATGCTGGAGACTCTACAGATGATCTGTTAACAGAGGAGGAGGTGGTAGAAAGAGCACTACACTTTGCCCAGCACTCATGTCAAAATGAAGTGGACCCTGAGCAATGTAGAGCGGGTCAGACGACACGTGAAAGTGTGCTACGTCATCTGGGGGAGCTGAAACGAGAGAAGCTAGCCGACCTCTTCCTAAGACGTGCTAGAATGAGGGTGCAGCATGATGCAAACTAGGCAATGCTCCCCTTGTTTGCAACCGTGTACAGAGCTGTGGCTTTCTCTTTACATTCATTAAGGCATTACTTTATCACTTTTATTTTTGAGTTAAATGTTATCTTATTTTGTGCAAGCTGTTATATTCTGCTCCTTACATTTGACTTCACACTGTGAGCTTAGAAATTGCAGTCAATAAAATTGCACCTGGCTGTTACATTCTTAGCAATGCAGTTGCAGTGTATTATTCAACTCACTTTCTGCTTCACAGTACTTTATTGCAAAGAGGTGAAATGACAATATTCCATTGTGCTCCAAACACAAACAAAACAAGCTGTAAAAAATAAAGTAGGAATCCGTAACATATGGTTGTGGATGGAAAAGTTAAAAACAGCTGTGAACTGCTCCACAACTCTGTGTAAACAAGAAAATGATAAAGTAACACAGCTGCAGCTTAACAGCAATAAATAAAATATTGATAAATATGCTGACTATTGTAATAGTAGACTAGTAGTGTAAACATTGCCAAGATGTGACGATGTCTTCTCAGTCTTCGTGATGCAAAATTTTCTTCAGCGTTTCCATGTGCTCTGCATGTGCCCTAAGCAATTCCTTATGACGTTCTTCTCTCTTCTTCTCTCTTTCTTCTTTTTTGGCTTCATTTTCTTGGACAATTTCTCTCATTTTCTCAAAAAATAAGTCCATGTGCTTTGCTCGTGAAGTACTTGGCCGCATGCTTCTATCTGCTTTGCGCTTTTTGCACGGCCTGACTGTATCTGGTTCCTCCAAATTACTTTGACACAGATCCTCGGCTAACAAACCCTCAGATGCAGTATCAAGCTCTGCAGAGCCCTGACTACTATGGGATGAACTTCGCACATGTGTTGCTGTGTTTTTGTAATGGACATTTCCAATGCCTCGTAGCACCTCGGGCTCCAAGCTATCATCAATGGCCCTTATAGCGGAAAATTCCTCTTCAAAAGTTGGCCGACAGGGAGCTTGTCCCGACGTTTTGTTGACCTTCTCTTCGCTCTTCTTTCTTTTAGCTACAGTTTTAAATCGAGTTTCACACTGTATTGCAGTGCGCTTGGTTCCAAGGACCTCCTCTATCTCACGAGCAATCTGCTCGTACATGGCGCGCTTTGTCCGGAACCTCATCAGTGGACCCACTTTCGGCGTATACAGCGCATATTTGTCAAGGAGGTACTTCGTTTCCCCAGAGGTCCAGGGCGCTGTGTGGAAAACAAAGAGAATACTAATACATTTGGGTGTACTTGCGGGCCTCGGCAAAACAGTGACGCAGAAATTGAACAGCTACTTAATGCCAGCTACTGCAGTACATGCTTAATGCTACTGCAGTACAATAAAATCGATTTTATGCACAGCAGCTTCACATTACTCCCTGCAATGCACAACTTTTTAAGCGCACAATGCCCAACTGCTATAAAATGGCCATGGAAAATATTAAATAGATAGTAGTAGTAGTATTTTTATTTGGCCATATAATACAATATGCCCTCGAGGTAAGGCAAAAGGAGGAAGACGAGGAAAACCTCCTGACGAGGCCTACACCCCGAATAATGCATCGAACAGTGGCCGCATGAAAAAAAAAAACACTTTCAAAACAAGCAACAAAAGTTATACGATAGAAATAGCAAACACTGAAAAAACGATGCAAAGATAATAAACAGCAATTGGCAGAAAACATGATACGCACACTCGGCAGTAAAGGAAGTAATGCAAAAGACAAAATATACAAAGTTAGCTGAATTTATAGAGGAAAAAGAATCTTCAGTTTTTTCTTAAAACCAGATACACTATGACTTTCTACGGCGATTTTTATTAGAGACTGATAAGCATTACACAATGTTACAAGGTTATCTATAGTTTGTTTTCCATAGTTTGTTCTAGGTCTTTCAGTGGATAAGGCGACCGCACGTAAACCATACGTAACATTTCTTGAATTATAAGCATTTTGGAAAGACCTGAAATTATGCTTTACTTTATAAAAAATGTGAACAGCCAAACTCAAATTGTAGGAATGAAAGAAAGTGCGAACATGAAATGTTTCGAAAAGATTATTTTCGACAACTGGGCTTGAACATAATGAGCATAGAGCTCTTTTCTGAAGAGAAAGAAATTTATACGAATCAGTCTTGTTGCAAGTTCCCCACACCAGGTTGCAGTATACAAGATGGGAATGAACAAGGGCAAAGTATAATATTCTTCTAACCTGTAGTGGAAGTAGATGCCTAATACGATAGATAACACAAATAGACGAAGAAGTAAACGTGGGGAAGGGCGCACTAGTGCTTGCATTTGAAATATTCCACAATCTCCATATTAGCAAATGAAGTCCGTGGAAACAGGCTAGACCATGCGGACGCTTCAGCATACCATTTGGTGGAGCATCCATGCTACTTGGCTGTCCATGCTCTGGGCTTGAGTACTGAGGCTCATCAGATGTGGTTGGCTGGCTACCTGAGAGAACATAAAGAAGGCAGGAGAGTCATCATATGATCGCTCAATGCGACGACCCTCACCCACACCGTGTTCTATGTTTACCAACATCAGTGTGTGACGAAGAGCAGCATTAATTGGTCCCGACCTATAAATATGCCTATAAGTTGATATCAATACAGCTGAAGAAAACAAATCTGATACATTTTTTTAGCGATGTGAACGACACAAAGTGGCCACTTTTTAAGGCAATAGCACGATTTTTTTTTATTTCCAAATATATTTTCATGCGCGTAAAGAAACTGGGTGAGCAGTTAAGAAAAAATAAAGCGAAAACAAACGAAAATTAGATGCTGGCGAGGAAATACAAGCGGGGTCATTAGCTTTCCCACGCAGCGCTCTTGTCACTGTAACCGCTAGATAAGTATTATTTCGTAATTTATGTTTAACGCTGACAACTGTATCTATCATCGACCAGTTCGTTGTGGAGGCCCTAATATGCCACGTCATTGAGGAGTGTCAACAAAAACTGAAAAGCAGAGAGCTTGACGAAATGCGCCTGCATATAACGTGCTACGGAGCACGCAAGTGGAAGCGCAGGCGAACAGCGGCAAAGTAGGAAGAGAGCGAAAATGATTCATCCAAACGCAAACATATGCGACTGGGGTTTAGATGCAAATTAACCTTCCGTATGTCGCTTGCGCAGAACATCTTTCTTGAAAATAGCCCACCATTTAGGCGCCAACACCACAGCGAGTTGTTGCTACACGTAAGAAATTTGGTGCCAGCACTCGTGTTTGCACGTTTACATCAAAGCAACTGGTGCTGAGTTTAAAATGAATGCATTGCAGTCGCTGTAAACTTACCGTCCAGCATTGCGTACAGTAGCTGTTCTGCCGTAGACGGACTCGAATCCCCGCCGCCGTAAACGGACGCCATGTTGTTTGTTGCTGAGCGGCGAAACCGCGAAATGTTGGCGCTGCTGTCGAGCGCTTCCGGCCGCTCCGAAATGCACCCTTGTGTTCGGCTGGGGCGCCGTACCTCCGGCTCGGATCACGACCCGCCCGCAGATTGGTTTGCTCCTGCGTTGCTCTGATTTGGAGCCTCAAAGCGACCAGCCGAAGACGCCATCAGTGGTTAGGGCGCTCGACTGCTGATCCGGAGTTCCCGGGTTCGAACCCGACCGCGGCGCCTGCGTTTTTATGGAGGAAAAACGCTAAGGCGCCCGTGTGCTGTGCGATCTCAGTGCACGTTAACGATCCCCAGGTGGTCGAAGTTATTCCGGAGCCCTCCACTACGGCACCTCTTTCTTCATTTCTTCTTTCACTCCCTCCCTTATCCCTTCCCATACGGCGCAGTTCAGGTGTCCGACGATATTTGAGACAGATACTGTGCCATTTCCTTTCCCCAAAAGCCAATTATTATTATTTCTACTTTTTGCTTCCTGCCCCTTATCTTGTCCCTGTCTGCTCCCCGCACCCTCATTTTTATTGTTTAATTTTTTCAACTGTTGTTGCTATTTGCTTGTTACACTCCTTTCTCTCTCCTCTGCAGCTCACAAACTTAAAACGTCCATCTGACGCGAGACCACTACAGTCCTGAATAAGACCGCACCGCGGTCGAAACGTTGATCAATAAACGTGTCTCTGTAGAAGTTATATAGGGGTCTCGGTTCTGGCAGTCTTGATGCCATAGGTAGCATAAGAGGGTTCTCGCACAGTTTCCACCCTCGCCGTTAATGACGTTCTACGTCACACTTGCGGTATTACAGGACGTGTTACGTCCACCGCTATGGACGAGGGTGGCGCTGGTGAACACTCTCAAGGTTCGCTTACACGCTAAACAAAAATAGCCACGAAAGCAGCAGATTGGACAGCCGTCGCCGTAGCTCAGTTGGTAAGAGCACCGGACGCGATATTCGGAGGTCGTGGGTTCGGATCCCACCGGCGGCATGGTTGTTTTTTCTGCTGCTTTATAAGTAATTTTCTTTAAAAACTAAATGATTGGCACTAGATATTAAAAAAAATAGAAAACATTCCCCTATGCACCTTTGTTTCGGTGACTGTTGGCTTCCTTAATATATATATATATATATATATATATATATATATATATATATATATATATATATATATAGTACCATACGCGGGTGTACTTCTGTCTTCATCACCGGTAGTTCCTAAACCGACATTGAATCTAAAGCTAACAAAGCTTTCGCCGATATTAACGCATTGGGTTCACGCTAACCGCCTCAAGATAAATGCAAATAAAAAAAATACAGTATTATATTTGCCGAAGGAAATAGTTGACTCGGTAAAAATCCCTGGTGTTATCTTTTGAACGCACTTAACATGGAATAAACACATAGGGTACCTTTGTTCTAATGTAGCGTCAGCTGTTGGTGTCATATCTAGATTAAAATGCATTCTACCGGAAAAATCCTTAAATAATGCTGTATCATTCATTAGTGTCTCCGTTACTACATCCTCGTTTAGGGCACAACAGGTGTCACATGTTTCACAAATCTGCACTTGCTCCAGAAAAGAGCCTTACGATGTATAGCCAATGTTCCGTACCGTTATCCTTCTCATAGCTTATTCTTGCGCTATGACATTTCCCCTATTTTTGAGATGTTTGATCACAGATTATTCCAGTGCTACATGTCTTTTGTGAAATATAGTAATATCTTCCTTGTGCAACTCGCCAAGCTGAAAAGGATGAGTCCATTCGTGATACCCGACACGGTGAAACATGGAGCGTGCGAGGGGACAGGAAAAGAGGATAGGGGGAGGGGTAAAGTAGTTTGTGTATATTACTTCTCCCCCTATCCTCTCTTCCTGTCCCCTCACCTCTTTCATTTCATTTCTCCATTCTGCCTGCTCTCCTTTATTTCCGCTGCCCCAGCTCAGGTGCTTCAGTATCGACGGCAGATGCCGGGGCTAGCAAAAATCTTTTCCTTCCTTTTCATTATTATTTTAATAAAGCCACTTACTAAAACTACTACTACTACTACCCCACGGGCGAACTATTGTAAATAATCATTACCTTACACCCTCCCTTCTTTACAAAATGGGTTTGACGAAGCATCAATTAATCCGTTATGTAAATCCAATTCTGAAGTTAAATTGTCTTTAATCACATTTGCATACATGATGCGCGTATTATGCCTTGATGTGCACGTTTTGTTCAGTGTTTGGAACTTTTTTCTTTTGTTGGTTTATTTTACTGTAGTTAATTTCAATAATTACTGTGCTCTATTATTGTCACACGTGTTTGCCGTTCTTGTGCTCTTGTAACCTGCGAAGTCATGATTCCGATGGCCGTACATACCTCTGTGAATGCCAACATGTAAGGAGCCTGGACACACGTCAAGCCGTCGTCGCGGCTTGTAGCCCTGTCTCCTCCTCTCAAAAGTAAATAAAGAATTGAATTGAATCGCTATCTGACCACGGGAACCGAAGTGAACATCGAAGTGCTAGCGCACCTATAGTTCGTATTAGGCCTAACTACGCATTCAAATCGACCGTCATCTTTTTTTTTAATCACCCTCCGTCAGTACGCTGCCGCCGCGACAACGATTCGACCCCGCTACCTCGTGCTTAGCTAAGACAGAGTACTGTGTCACCGATGCCGGAACCTCGTTCTTGCATACGTAAAAGGGGCATGCGGAAGAGAAAAAAGTGACGAACATGGCGGACATCAAGCACAGCCATTACCAGCCTGCTTGCCGGTGTTCCACGATTCATTCGTGTTCGCCCCATCTCAGGTGCCAATTGGCCACCAGAGCCAACACCGTTCAGACCATCAGTTTGCTCCCCGCCTTCACGAGTACAGAACGATCGCTACGCATACGCCATAATTAACTTGTAGCAGTCATTTGGTCCTGTATCAGACCTCCTGATCCACTCGTTACCATAACAATGCTCCATAACACCATAACCATAACAATTACCATAACAATGTTCAAAACAACTGCTTTGATATTATGTGCCCACATCCTGTGTTGTATAGCCCATACCCCTAATGTAATGCTCTTTGGGCTTTCAAGAGCGCAATAAACGATTGACTATGACCACCACCTGCCAGACTGGGCGCAGCTGAGGGTGCAGGGGGAGCGACGACTCTCCCTCATTTACAGATGAGGTATGCATGGCTTGCCCAGACAAAGAGCACACGCTCAGCCTCAGTTTGGTGAGCCCCAGACCGCGCCAGGTAGTAAGTCCTCGAAGAGACTGGTATCCTTCCCGCGTTCGTCCACCCGGAAGAAGGTGGGCAATGGCAATCTGCGCGGTGACTTCTGGTCAACTCCTCGTGACCGGGCGCCGACACAGTGCGGTGCTCGAGCTCGTTGGCCGTTGCCCGTATTCTTGTGGCTTTCTTCCCGACTCTGCCGTTTGTACAGTTGCGGCAGGCGCCCTGCGAGTCTGTTAGTACTCCGGACTGCTGAAGCACTCGCAACCTTCTCCTCTTCCAAAGCGTCGCAGACGGAGGCTCGTATCGAGTGTCGAGCACCACTGACGCTGCCTGCCTGCCTGCCACCGTGTACAACACGCACCAGCTGCCTCAGCCCTGTTTCTGCTTCGCTCTTTGTTGCGGGTAGGCTGCAACCTCCAACGTGGATATATCCGCTCTTCGGTGTCTGTCGCTTCCTCTTGTCCTCGTGCGCCAGTTGCTGCTGCTCTCTCTCTATCTGCCAGGCCCAGCCCATCGATACGGCTCCGAGTCTCCCCGTCGTCTGATCCCCGCTCTGCGCTACATTCGGGCGACCTGCTCCATGGTGGCAGCCAGCCGTTGCAGCGTGCGCTCATCTCGCCGATTCCGGGGATTAGCGATGCCGATAGGTATACGCGTAGCTCCTCTTAGCGATATGCTCCCGACTGAGGTTGCGGAGGTGGAAGAAGAAAACGTGCTTCCGGCGACGGTGCCATGCGCAGCGACGCTATTCTGTTAATGTGCAACGGGGGAAAGCCGATTCAACGAGCTCACAAAGCGTAATTTTGACGCGCGATATTTCCTGCCACAATGCCGATTCAGAAAAAACAAAACAAAAAACAAACTCTGCTCGGCTTCGATGTTGACGGCCTTCAATTTCTCAATATATTCTTGTGCGCTGACACCAAAAATAATAAGTTGATTGGCTAATTTCACTTTATTAATCTTTTTTTAGTCGATGTCCACGCGTACATAACATCCGCCTTGCTGTACCATCCAACTGCACAGATGGCACCAACTTATCTCTCAATGTTTATAAAATAGAAATCTGTAAACATAATAATTGTTTACTAGGCATATCATGGTAGGTAGGTATATCATGGGTGTGCTGATTGCGTTTATTTATTTAAACTATTCATTTGCAACACCCCTGTATAGCTCCTGCATGAGCCCTCAATGAAGTATATATGATGATGATTATTATGTTTTTCCCCCAGCGGAAAGATATTTCCGACACCACTGCACTCTCCCCATTCTCATGCGGCTCTCCTCTTTCCACGTGCGCACACAGCGCTCGTGTGTGCAACCACCTTTCTTTTCTCATAAAGCTATTGCATAATATATATGTATATATACAGAGTTTAACGTTGCTAAAATAAAATCGATGTAAAAAATTCTCCCGACCTAACCACTCGGTTGTTCATGCCCTTATTTCACACAGAGGTGGAATTTGGAGGTCATGTCGGTGCGGGATCTGCCTGATTCGGTCGGAATTATCCGTAAATCCCTATCGTCTGCGGCAACGACGAAATGAAACGGCAAGCTTTCGCAGCAATGTTGCTGGTAGCGCCTTTCCACGCCTGCTGGGGAACAATCTCGTCATCGAAATGTGTGACGCACCCTGCAGATTGGCGGTTGTATGACGAATGCTGAAGGTTCTAGAGATGTGTACGCGTATTGCTTGTTATCTTTTTTCCCAATGCCAAAGATACTAGATCGGGGTAGATTAAGATAATTTTTACTTGAAAAGTGATTAAGGCAAGGAGAAACATCCAGTCACCTAATTGCATTTCGCTTTTGCTCAGTTCTTATCTGTTACTTTGACGCATGTACATTGACACGAAACGATGATAGCTATTTGGTGGCAGTAAAAACAACAAATCAAAGCTATCGGATAACGAGAGAAAATGGGGGAGCGGGCAGACGAGGCTATCAAGTTTGACCGCATTGCAATTATCTCCCTGCTGCGTTTTGTCGTCTTTCCTTCCATCCTTATTTATTTCTTGCTCCCCTCCGCCTTCGTTACACTCTGTTTCTCCTAACTCTTCCTTCCTTTATCCTTCCCTACCTACTTTTTCATCATTCGTTCTTTAGTTTTCTTTTTTTTTTCTTTTTGTGACGCCTACAGAAGCGACTACGATTTCGCTGTGCAAAAATTGTTTGCTCCCTCTACAGGAGGTACAGTTAGGGCATGAAATTACAGACACCAGAAGTTAGATCATAAGACAGTTCAAGTTATCACAGCGTCCCTGACATGATGCTTTACACGTTCATTTACTTTTTTTTTTACTTTCCATTTCGTGCGCTAGCCTGCGTGGTGCGCCATTTACGATGAGCGTGTATGTTCCAGCAGACAACCACGGTCAAGTCGCACTCAGAATAAACGAAAGAGAAGGGTACTGTTGAGCACCTAGGTGGAAAAAAACTCCAGTAGAGACATGGACGGATCATGACCTGGCACGTGCGGCGAATAATTTAAAACTGTCTCATGCTTTTCAACGCTTTCTTTGTTCCTTTGCTCCCACTGGCTGCCTCTTGTTTTCTGCTGTGGGAAGAAGACAAGCAGAAAGAACCAAGAATGCTGTCGAGCTTGCCCTTGTGCGCACACAGAAACAGTCATCCCGTCCGAGTGGTCGCTTGTGCGTTCAGAGGGTTCTCCGGAACTGTTGCAGTCTACGCGCGCGATGCCTTCTCTTCTTCACCCTTCGTGAGAAAGCAACAGGGTTCGCGTGGCAGAGAAGCCAACAACCTCGCTCGCCGCGAACCGGTGAAAGCGAAAACGGCGGCTCCCCCTCCCTGATCGGCTGCCCTGCGCGGCGGCTTTGTGAGGGGGAGCATGTAAACACAAAAAAGTGCTTTCAAAGGCTTCGGTAAAGCGCATAAAATAACATAAAAGTGCACACTGCTCTAACGTGCGGGAGGAAGTGGCAAGGGCCGCCGCCGGCTGCGGCGTCTGCAAACATAAGTGATGCGTGAGGAGGAACGCATCACGTGACATATGACGTGAGTGCGTGTCATCCTCCTCTCTTGCCGCTGCTTCGTGCGTGCGTGCGTGCGTGCGTTTTTTCGCGCCGCGTCGCCGGCGTGGCGACCTTGGCAGGCCCCCCTCAGCGTCGCGCGGCGGCTGGTATAAAGAAGTGAACGGGCCGCGCGAGAGAGAGCTTTGGAACGTTGCGCGGCGCGAACTTGGACTCCTTTCTGTACGGAGCAGCTGAGAAAAGCGGCGGTAGCGGTTGACATTGGCCCACCACTGCTTCCGGTCTTATTCGCTGCCGCAGCTGACGCCGCACGCAATCCACGGGGTGGCAGCAGACGACGACCGCCTGTGACAGGTCAGCGAGGACTACTGCGAGTGTGAAAAAAAAAAAAAGACTGCGAAAAAGTGAAAAAAGAAGAAAGAAAAGCCTTTCTAATTTCGCGAGGATTGCCACCACAGAGAATCATCATGCCGCTGATCAGGCCTGGAGACGACGAGTTCGGCGAGCACGATGTCATAGTGACGCGAGCTCATGTGGAGGAATTCCGGATCAAGATTCTTGAGGAGATGGCTCAGCACCCAGGTAAGGAGAGTTCTCTACTTGTGCAAGTGGCGCCGAGGCGACGCATCGCCGATCTACATATTCATTTTTGACACAGTGCTCATCTCTAAGGTTGATCTTCAGGATGTCGCACTGTGTACAGCCTCTGTCAAAAGTATGTACCCCCAGGGGTCTTCCTATAAGTCGCTCAAGTTACCTGAAGCGCTGACGATGCAAAATAAGCCTTTGGCCCGGAGACAAACCTCTTTATAAGGGTGCACATCTTGTGTCCAGTGAGAACTGAACATCAGCTTACATCCGGGTGCACGCCTCGAGACATCCGCAGCGGTTATTAGTGACGCCACTAGGAAGCCTAGGTTACGTAAGTCGCTCCGTGACACACTCGTAATAAATAATTAATAAATAATCTTTATTTGCCATCATACATTAAGATGGGAGGGCGGCCGGAAAAAAAGCTGCTCGCAGACAGCTTGACCAGCCCGCAGCCCCTGCGTTTATTTATTTATTTTTTTTGGCAGAAGATGCACAAATGTACATCAAAAATGTACGCAAGTCGGGACAGTAGGAGAAATTAACTTTCGGCATGATAATCAGGTTTAATCAAAAAATTAATTCCAGTTATAATTCAAAGCACAGAATAAGGTGAAATCACAGAATAATGTATCCAAAATTATGCGCTATACATAAGGCGGTGGTTCTGGTAAGAACAAGAAAATAAATCAAAGCCAATTAATTTGTAGGAATTCAAAAGAGAGGGTAGCGTGTAGGATAGGCGTTATTGCCCGAGGTTCAGACGAGAAGTAGAAATTATCCAGCTTTCTGCATATCTAGTACGGTATGGTGGCAAATTGGTTGGAAAATTTGCAAGACTTTGTAAACTATTCAAGTTTTGTCTTAATCCTGTTTTGATGTTCACACTCAGTCGGCATTTATATAAGCTGTATGCATTAATTACCTTCACATCATGAAAAAGTTCTGCAGTGTGGGATCGGTATGACGCGTTACAAAATGAATGTATTTTTTTCTGCGAAAGAGGCAGACGGCGCTGAGGTTCCCCACATTAGTTGACAGCAAAAAAAATGCCAATGTCTGTCGCGGCAGCTATATCAATCTCTATTTTGGAAAGCAGCAAATGTGCGGCCACCCATATATTGTATGAACAACCGCTGCCTGTGACTCATCCGTCCTGGCAGCTTTCCAGACTGGTATAGATGACCGCTTGCGTGAGTCACTCCAGAGATTAAGAAACAAGGACAGAAGTTTCTATTGGCTCGTGAAGTGCACTTAACAGCAACGAAAGTGCTGATTGCCTTTATTTTTTGTACTTGTACGGAGCTGATAACACGGATGAGTCAGTACAGAGATTATATAGAGTATAGTATCACGGCGTCGCCCGGGTTTCTGAAAATAATTAATCTATTTCATTCGCTGGAGAGCGGAATGTAATCTTATCGGCAGCTCAAAGTTTCGTGCACGATAAATATTATACTGAAGAAGTGTTCCAATTATTGAGAAATTTCGGAATGCGCAGTGAGGCGCGCTTCTTTTTCTTTTTTTTTTTTCCTTAAGCGTGGGCATGGAGGGGGCTGCGCGAACAGTGTGAGATTTTACAATCATGTACAAGGGCAAAATACTAGGACAAAGAAGGACTGGACAACACGAGCGCTTGCTTCCAAGTGAAGAATTGACGTCGGCAGTGTTGTCAGTTTGACGTCATTCAGCAAGATGTATTTAATGTGCTTGTTTGTCAATAAATCTTCAGTTCGAAGTTGCGCTCGCGTTGTCCAGTCCTTCTTTGTCGTTGTTTTTTGCGCTTGTACATGATTGCAATGCACCGTGCTCTTGAGATGCTACGCTGGACGACTGCGAGACACAGGCGCACGGTCGTTGCGCACAGTCAGATGCCAAACGTAAAGTTGCGGTTTCCAACTACGTTGTAAATACGGCAATATAGGCGCAACTTCATAACCTGCAAAGACCTGTATAGTTTTTCGGTAACAAGAGTTAAACTGGGTCTTTCCACCCGTTTCGTTGTCGCGCGGATTCACGGTATCGTCAAAAGCATCTATTGACCGAGTGTTCGATGGCGCACGGCGTCTGTGCATGTCCTCACGAGTCAAATCGATGCTATGCAACGCTATCGACTGTGGGAAAGTGTTCTGAAGCCCACCCGATGTCCCGAAGTAACGGCGGTTGGAGCCGAGCGCTCTTCTTGTCAGCCCCGGCTGACCAGTCGCAGCGGGACGCGGGCTTCTCTTCTGCCACATTTCTGGCGTTCCTGTCCGACCGGCGTGGCTTGGCATGACGTGAGAGTGGATGGATGGATACGGCTGAACCCTTTACATCGGGCAGTGGCTCAAGCCACCTAGCCATGTCTTGTGAAATTTTACTCCTGTCTTGCTTTTAGCCACCAATCAGATAACCTTCGCTTGGTTACTTCTACCCGCTTAAAATCTACTTTCCCTTCACCGTCCCTAAACCCCAGTGCCTTGGGTAAGTCAGCCCCGCTGCTTTCCACTGTAGGGTGAAGCCCTTTACACAAAAGTATCAAGTGTTCAGCTGTTTCCTCCTCCTCTCCGCACACAATGCACAAAGTGTCTATCTCCTGGCACCTGACTCTATACGTCTTAGTCCGCAAAACCCCAGTCCTGGCCTCAAACAACAAAGAACTTCCCCTACAATTATCATAGATATTTTCTTTGGCAATTTCCTGTTTAAAGGTCCGGTATGTTTCTAGTGCCGATTTCGTCAGCATCCCTGTTTTCCACAAAGCTCTCTCTGTTCCTTTAACCTTTTTCTTAACCGATAATTGCTGATTTGCCCCCCTACTGCTGTCCAGATATTTGCTTGTCAATTTTCTAGTTCGCTTTCTCCATTTCGTGTCAACATTCTTTATATACAGGTATCTGAAAACTTTCCTAGCCCGCCGCTTTTCATCCATGTTTCTCAATCGTTCCTCAAATGCTATCTTACTGCTAGCCTCTCTGCTCTCGAAAGACGCCCATCCCACATCACCCTGAACCCCCTGATTTGGTGTTTTGCCATGTAACTGTCACCGAGGACGCCCTCTTTCGGCCTCCCTTCTAACCAACGTCACAGTCACAACAACTGACCCGGACAAAGTGCCTATCACGCGCGAAATGAACAAAAAAATTCAATGAAAATTTAAGGAAAGAAACGAAAACAGGGAAAGGGAGGAGTAAAGAAAAAGTGCGTACATGGCGTAGGCCTATGCCGCAAGGCAGCGGTGCTAAGTCCAGATTATAATCGCCAAATTATCCCCACACGCATGCACCAAAGGAGTTGCGAAAAGCCCAGATACAATCCGACAGGAAATCAGTGCGTACAGAGTTCGGCAGATTGCCGACTAGGCCAGGGGATGTAGCTGCTGGCAGGGTCGATGTGTCGCTCCGTTTGGCTGTCTCGCTATCGAGCCTCCATCCATGCCTTGTTTCCGGCAGTAATGGCGGTGCACGTGCTGTGCGAGTTTGCGACAGCTCAGTGAGAGCTCTCGTCTTCATCCCGCGAAGAGCGAGCAGCTTCTCACTGACCGGGTTGTTATCGCTGCTTTTGGAAATGATTGCGCACACACAACAGGAAAGGGACAAGTGTGTGTCGAATAGCGCAGACCAGCTTCTTTACACCTCAGGCTCAGATTGGGACATGTCCAACAGGTGTTAGTTACTGCAGACCATAGCTATACATAGATTAAGAATGCGCTTAATCTGTGCAGAAGCATGTGTGCCATGCACGGCTGGCAATCATCTCATACATTCCATGACAAGCATTGCTATCTTCAGCTTATTTCTGGTATCCTGGTAATCACCACAGAGAGACGAATACACCTGTACAGGAGTAAAAAGGCGAGTGGACTGTCCTCTGGCGCAATTTCTTTTGTAAAAAGGAGATTTGCAATCGCTGCCTATAATGTTTTTAGGGGAAGAAGCAACGAAAGACAATCATCAAAAATATTACACGTTGAGGGCATGGTGCCCTCACTGCAATAAGCGGAAAGCGCCTTTTGGTTTCCGCGGCAGTCTGTCCGTACACCAGTCACGTTGTGAACAAGAAAAGACTGCTGAAATCTCTCCGCGAAACTGCTCAGGCACTTGCTTACAGCGCTGCAATGAAAGAGGGACGGAGTGCAAAGAACGTCGGCTGAGGCGGGGCTCTCGCTCTGCTTCGGAAGCTTGCGCTCGCAGCTTTGTCGGAAAGACGCGCCAACAGGGTCTCACACCGCAACTGAAGCTATCTGAGGCGAATGACTTCGAACTGGAATCTCATTTTTTAGATTGTCAAATATCCTGGAGCCCAGAGCTAAAGGCAGACAAGACTGCCTGACGGGGCTCTGGGCACCATGTAAAGATACAGAAACACCGGTTATATGCGTTTACAGCAACGCTGTGGGACAGTGTTTACGAAAGTATATGCGGATGAGATTAAGAAGCCTGCAGGCATAGGGTGGGCACAACTGGCAAAGGAGATGGCTATTTGGAGAGACATGGGAGAGGCCTTTGCCCTGCGGTGGGTGTAGTCAGGCTGATGATGATGATGATGATGATGATGATGATGATGAAATACCACCACGAAACCGGAACCAATGCATTTGATGGAATGAAAATTAACTCTTGCACAAAGCAATAATTAAGAAAGCTCAATGGACATAATGAGGAGGAGAAGAACTTTGTTGAAACAGGAGAGGTCTGCCTGGCTGTCGGCCTGTCATGGTACTCCTGGTGAGGATGAAAGAAGAGAAGAATAAAGGAGGATGGTGAAAAGAAAAGGGAAAGAGAAAAAGAAAGGGTGAATGCTGAAATCACGCACACACACACACACACACGCACGCACGCACGCACGCACACGCACACGCACACACACACACACACACACACACACACACACACACACACACACACACACACACACACACACACACACACACACACACACACACACACACACAATTGTCAAAGAATGTCGACCAAACCCGTGTCTCTTAAAAACACTGAAGATGCTTTCGTCCCGCACACACCCGAAGCCGCGTCCCTCCAGGGCCCAAGTACATGCCCCAGGTGCACGGGGCCATCCTGCATATAGCCAATGTGAATCATTGAACCAAATGTCAAGTACACCAACAGTTGAAACAAGACAGAGTTCAATAACACTTTTAAATGAATGAACAGTTTTAAAATCTTGAGATAAGGTGGATATGAAAGAGACTTTATTAATATAAACCGAAACAACACACGATTGGTTTTAGGTTTTGGGGGGTTTAACGTCCCAAAGAAACTAAGGACTGGTTCACATGCACGAGACTGAGCGGCTGAGCGGCGCGTCGCAGCGAGAAATTTCTAACTTGCTGGAACCGCGCCGCTCGAGCCACCGCGACGACTCAAAACAGGTTTTTGCGCCACGGCGCAAAGATTCGCCAGCGTTTTCGCTTGCATGTGAAACACATGTGCTTCAGGCTACGAGGGACGCCGTAGTGGAGGGCTCCGAATAATTTCGACCACCCGGGGTTCTTTAACGTGCACTGACATCGCACAGGACACGGGCCTCTAGAATGTCGCCTCCATCGAAATTCTACCTCCGCGGCCGGGATCGAACCCGCGTCTTTGGAGTAAGCGAGCAGCCGAGTGCCATAACAACACAGGAGGTCATCTGCATGCCATACTCAGTTCCAATGCGAGGAGTGACATACCGCGTATGTCTGAGGTAGCTTGCATCATGTTTTATGAATTGTGCTTTGAAAGAATGAAAAATCGACGTAAATAATCTGCCGGCGAAAGAAAATAATTCGACGCGGAAAGCTCGACGCTCGAAACTTTGCGCGCTCGCTTTTAAGAAACTGACACCAAAACGAATGCAACACTCGACGCCGTAACTGTTACGACACCGCGGAGGGATATGGGAGATTGCAAATTTTAAAAAGGGGTAGGGCGATAAGGCGTTGCACCCCCGTCGTGCTCGTTGACAATCTAGGCAAATCTGTGCCAGCGGAAGGTCATATCCTATCGCATCCTCGATTGTATCACCGGGCGCTCTCGGCTGACAGTGCAGGAAATAGCGCTGCGTGTACGTACCAGCTTTTCAAGGCTGCGTATGTTTCGCTTCCCCAGCATCGACCTCATTTGTTTCTTCCTTTTTTACTCCGGCCTAGCTCCATCGCATTGCACTGTATATGTAGCAAGCGAATCGACGAGGTTAATTTCTTTTGTGCGTACACTCGGAGTGCTTCGCGGCTGCGTTCTTTCTGTACTATACCGCGGCCTCTTCGCCCTCGTGTCGACCGTGAAAGGCGTCGTCCTCTCCCCTCCGGCCCTTTTTAGCCGCCAGCAGGGCTCGTGTCGAGGTGCAAGCCTTCCGATGCCGACCTCTTGACGGATCCGTGACTTTTTCTACGCGTTTCTATTTTTCTGTCACCTTGGAAACTCGCACCCGTACAAGAAACGAAATGTGATGCGTTACTTGACTCTTTCGGTACATTGTTAAAATCATGAACTCGAGATTCGTGGCTCTCGACGTTCACCGACATTGCTCGTCACTTATTCCTGTGTTAGCGGGCGGCCAGGCAGCCAGTAATTATCAGCGCCACAAGTCCACTGCCCTCCGCCACGCGCGTCGCAAGGCCGCGACTGGCGGCGCCAAATCCGAGGCCGCCCCGTGCTTCGGCGTCCAAAGGGCGGGAGATAGCGATCGGCCGTTCATTTATTGCCCTCACATCTTCGTCTCCGGTGGGTGTCCACTGCCGCAGCTGACCTGTGTACTGGGCGGCGATCTGGGCTGCATGGCCGACAAGCACGCATCCTTAACTTCTTTCTTTTTTTGCTCTCCTAGACATATCGGACCAAGCCTTGCCTTTTACTAACGAGTTTTAGCGCAATGGAGACGCCGACTGCGCACGCGCAGTGGGCTTTGGCCGCGCAGGAATCGTCCGGTAATCCTGTATACGTTTGCACTAGAACGTATCCTTGCTAATAATCTCTTAATGGGACAGGAGAGTCAAAAGTTACCTTCACAAGACAACTCTGATTGGTATGTGCAAAGGGTCCTTCGTTTTTCGGGTTTTACTTTTTCCCACAATTCGGGGGGAGGCCAAAAACCGGGGTATATTTTTTTATTCCAAACTCGGGCATAAATCGGATTATTCAGCAAAAATATCTGTAAATCGTGTTTCTTCGTGTCTTTTTTTTTCTTTGCAGCGAAAGAAAATTTACTATGCGCGCAAGTTCTTGTGCGGGACGCAAAATTTTCGATTTTTGGCTCAGTATTCCAGAAACAAAATTGAAATGACAGGTAGCGCAGAAAAAAAAAACTGCACACCAAGTTAGATTTTTTCTCACCTATTGCAATTATTTCGCCGCGTAAGCTGTCGATCTCCTACGCGGCTCTTCACGTGCATGCGAGACCTGCCTGCCTTGCTGTACACTGCGAAGGCAGTCGTATTTTAAACAGACAACAGCCCTGGAGGAAGACGTCGTTAACGTGGTATATACTGCCGAGCAAATGCCCGGTCAATGCCCGCATTTCGTCGTCGCGTTGTAAAAGTTACGAATATATCCAGAAGGCAAGTCGCGTCATGAGCAGTGGCATACTCAGAAATTTTGGTGGGGTGGGGGGCTCATGTTGCAGCGCGGCCTCCTCATAGAATTTGTGGAAGGATCAAACGTAATAATAACTGCATTGCCATTGATAATTCCATTTTGTATTACACAACGCTGCGCACTGTCTAGACAAGTGAAATATGTATTTTTTAAATAAAAGAATGTATTCGTATGTCTTCAGAATCGTGGCAGACATGATTACAAAACATAAAAACTGAAAAACTGAGCAGGGGACAAGACACAGGAGAGAAGCAAAGAGGACGAGCTCGTCCTGTTTGCTTCTCTTCTGTCCCCTGCTCAGTTTTACGTCTTGTAATAATGTCATACCAACTGTCCCCTTATCGTTCACTCGTGGCAGACATAACTGATACCAATGGTTCCAGGTTTTTTCGTATTAATTAAGTAAAGAAAATATCACACGAAGCCTAGAGCTATATCGGCCCGGAACCAGCAAAGCAGTGAATGCCGATGATATGAAAAACGTAAAGGCCATGAAAATAGCAAGTAGAGGACAAATATTTTTAATGAATGTTTGTCGTTCAAGAACCTTCACATTTTTGCACATATGCAACGGCCAGGGAAAAATCTCAATGACGCTGTCCTTCGTTCCAGTGTACTGCGCAGCAGCAGCTGCCACCGGTCATGTATTGCGACTAATTGCACCGAAATTTTAGTCGCAACAGCGAGCCATCAATAGGCCCTTGAAAGTTTGTGCTAGTTTGCGTTACATGACTCTAGGTGCATGGGAGTTGCCCGAAATCCAACCTGAGTTAGTAATGTTCGCGTCAAAATGTCTTTTCTAGTCTGAAAAAGACACTGTAGGTGGCAAAATCCAGAATGACTTCCGGCGCCGGTGGTTCTTTTGGTCAGCGGTGCGTGACAGTTCGAAAAAATCTAGGGGGGGGGGGGGTGTAGCTGAAGCTCCATTAGCCCCCCCCCCCCCCCCCCCCCCCCCGGCTACGTCCCTGGTCATGAGTAACAAGGGTTAAGAAAAGGTTTAGATCACCAGTTGAAGGAACAATCCTCTGCAATAAGCACAGAAAATCCGCTAATTATAGTGCGTGTCCAGTCTCTATGCCCTTTCGCCAGCTTGGCGCATAATTGCCTATAGATGCTTACGCGCCACTAAACCCAACGCACAACAAAACTTATGCCCTTAACGAGCCCATCATCCTCTTGCCCTTGTGTGTTCTCTAGAAGGGGCATTTTCAGGGAGACATAGGGTTTAACCAGATTTTTAAAAATGCGTTCGGCGTGCAAGAACTGGCTAAAATCGGGCTTTACCCGAAAACGGAGGGCTCTATGCATATATACACCATCTCATAAGTTCCATGCAGCACTGTGGAAGGTATAGACTTCCTCAGCCAATCAGGAGAACATGTTAAAAGTGCTCCTCCGCGCCTCGTCGGCTCGCGGCATGCACAGATATAGTTAGAAAAGAGTATAAATCACTGCTGCTAACGTACCGTACGCGCATGCACGCTTACATACGCTAAACACAAGCATTTTGCGGAGCGTACGCAAACTGAGACGAACCGATAAACTCAGCCTCGTGGCGCCATCTGTTTATTTGAACGAGTACCATTTTCGCCCCAAATGATGCTCCTCTTTAAGCCTAAAAGCGGCAGAATCGTCACTCTAAATGAAAAATACACCAAATATCGCTCGTACGTTTCTTTTTTTTTTTTATGGGCGAGATGAGACAAGGCGAAAGCCCGGTGCTCCATCTATGGTTCGTGAACCTACTGAAAGCGGCACTAACATTTACGAAACCAACACGAAGCGAGGGGTTCCGATTTTTGGAAATGACGTTTTAGCGTACGCAAGATCCACGAGCGCTAAACCTAGTAAATAGCGCACGAAACGCGATCGCACGGTAATGTTCGGCCTTTATTAAACCGCGTTTGCCGCATGTACACTTCGAAGCGCGCTATTTTTTTTCAGCGTACGCAATCCCATAAGCCCATTTTAAAATGGCACTATACATTCTACAGCGTCACAGCGTCGCCTCTACACTCGTCGCAGCTTTGGCAGTGCTGCGAGGAACTACTGGGATGGAGCATAAACGCTGCGCTCACTAATCGGTGGTGGGGCCGGCGAAAACGATCCCGATGGGTCAGGGCTCGGGGGTGAGCGCAACGACTCCGGAAGATTAGTTTAGGGGGGAGGCTTGGAGCTCTTCTCTCAACATCAGCACCAGCTGAGAGAGGAAGAAAATTGAGCCTGCCGCCCCGCCAATCAGGGAATAGAAATTCATCCCCGCGTCGTTCCGAAGTCCCTCGCGGAGATACGCGGGATATAGTTGAGACGAAGGCCAAAGCCCTGGACGGTCGTCCGGTATACACTGGTAGCTCGCGATGCCCGAGAGCGACCTTGAGAGCGAAAGCAGAGCGCATACAATCACTTCGATACAAGATCTGCTTTTGAAGACTTCCTTCCAGACTTTCGTTCCGCATACTCACGATAACGCCGCCCTATGCAGTTCCTTAATTCCAACACTCCCTTATTATGCGTTCCAGTTGAAATGCGCGTTCGGTGGTTCGTCTGCTGCGTGCAGGCACTCTCAGATCGAAGCTAGTCGGCGAGAGCCGCCAATCGGCTTTCCACCTGAGCCGGACGTATCCATGGCCTTGGGGAATGCTCGGCAGACCGGAGTGCCGTTTATGTATACTCCGCCAAAGGAGGGCGCGCTGCCACCGTTCTCTGCGTAGGGTGAACTAGGGCGACACCCGATATTGTGTATGCCCCGCCGTCGGGTCAAGGCCCGAATGCATCCCAAAGACGGACGCTGTTATGTAGTGCGCTGTTTGCCTGCATGTTTGCTCCCCATATCCAGCGTCCTTGCGCCCAACGATACGAGCGAGGAGAGAGCACCGCCACCCCTTGTACGGATGCAGCATTGCGCGTGTCGCCATGCTGCCGCTGATTCGAGACGTGTGGCGCCCCCTTAGAGGTGCGATATGCAACTACTGAGTGCACTGTCCTCCAGAATAGACACTTAACAGAGGGAATCAAGGAGAAAAACAGGCTGCGACTAGAGCCAGCCGATCCACGTGTTTGTGCCAATTCAGTGCGCTTTTTTTAATTATTTGTATGCGCGCAAAAAACGCGCCAGCTGCACTTCAGGTGTGAAAAGCGTGTGCACACGCCACCTGCCAGCGGTGGCAGGAGGAGTGTGAAGAGCTGTGCTAAAACTTCATATTAGTGACTGCCGCAATCGTCTGTCAAGTGGTTCGTTGCGTTTCTCTGACGAGAGCTCCCATAGAGACCCATGTAATCTTCGAGACTTTCATCCCACTTCAGCTTGTGCCTGCATCTGCTTTTGCTTGGAAGCATGCACTTCCAAGCTGACCGATGCGGCCATTGACGTGGTCGCGTTGGGTGCAGCCCCCATGTCGGAAAAAATCTGTCCGTCCGCCTCAAGCCTCGGCTGCCAAACAGGAAAGAGGGAAATCCCCCTCCGCTATGAGAGGACAGGGTTCGGAGGCGATGGATGGCAGATGGGGGAGAGTGCGATTGACGGACTGGATCACGCCGCCCACGGTCTGAAGCCGTGAGCGGCGGCTGCTCCGTCCGGGGGAACACCAACGCGTACTCTGCCACATCAATCGCCTTTCTGCGTGAAGGAGCTGTTTTTATTTTTGGTATCCTTTTGTGGGAACGAAACCGACCACTTCCTCGCCAGTTCGCATTTCCGTTTGTACTTGTACCACGGCACTACCATTCCAGAAACAGCCAGCCAATATTTTTTCTTTTGTCTTAGCGTCATGTGCATGCCGAAGAAAAAAATACAAATAAAGTGAAAACATTTAATCGTGCGAACGTGAAAGCGCCGAGTTGCCGTCAACAGCTCGCAGATAACGTGCGTGACTTAACCACCCTCGTTAAGCACGCAGTCCAAAGCGCTGACAAGACTAAAAATAATGCAGGCATCCAAACCAGCTCTCACGATACCTCTTGCGGTAAAACTTCCAATAGTTGCCGCTTTCCGTCCGCTTGTTTATGCGTTTCTCGAAGTGCAAATGGGCGCCAGGCACCACGCGTGGCTGCGACAGAAACAGAGGCGCTGCGGTTGAGAAGATACGCAACATAAAGTCTCCATTGCAGCGTCTCCATTTAATGGCACTACTGACGCGAGAACGGCGTTGACGTCGCATGCACTTCTGAAAAAAAAAAAAATTAGCTGTGGTTTAACCTTTGATTATAACCCTGGTACCATGCGAAAGCTTCCTTTGCATGGCTATACGTTCACAAATGCCACACACATTGCCGAACGGATTGTCCGTAAAGCGTCGATGAAATGCCCGATGGGGCAGTTGCCACCTGCCACGGTGGGCAGATTGTGATGACGTCAATGGGTCAAATGACCTGCCACGTGACACATGCCATGACACCACGTGACACCTGTCACGTGACTGCACTGACGCTGCCCTCTTGAAAACTTGTAGTGAAGCTTCCGCTTCAAAAAAAAAAAACATTCCAGGCGCACCCTTCAAAGGCGCCATAAGAAAAGTACAATACTAACATCCTGGTGGTCGAGCAACAACGACGTAATGGCGAAAGGTGCCTCAGCATGAAAGCAGTGTCACTACGCGTGCCGTACGCGTACGAAACTGAAAGCGGCTGTTTCGAGGAAATATTGAAAGGAGCAAGGGAGAGGAAAAAGTGCGCGTGAAAGTTCACTCCAATGGCGTCACCGCATTGCATTCTTCCCCGGCGGTTCTAAATCAGCTGTGCCGGCGTGTGTAAGACAGCGCTCCGACTATCGCGCAACACGTTTACAGAAAAACTCGTGGCCCTGTGATTGCAAAACACCTTCGAAGAACTACGAGAGGCGCACTTTGAGTCGCAAAAACTCAGGCTGCTGCAGACAACGAGTGCAAGAGCGCTCTTACAGAGACTCGGGTACCGCGAGCAGAAGCGAGAAATGACGAGGACGGAATCGATCCTCGACGAGCTTCGCAAGTCCCTCAAGGTATACGCCAATACATGGACCCCAACCTCCACCGACGGAGAAGATTGGTTTATGGTTTATGGGGGTTTAACGTCCCAAAGCGACTCAGGCTATCAGAGACGCCGTAGTAAAGGGCTTCGGGAATTTCGACCGCCTGGGGTTCTTTAACGTGCACTGACATCGCACAGCACAAGGGCCTCTAGAATTTCGCCTCCATCGAAATTCTACCGCCGCGGCCGGGATCGAACCCGCGTCTTTCGGGCCAGCAGCCCAGCGCCGTAACCACTCAGCCACCGCGGCGGCTCGAGGGAGAAGATAAGCGAGGGCCGAATTCACCGAGATAACATACGCTCCTATGCAGCGAGGTGTCGCTAGCTACTGAGTATTCGGTGATGTGACGGAAGTAATGGAAGGCTACGGAGAGGCATCGTGATGACGACGGTGGAGACTAACGCGAGGGAGCTCACATTCGCTCACGGCAAAGGACAAGTATTGCATGAAAGACACACCGCTGTCCATATCGCATGAACACCCCCCACCACAAACCCGAGATAAACGCTCGAGACAAAGGCCGTTGTACAAACTCACTCCCCAGTAAAAGACTTGGCGCCGCATTGTCTCTGGCACTCACTGCATAGCCAATAAGGTGTGGGCTACAACGACTAGCGAAGGACAGACCAAGTGTGCGCCCATTGCGCAGCACGGTTTCTGGGAGCACTGTACGTGGAATGCCGATAAGGCTGTCTCTCTTCTCCCCCGACTGTAAGGGCAGAGGGGCATTCGACGCGGCCGCCGAGATAGTGTCGTTACTGGCAGAAAAGCGAAATCACTTTGGTGCCCCATCTTCCTAATGACGTCATCAAGGCGCTGTCAGCAAAGCGTGCTGACGTCCATGCTGGGTAGACATCGCCGGGCAAAGCGAGTCCTCCCCTTGAAGCGGGACAATGCGGAAGGAACGGGCAAGGAAACCCTGACGCACGCCTTTCCCAGAAGGGGGAAAATAATACGGGGACAAAACAGCGAAAGCTTGTCAAACCGTGCACAGCGCAAGAGTACGGGAGGGACGCCACAATGGGGCTGGGCAACCGTGTACAGGTGGGCAAAGAGCCTGCAACATAAGACAAGGGGCCCCCTCCAGCCAAGGAAACGGCGGATGGGCCTCGCTCCCCACTCCAGGGACTCTCTGGAGCCGATAGCGCGTGTCGTTAGGGAAGAAAAAAAAAAAACTAACGGGCACCTAAAGAGATGCACAGAGCAATAACGATGCCTTTCAAGGCGTAGGCCTTACTTGCCACACTGAGCGAAAAGCGGTCTCTCTGTATGTGTATGTGTGTGTGTGTGGTGGGGGGGGGGGGATAACGCTAGATGGTATCCATAAAAGATGCCGTCCTCATGCAACCTGGCAGGTGGCTGTTAAATTAATGGCTCATCGCACGAGGTTGCTGGATCGCACAAACCCCGCCGGTGGCAGCACCTGCCATAGCAGGGCAGCACAGCCCAACCGCTGCGCCAGGAGTGGTATGAGGACTTCCGGGAATCTATGAATGTAATGTTGAGGCTGACCTCATGCAGACGGTCGGCGCATCCGAATGCAACCTGATGCGGCACCTGGTGGAAGAGGGGGGCGCGGGCCGCAGAAAGGCGGCGACTGCCTTCATGAAGTAAGCGCGCAGATCGGAAGGGTTGCCGCGGCGGCTACGCAGAGCTACGCAGAGGTAGAATTGCCAGCTGCGTAACGTCTCTGCCGACTTTTTCTTCCCCATGCACTTGACCCGTGCGCACTTATGGACTTGGAAGGACAGGGGAAGCGACCAGCCAGCAAAACGCCAATGCTGTTGGCGTCCAAAGCTCCAGTATTCCCACGCGGTCACTCTTATGGGCTGCATATGGGATCGGTATTCGTCGAAATCGCGTGCGGGCTGCCCGGCGGTTTCCGTTAAGGCGTTAATCTTGCATAGGGCGGGCGTGACAGTCTGAAGGGCGCGTCTTTCTCGCGTACGCTACGTCAGGTGCAGTGCTGCCACGAGCTGCTGTCTTCCAGTGAGGTCCCCGTCGACGAGGATCTTGAAGCCTCCGCCATGGCCGCTGCTGGCGTGACGTACAGACCGCCATTGTCTCGTTCAAGGCTCTTGCGCACTCGGCGCGTCACAACTGCTGCGGTATTGTGCGGTGCTGTACGTCCGTTGCGGACACCCGAGAGAGAATTCCCCGCCAGATTAACCGTGGGAGGCAGTTATTACGTCGTGGACTGCCTTTTCGAGGAAGAAAAATAATAAACAGAAGATGTAAGCCGCATTTGGAGTCTTTTGTCTGTGGCTTCATGCAATATGCATGGGGTGAAGATTTTCCACACACTAAAGGGAAAGCGCGGCGAAAAATCACGAAGAGCGTGAGGAGGGATGGTCTGTGCGGACGGACCACGAGGCATGGCCGAGCATGAGAGCACAATCTCGTAGCGGAACGCAGAGGAGAAAGTGTGCCGTGCTTCTCCACGGAGCACTAGGTTGAGCTAAACTTTACTACTGCAGATGAAAAAAAGTTTTGGTTTTAGCGTTTGCAATTCTGTTTACAGGAAGAGTGACACGGTTTTTCCTTTCGTGACAACAGCAATAATGCAACAAAGAGAGACTGAACATGTCTGGATGCACAAAACTGTTCCACCGATCCGGTAACACTGGACTTTACTGCCATCAGCGCTCGTAAAAGGAACAAAGTGCGATTACATAACACCGCATATCGCGTTGTGACGCGGATTTGCTGAGATGGATAAAGAAAATAAATCTTACTACGTAGTAATCTTATTACGCCCTGATAGTTGGTCATAATTAAACGATTACTCTACATATACATGCAATTCCCGAGACTAGTACGAATCCAATAACATTAGACAGCTAATAAACTTTTGGAATCCAAAGGAACGCTGTTTATGAAACATTAATAGCGATAAATATAGGACACATGCTAGATAGATGCAGGGGAACAGAGGCGCGACTGAAACAACACAAAACAGTCTTGTGTTGTCTTAGTTGCGCCGCTCTTCTACTGCATAACGCACCAACTCGACCAAAAATCTGTTATTCGTCCTACGGGCTCTGAAAACGCCCCCCCCCCCCCCCCCCCCGCATTAGCCTTTTTCTTTTCAAGCTAAGCTGCCGCCGTGGCTCAGTGGTTATGGTGCTTGGCTGCTGACCCGAAAGACGCGGGTTCGATCGCGTACTGTGGGATGTGAGTGCACTCTAGAGAAGTCCACGTGGTCGAAATCATCCGGAGCCCTCCACTACGGTGTCCCCCTTAGCCTGAATCACTTTGAGACTAAACCGAACCGGCCCCGCCGCGGTGGCTCAGTGGTTAGAGCGCTCGGCTACTGAACCGGAGTTCCCGGGTCCGAACCCGACCGCGGCGGCTGCGTTTTTATGGAGGAAAAACGCTAAGGCGCCCGTGTGCTGTGCGATGTCAGTGCACGTCAAAGATCCCCAGGTGGTCGACATTATTCCGGAGCCCTCCACTACGGCACCTCTCTCTTCCTTTCTTCTTTCACTCCCTCCTATATCCCTTCCCTTACGGCGCGGTTCAGGTGTCCAACGATATATGAGACAGATACTGCGCCATGTCCTTTCCCCAAAAAACCAATTATTATTATTAACCCAACCGATCTTTTAAAGTTAGAACATTAGAAACGTATCGAGGCCAAAAGGCGTCGTCGGTCATAGAATCCGCCCATTGGCGTAGAGGGAAGGGACGTCATGAGACACTAAGTGAGGTCACTTCCGGTAGGGACATCAACAGATGCTGATCGTATCGCATTGCTAAGCCATGATGGAATTAGGTGTCCCTGCCAATTATTTCTTAACGAGAGGCAGTTTATTACGAACGTATCGGTCTCTGTTGCTCTGAAAACAAGTTTAGTGACTGCCAGCACCACTTAGCGTCTTTTTTTTTTTTTTACTTGGCACTGTTTTGCACTTTCTTCTACCCTACGACGAACACACAGCCCAAAATGCACATGGACAGATAGGAAGCCGACACCGCAAGCGTGTGTGGTGTGTCCGTTTCCTGTCAGTCCGTGTGTATTTTGTGTCCTAGTCTTGATCATGAACTAAGGGTTGGACATTTAGGTTTTTTTTAAAATTCGTCTGACTTTTTCCAGCGTTTTATTTATAAACAAAGATTTCGGCTTTTTTCTCCCGGATAATATTATTTTCTACGAATTAATTACCGGCTTATATCAGTTCTGTGTGGTCAAAAGTTACCTATAGTAGGATACAACTAAAAAAAAACAGCAGTTCCTAACGCAGGGCCATGGTCCACGGCCAATTACTCCGCTGGCCAATCGTAACAGTACACAAAACCAACTTTTTAATGTCTGACTAAAATATACAGGCCAGATATCAATATTGTAGAGCTTATAATTTTTTTCTTGTGATAAGCTTTTTGTTTAGGTAACAAGGAAAGTTTCAACAATGGATTTCTTTTATGTGGGGTTTAACGTCCCGAAGCAACTCAGACTATGAGGGGGACTTCTTCTTCGTCGTGGAGAAATTCTGTGCGGTGGTCCTGAATGTGGGCGGAGCTTCACTGGCAGACTTCAGTTGTATCCGACTATCTTGACTTCTTTGTCAGCCCGATCATTCGATTTACCAGTCATTAACTAAAAAATCGTCGTACTTAGAGCTGTGCTTGTGCTCGGAGCGCACCCGGAGCCGGAACCGTGATACAAAAACGCAAGTGCAAGCTGACTTCTTAAAGCTAAGTTTTCACACTGGGTGGCGCGAGAGGTCGGGCCTCACGTGGTGCGCATGTACAGCGACGGAACCGTCGAGCCATGTGTGTGACACCTTCGCGGCACGGCTCCGCGTCCTCCTCCTGGCATGAAGTGGAGGAGCCCACTTAAGTAAGCAACCGGTGATGGCAGTTAACAGGGCTTCGCTAGCAGGCGACGTTTCGCGATCAGGTTGAGTTTTGATCGATAATGATGATGATAGATGGCGTTATAATCTCGATGTCTCAGTGGAGTTCCCGGCTGATGATTTGGTGAACCGACGACACGTTGGAGGTATGGACTAGACAACTTCTCCAAACAATGTGCATAACCGCCGTTTAGTTGCGGCTTATTTACAGATCGACTAAGGCGCTCCCTATCATAGAGAGCGATCAGGAAGCTCCCCACGAAGCCTTGTCATCCTGATCGAAGTAACGGTTCCCCGTTCTTCCCACCGGTGCCAGCGCCTGGCATTGTCAGCTCTCTCCCCTCCGTCACTCCGTGGCAAGAGTCGAGCCTTCCTTTTTAGTGCCAAAAAGCCCAGTAGCCCACGAGGTTGTTTACCCGCGAACTCGTTCACGCGCAGTTGCCGTGCGCGCACACACAAAAGGACAGCCGAGCCAACGACTGCTCTGTGCGTGGCGCTTTGCTGCTGGTGCGACTCACGCCCAACGCCAAGGGTGTCGGCTCTGCCTCGCGGGAAGACCTTACAAGGCATCGGCTGAGCGCCGTACCTGCTTGTTTTCAAACAAAACACATCCGAACGGCGCCGGGGAACAAAGTAGCGAAAGAAAGCATTGCTTTATGACCCTCTGCACAAGGGCCGCCACACTTCACTGGTGGGTGGGGCCTCCCGGTCTGCAGAGGTGCGTCAAGTATAGCGGTGTAATACCTCAAAACACACAACTGCTCCATCTAATCCAGTGGCACTACCGTCTTCCGTAATCTGTTCATTTTCTCCTTTGTCTGGGTGTAACTCCTATCAATATCCAGCTAGGTGTGGCGCGTGTTTTAAAAATAATACTGACGTTTTTCGGTTAAAGCCGAATTTATAAAATCTAGTTCGCCGTACTTATATCGTTTTTTTTTTTCCTCGTTCAAACCGGAAAGTCCAACCCCTATGAACAACCAACAAGGCTCGACAGCCAGCTGAATGCCTGATTAAATCCAAGGTGCATGCCGGAATTAAGATGATAGAGAGAGGGGAAAGACAAGAGAGGCTGGCCCGAGGCAATATTCGCCTATAGCTTGCTACTCCATATTAAGGGGGGAAAAGCGACTGAAACGTTGCTATCGATATCAACCGATCGGGATCCCTTCAGCCGCGCTCCTCACAGCGGATATTGCACAATTGTGAAATAACCAACCCGTCGTCCTGCATTACGCGATGCACTCAGAAAGGAGTTTGGGCGTATATAGTAGCCATTCCGCGGGCCTCCGCTGACGTCCCTATGGACTTCCTGTTTAATACCAGGCGCAGGTTTCGTTTAGATCGCGTCACGCACTATAGCACACGGCCGGTCGATCTCACCTCCACGCCTCCCTTTTTTATTTTTTTTTTGCACACAGAGCAGGTTGTTGCGCCCGCGTCCTTGCTTCAGGCTGCCTGCCCCACGCGCGGCCGAATGAACGAGGCAGATATGCATCGGCCTCACACGCACAGATTGGGCCGGCGATGAGGCCCTCACCGGAGGTCCTTTGGCCGGAAGACGCCAAGGGCGGCGCCTGGGCCCGGCCGGGCTGCAGCGCAGCGGGAGACTGAACTGCATGCGTGCGCCGTTGCAGTGCCGCGTATGTGAAGCACGCAAGGCAGGGGGACGTTTCATTGTGCGGTAACATCATCAGAGCGCACAGACTTGGGACTCGGTCGTGCCGCCACTTTCAGCGACAGGAAAGGGCGCCTGCCACGCAAGGCCAGTGTCGAAGACCTGCGTATGAGTACTGTATGCGCATTTTTACTGAAAATGGGACCAATGGGAAGCGAACGCTGAAGGTGCGGGAGAAACTCCGCCGCGTCTCAACGAAGCATCGTTTTGTGCAAAGGCACATCGACAACCAGGAAAATGTGGGCGACGTTGAGTGATTCTTGTGCCCGGCGTCTCAAATGTGCGGACCCTTCCGCGGGAGTGAAGTCCATTTCGGCATGCAAGCAGGCACTCCGTGCGACTTCGGGCAGCCGCTCCCCATTCACGTGTAGATTGAACGACCTGTACTTGTGAATTTAAGTCAGCGCTCTCTCTTGGAGGAGTGCATCCGTAACCTTTCTTGAAGATCTTGTAAGATAAACGGTGCTGTCCATTAAGCAATTTTATAGTCACTTTAGCAAGATTCGGATACCCTGCAGCGGCTGACAAACGCATGATGGAAAGGACCGTCATGTTTCTTCAAGTGCTTCCATCTTTCTTTTCTCGTGTACGCACACGTCATTTGGCCCTGAGCGCCATCCATACGGCAAGAGCCCGGCACCGTTTCCAGAAGCAGCGTGCGCCCGAGGCATGGATCTTTCCAGCCACACAGCTCATCGGACTGCTGTGTACACCTCGTGGTGCCTCTTCCACTGTACATGCGCCAATGTGCACACAGCTGTCAACGTGGCGACGCTTTTTGGGGAGGGAAAAATGTTTGTGTAGGAATTCCCCACTTTATTTTACTGTTCACAGCGAAGCTGTATACCTCTACCGTGCAAAGAAATTTTCGTGTCGTCGTCAGCAAAAAACGCCAGGCTAAAAATTGAATGCTACTCCGAGTCCGAGTGCAGAAGTACCTTACAGCATAGAAATGTTATTTAATACTGATCGTAAAGCAGTCGTAATACGAAAAATAAAAATAAATAAAATTATATATAAAAATAAAGATAAAACACGACAAAATAAAAATAACTCTAAAATTCAAATGTAAAAATACATATAAAGGGCAAACCTCCTTCGAAATAGTGCATACAACTCAGTACTCGTTTTCATAAAGAAAAATCACAAAACAAGCGTCAAAACCACCTGATGAATGATAAGGCACGTGTGAACAATGGGAACACCGTCCGACGCGTTCAGGTAAACATTATGCTTGCAGCTGCTTCGAAAGGGGTTCGCGTCATTCGAAGCCCTCGTGTGAAGTGCAAACCGCGTAATGTATGATAACGGCGCCTGCAAACAATGCTAAGCAGCCTCCTTCGCCCCGCGTGTGTTTCCCAGTAAATATTGCGGTTGCGTTTTCGTGTCATTGTGGTAAGCAAAACTACCACGCTAAAAATTGAATGCAAACAGCATATCTCCTTTGAGATCAGGCATACAGCATACAGCTCAAGTACATTCCACTTGTCTCTGGTTGAACTCTTTCTAGAGCCACGTGTGTGAATTGTCAGGTGACGTCGAAATGGGTAATTGGGTGTCGTTTTACAGCTTCGCTGTACAACCACCTTCGCAGCGTGTATTGGAGCCACAATTTTTTTTACTCCATCCAACTTCATTATGTCAAGTTACTGTAAAGGAGCTAGCTCCGTTTTGGACATGCAAGGAAGGCCGCTTTTAAGAAATGCTATATACGTATAATGCCCGTTCACTTGTTCTCCGAGCGCGGCTACAGAAGCCAGCCCTTCTCACGGCTTGTTAACAGACGATATTGTCTCACACGCAACACCTAGCCACACACAAATGGTAGATCGTGGCAAGTGTGATAACGATAAGGCTTGAAAAGATAATGCACAGGGCTTGGCCACGAGTCGGCTTTATTAAGCGCCTCAATCTCAATAATGCCGAGCACTTGGCCGGAGGGCGCCCCGCAAACTATGAGACAACCGATGGGTCTAGTGCGGTGCTGGGATTAGGGACCAGCACCTTCTGCACACGAGCCGGGTGTTCTAGGCAAGGATGAACCACGAACCGAGCAAAAATTTCCCACTAGAAACACAAAAAGAACCTAAACTTGACGTCCCCCATCGACAGTACCGCATAACCGATCGATACGAAGAGCTCCCTCCAATGACGTTATTGGAGATGGCTAGTATATCCGCACGCTTAACCGTATACGGGCTGGGCCAGACTGGCAACACGCTGCCGTAATAGCCGTAATACGGCTCTGCTAAAGCCCAGCCTATCATTCATAGCCGTGAAATTCCTGCTCTCTAGCGCTGCGACGTCCACGCGTCTTCGTCGCGCTATAGCTGTTTACCATCCAAGGCTCGATGTCAAAGCACCCAGCTTTTGCCAGATGCCTTCCGGAGATCAGGTCACCCGATCGAACTGTTTACGAAGCCGGCATGCACGCTGCACTGCAAGTCGCAAGCAATGCACGCAAAGTCTTTCGGCGGTGTAGTCCACTGACGTCATAGGGGGCCTCGCGCAGCAGTTCCCGCTTCCTTCTCCCGTCGCATTCCGACCCCGTAATCCTCTCGGTAAGCGCTTCGGCGGTGCCGCAGGAGACAGCGATTGTGCGATGACGTCCGTCGGCTTAGTTCTCTTTCTTTGCTTTAGAATGTGCAAGATAAAAAGCACCTTTTTTTTACCATCCGGCAGTTGGAGTGCTAAATGTGCATCGGTAATACAATGTAGGCCTCTGCAGTCTTGCATAACAACTGCCGCGTCCTTCGTCGCAAAACTCGCCGCTCGATCCACCGGGTAGCGGCTATCACGAACGCCATCTCGCGGCCACGCTCCCGTGTGCTCGTGACGCAGTTCAATTTGCGTGGAAATAAGCGAAGGCCGCAGTGTCACGTTCGCTTTCGATTATCGGCCAGCTAGGCGGAAATAGATCGGCCTGGATGCAAGAGGCTTGCTTTATCTCGTCTTTTTGCTCTGTTGCATTTGCTATGTAGAGACAAGGTCTACCGGAAATGGTCCTCGTCTAAGCGCGTTGCAACCGCCCCTCTGTTGCGAAGGGTATCGAAGCCCATTTTCGTCGAATTACTACTAGGACACATCAGCGACTGCAGTGCCTGTGAGCGATGTCGCGACAATCATTCAGACGGAATGCCGAACGATAAAATAAAACGACACAAGGAAAACAGTCGTTGCATTATGAGGCTCTTAAGATTACATGCAAACGCAGAACTGGAGGATATGAGCCTGATAGCACATAAAATTCGGAAAGCAGACTGTTGTGTCGCCGTTGTTTCCCGACTATGTTCTCTTGTTACCTGACTCTGTAGCACATCATTGTGCTTGTATAGCGTCTGGAATTCTTGGCAACTTTGCCAAGCCTAATGCCTCGAGTGAAGGCGTTCGCTCTTGTTATACAGGTGAAGTCCGGGCGAGTTTCAACGTGTCCGACTAGTTTTGCGAATTCCTTAAACATTACGGCGCAGTTTCCTGCATTTGGTTTGCTGCTTTGTACCGCGAAAATAATTTGAAGCGGTGTCTTTACAGTTCTTGAACGGTGCACCAGCACTGTTTCACGGGGTCAGACAATCATTATCCGTCCAGGGCTTATGATTGAAAAGTTAGTTCCTATAATGCTTACAGTTTAATAACCCTAACTTCGTCCCGTGAACGTTTTTACACGTCTCTATAGCTGCCTTCAGGTAACTATATACATTTCTCGGTGCCATGTATATATTGGTGCTGAAATGTGGCGGAAGTGCAGCAATTGCTTTCTCAGCGTAGCAGGCAGTACAGACAGCAAAAGCTGTGCATTGGGTATTCGTTGCAATACCACTTCACACATTTAGGGAAAATAATTAATTAGACTACGGCGCTTTGCAATACCTGCAAACGTATTGCATTTTCTCGCCTTTTCTCCGTTCCTTATGTTTTAGAGGCACGCCAAAAGCTAAACAAGACTCAAGCTCCGGCCTCTGACAGCGATTGTTGCGGGTTTATTTCTGCAGACATACGTCATCCCATGTTCATGCACCTGGCGCATAAATATGCCCGTTTCGTGCCGTTTTGGACAGCGCTAATTACAGTGCCTGCACCCTGTTCGCCCACGCTTTCGATCTGAGCGTCTGACTTTTCGCGAAAGCATTGCTGCAAGCTGACGTATGCGCCTTCGTCTATAACGACCGAAGCGTACAATGGGACGAGGGCAAAAGAAAGGAAGACACACGAGCGCTGACATAAAACAGCTTATTTCGAACCTCGGTACGGAATATACAGCACGCGCATGCGCTGCAGGCGGTATATTCACGTGATGACGCATGCGCAACAGCTCCTTGCGAGCAAGAGCTAACGATGGCTGTGACACCTGATCGGTCTATCATTCCTGCTTCGATAATTTCTCTAGTGAGTTGACATCTGATTTTGGTGACAACAGTGCACTCACGGTAAGCAAGCCAACTGGAGAAATTATCGAAGCAGGAATGATAGACCGATTAGGTGTCACAGCCATAGATCGCTCTTACTCGCAAGGAGCTGTTGTACAGTTGCGCATTCGCATGAACATCTCGCCTGCAGCGCATGCGTGACGCTGACCATGCTCTTCCTATACATTCCGTCGCGTGGTTCGAAATAAACTGTCGTTAGTCAGCGCTCGCGTGTCCCCGTCCCTCAGTGCGTTGCGCTCTTCCGTCGTGATAATTAACCGACGTCTACTTGTCCATGCATGGTCGGCAGAAGCTTGGGAGGCCGATCGAACGTCGCGGCACCCATGGGCTTCGCTGACTGACGCGGTTTACTACGTCACTGGTGTCGGTGCACGAAAGACGTCTGCGTGGTGCGTCACCGGGGATTCATGTCGGCTGCCATGCTATACCACAGCGCCGCTGGGGTTTCTTCGCTGCCGTTTGTTCTAAGCTGTTGGGACATGCGCTGCAAGTAGCGAAGCGGGTGCACGTGGGCAAGCTCTCGTCCATCCACCCAGAGCTCTCTTTTGTTGGCAGCACGGGAGCCCGAGGGCAAGGGGGAGAGCGAAAGGGGCGATCGTCTCGTGGCGCAGATGCAGCAACTCGGGGGGTCAGCGGCCGCCGAGGAGAGAAGCCGTTGTGTCGCAACACCGGACCGGCTGCCCTTCCCGTATGGATGCGCGCGATCGGCGCCAATGCCTTGGCGAGGGACGCAAGCAATCGAGCGTAGCACGTAACATCACGTATGCTCGGCACGTCGTCTTGTCGATGCAGGAAGCGGGAGTGGTGTTCGCTCCCGTTAGTGGCGATGACCTCTTCGCCACATTTCTCCCTGCTGCCGCAGGGTAGCTTGAATAAACGAGCACTCGCTCAATTAGAAAATAAAAGGGAAAATGGATTGACGTTTCGGGCATCTCGTTTACAATGGACGCGGATGGACGAAGGTGGCGCCTTGTGTACGGCGAAGGCGGCGCAATCAGCGTGATTAGGAAGACAACTGGGGCAGCTTGAATGGACACGACAGCCGAGCAAATAAACTTCTCGAAGCCCTTTGTGTCCAAAGAATAAGCTTGTAGCGAATAAAAGAACGTGCAAGGTGCTTAACGTTTTATCTATCTATTTATTTCCTTTGACATACGCAATCAGAGCGAACATGTTAACGCTAACTGCAGGTTCCCCGTTCCTTTCCCACGCCTGATATTACTTTTGACCCCGATGGTATTGTAAAAATTATAGACGCTGCGAAACCAACGTCATTAGCGGGTATCGACGGCATTAACGCAAAAGTGCTCGAAAGCACAAAGCATACGATACTAGCATCATATTGCCCCATATTTTTCGCCAGTCCCTTTCATTAGGTGTCATACCGCATGACTGGAAAGAAGTGGGCAACGACATTCCAGTTCCAAAAAGGGTCCACCATCATGTCGTCATAATTACAGACCCATATCCATCACTAGCATTCCTTCAAAGTTAATGAAGCATGCAATACGCTCGCATATTATGAAACTCCTAGTTACAGTTAATTTTTTCAGGCTCCTCAACATGGTTTTCTAAAAGGCTTATCGTACGACACTCAATTAGCATTGCTCAATAACGGCTTAAGCTCCAGCCTCGACCTTGACATATCAGTTGACGCCCTGTTCCTAGATTTTGAAAAGTTCCTCATAAGCGGCCTTTTCTATATCTTTCACGCCTAAATTTTAATTGTATTGTTTTGGAATGGATTCCTATCTTTTTGCTAACCGACAGCAGTTTGTTTCGGCTAATAAGCGCACATTTTTGTGTGCTTCTGTTGTATCTGGGGTAACCCAAGGCACCGTCCTGGGGCCCCTTCTCTTCCTTATTTATATTAAAGACTTACCAGCTAACTTGTGCTCTAATGTGCGCATGTTTGCAGATGCCTGCGTAATTTACCGCCCAATAACCAACGGTTGTGACATTCAACTCCTACAATCTGACATTGAATGCGTAAGAACCTGGTGTAACAAATGTGTGACGTCTTTAAACGTGAAAAAAACAAAACAAAAACATCTCTACTATTCTTTCATCGACGTCACTCCCAACCAACTTCAAACTACTTTATCTCCAACTCCGGACTGGTCACATCACATAACGCAGATTATTAACGACGCTAATCGCGTTTTCGGTTATTTTCGGCAAACCCTTCGCCTAGAGCCCTTATCAGTAAAGTTATTAGCTTATTTCGCCTTCATTCGTCCCAAATTGGAATACGCATACGTTGTTTGCGGCCCCTATTAAAGTAACATTTCTAACTTACTGGATGCAAGACAAAACCTCGCAGCAAAATTCATCCACTCGGCCTATTCTGATCATGTAAGTGTCACTGAACTAAAACGTAATGCTCATCTTACAAACTTAGCAGACCGCCGTACTATTGCAAGACTATGCCTTTTTCGTAGGTTTTACTATCATCCCATGATCAAGCCTGTTATCAGCCCTGCCCACCGCATCTCCAGCCGCACGAACCATCAGAAGACCGTTTACCCTACCACTGCCCGGACATGTGCTCATCTGTCACCCTTTTATGTCCACACTGCAAAGGACTGGAATGACTTGTCCAACGCCGTCTTACTTCATTCCGACCCATCATCATTCAGATCATCCATCGAATCATCCATGTGTGAGGCCCGTGTACTGTGCGATGTCAGTGTACGTTAAGAACCCCAGGTGGTCGAAATTTCCGGAGCCCTTCACTACGGCGTCCCTCATAGCCTGAGTCGCTTTGGGACGTTAAACCCCACTAAACCAAACCATCATCCATGTGCCCCGAACTTCACTCTCTCATGTAACACCCCTCCAATAGGGCCTTTGAGGTTGTAATAAATAACAAAAATTAGAATGAGAGGCAACTACTCGCAAAGGCATGACAGCCCCCCAAAACTGCGCCGCCATCTTCTCAGTGAGCAGTGCCATACTTCAAGTCCTGAGTCAATGGGGGCATTTCGTCAAGAAATGACGAGTGTCTCGGTACCCATACGCCTTTGCGCCGCAGTTTCTCCCGTTTATGATAGTGTGAAACTAATGGTCAACTCACATTTGACGTTAGCGTCATTTACGTAATTGCGCATCTGGATGGAAATAGATGAATCATTAATCAGCTTGCGCAATTAAGGCTTTGTTAATTGCATTCCTTACGTTTTACTATTTTTCTAATCGGGAAGTTTTTAACTGAGGCCGAGAGGTTGCTGGCAGCCGGTTTTCCGTTCTCGGCCATTACGGCTGTTGCTGAAGCCGGGTTGCGCAAAGTGAAGCGTCTTGAAGGCCAGAAGCCGCTGAGATCGGAGCGAATGAAGAAACTTGAATTAATGCAGTATCTGCATTAAGTCTCTCACAATATTAAGAAGGTGGCGGAAAGGAAGAGTGTAAGCGTGTTAATTTTTTTCACCTTGCAAACTGACTCACCTTTGCGCGAGAACTTAGAACGAAGGTAGGATGAAAGGGACATGTAAGATAAAGCATGCGAAGCCCATCGTCGAGTGCGGGACTGGTGTTGTTTACCGCATTCTGCTGGCCAGTGATACAGGGCAGACAGGCAGGTGTGTTAACAAACGCTTGCAGGAACATATAAAAACTTCTTAGTAAGAAGTCACCCGGGCAGGTATTCGGCTCTTCACTGCAGCAGCTGCAAAAAGTGCAAACAAACTGTGCCGTTCTTTGAGCGTGTCACCATTTTGTGGCGGGGGGAGAACTAGATATGAGCGGGAAATCTTCGCAGCCTTTCACATTAGCAATCAGAAAGATAACTGTGGAAGTGACGCGTCGCTGTCTTTAACGCACAAGGAACGTGCCTGCCTAGAGGGCAGGTAAGGATGATGCAAGGTGATATCGATGCGCGTGCCACGTGAGTGTCTGAAGATGCGCATGCGTGAGATGTTTAGTGCTGCAATAGGATGCTTCAATAAAGCACAGTTGCAAGCCTAGCGCCCGTCATTGTCTAACGTCTCTTTTCTTGTGTACGCGTATTTGTATCCACTGCAACCCCCCTCCCCCGTCTCTTTTGTTAGAATTTCAAGATGGTTCCATGGTTTCTGATAGAACGCTCTATCAGAAACCTTACAGCGCCCAGACGTGTCAAGACGACCGTCTCGTCAGCGCACACGCACCGCTTGAACGCTACCGTCGCGAACGCTGCGACAGGTAGAAACGGCAGCGTCCTGTACATCCTTCTGAGCACAAGTACGGATTACTAGAGTGCGGGCAGCCCTCGGTTTTCTGCACAGACTGCGTGTTGTTTACGCACGGGATGACGTCAGAGCTAAGCGCCTCTGTTTTTCTGCGAACCGAGCGATCCCGCTCTGGTGGAGCCAGGCGTCGCGCAACCGGTCCGGTGTTGTCTTTGGGCCGACCCACGCCTCTGCGGCTGCCAAAGTATACACTCGCCCGAGGGATGCGCTCAGGCGAGCTGTCGGAGCGAGACGCCGCAGACGACCGCGGTGTACACAGTGCGGCGGGGGACTTGTTTCGTGTCCAGCAGCGGCTCTTGTGCCAGCGAGAAAAAAAAGAGATTTTCACCCACTGATGGGCATGACAGGCGTGACGTATTAATCGTCCCGTCTGTGCATCAGTTTGTGCAAAATTAGCTCCGAGAATTGCGTGCAACAAGTCAACGTAAGCGACAAAAACAGCCGCCTGGATTCGTCGGATTGAACCTAGTGCGATGTGTCCCAACCAGACATGGGCAGCCCCGTGAGGACGTCCTCACCTCATGAGGGCTTCACTCGGTGAGGTGAGGGTGAGGGAGGATTGGCATAAAAAAAAAATACCAGCAAATATAAAACTGCGCGCAGAAGACGGGACGAGAGGAGAGCACAGAGACGCACACACAGAGCGCGGAGCTTCCGACTAGATTTATTTCTTGAAAACAGCGGACTTAGAAGCGTCATCAACATAGCAAACAAGGTACAAACGCAAAGAAAGCATGCTCGAGCCAGCGACCAAGAAAATGCCAATGCGACGTGTGCATTAAAACCGATGGAGAGTCTGCATATATGCCTATCTAAGAATTCTATCTCTTTTCTTGATAGCCATAAAGAAAGGTGAACTAACGCAGTTGCTTTCGGCGATGTGCACTGCCTCGATAGTTTCTCTTTCCGTTTTTGTCGTTGCCTTCGACAGGAATTTTGTTTTCTCCAGATAAGGCAAGCTGCTTTTGCTGTCGCAGCTATTGCAGTGCAGGGGGAGATCACTACCTGTGCCGGTGCGCATGGATCGCTTATATTCCACAGAGCAATCATTAAAACAGCGCCGTGTTTGTCGTATACAGGAGCGGCCGCACGACAAAGGTACTTCGCAGATAACATCGGAGATGCATTTAGTGAACGTGCTCTGCTTTTTCCGGCAAGAATTAGATTCTTTTTTTTTTTTTTGCTTTGGCAGCAGTGGACACACATTTTGAGTTTGCAGGGGGTTGAAAAAACGACACGAATCCCATATCTTTATGCTCCCGTCTTAATGTTCTGGGATATAGACAATGAAAATATGGCACAAGTGGCGTTTTATTGTCTGAGCGTTGCTCTTTCCTTTCTGAAGTTTACAGCTTTGTAAGCAGGCTGTCGCATGTGCTGCGGATTAAGTGCTATCAGCCGACAGAAGACGCTCGACTTGACATTAAAAAAAGGATGAAACTGTGTGCACACAGGATTTGAGAAGGGCATAGAGGCAACTAGACATGATGATGCCTAGTTTCACTGATTTTAAATGTGCACTCTTGTAGGGTAAAATACTCTTGTTCGGCCTTGGATAATACAACCAACAAACGGGGGCATCGGTGAACTGCAATTTTAGGTCTAAACACTGGATGTAGTTGCCCTTTGTCATTTCATGGGCAAAACTCACACCTTGACCCTCAGAGGAGAAGTTGTTAAGAAAATTAGTGACAACACTGCCAAGGTCATTGTTAAAAGAAGTATCTGAAATCACTAGCAAGTCGTCAACGTAGCGAAAAACATGTCGCGCAGGGCGCTTTAAAAAATCTTTTTCGAAGAGTCTATCGAAAAAGGCTATAAGAATGTCAAACAGGACGGGATAATAATAATAATAATTGGTTTTTGGGGAAAGGAAATGGCGCAGTATCTGTCTCATATATCGTTGGACACCTGAACCGCGCCGTAAGGGAAGGGATAAAGGAGGGAGTGAAAGAAGAAAGGAAGAAGGGGTGCCGTAGTGGAGGGCTCCGGAATAATTTCCACCACCTGGGTATCTTTAACGTGCACTGACATCGCACAGCACACGGGCGCCTTAGCGTTTTTCCTCCATAAAAACGCAGCCGCCGCGGTCGGGTTCGAACCCGGGAACTCCGGATAAGTAGCCGAGCGCCCTAACCACTGAGCCACCGCGGCGGGGCACCGTTCTTTACCACGAGGCAGGAAAAACAGGTGCCGGCAGATTGCGTAGAGGAAGTCTGTGCGTGTGACGCGCGTGTGAAACCAGCCAGTCAAACAGGCCGGCAAGCGAGCCTCAGACCTGGGTCTGATACGTCGATTGCGGCACCGATGGTGCACGGCCCACCGGCATCCGTGGCATCTGCAGCCCGGCGGCGCTCCTTGAGACCGGACCTTGCCACTATCGCAAATTTGAGGGGGGAAGCTCACTCAAACCCTCTATCCGTGCAGCCCTATACCTCTGTATCTCGTCTTGCACATTTGTATTGTTTTGTTTCATTCAATCGCGTAACATTGTGTACATTTATGCGCGTTTGATCAGTCATTACACCAGTATCAATCAATCAATCAATCAACCAATCAATCAATAATTCAATATTTTTCTTCCCCAGAAAAAGATTAACGGAGGACGAGGAAGTTTCCACTTGACGAGCTTCGAGCCCCCTATTTACAAGGCATGTACAGTGGAACATTTAGAAATATACATCTTTAAACATTACAAAGTGTAACAGTCAGTACGTATAATATGAAATTACTCCTCTGTGCTAACTTTGTAATTCCTCAGTCGTGTTCACTTCACTGTCTCGCCTTTGGAAACCACATTGTTGGTTGAAGCTGTGTGCGTGATAGTGTTTTGTTGCAGCTTGATTAGGAGTACCGTTTTTTTTTTGTTCTTCAATCTGCCGCCTACACCCCATGCCTTCGGCCAGCGGCTAATCAGAAGTCAGTGGGGTGCAGTATAGTTTGCCGCTCGCCCCTTCTAAGCTTGTTGAGTGTGCAGTGAAGGGGTGCTCATGCATAGCGCACATAACCTCATAATCTCTGACGCCTCAGTTATCTCTCCGGTGAGCAGGTATTTGCTTTTTGTTAAAATTTGGCCCTTCTCGAACATTGGGCGGCATGAACAATCGCGACAGTGGGCCCCGATATGGCGGCCGGCACTTTTCACATTACTGTTGCGCTCCTTAAGTCCTTAAGTCGAATAAGCCAAGTTGTCTCCGCACTGAACATATTTCTTTTCATGCTCTTTGGTGCACACAGGAACATCGCGACACGTTTTTCCAGGTCGATTTACACGTGCGCATAAAGTCCTCAATTTTACAGGGGCTGAAAAAACAACTCCAGCTCGTTTTCCTATTCTTTTCAGATTGTGAGATAGAGCACGAATGTAGGGAATTACAGACGCATTTTTTCCTCGCCTGCCTTGGTTGACAGTGGCCCCAAGTTCAACTTTTTCAGCGTATACCCTCCGCCACTGAAGCTACTGAAGCTAACATGTGAAGTGGGTATCCTGCAGCAAGAAGCCTTTCAACATGGCATGAAAAACTGTGCGTGGTCTTTTTTCATGGCACTGCTGATACAGGACGCGGCAATGCCTCGTTTCACTAACTTAGAGTGTGAAGAGCTGTATGGAAGTAAAGGCTTCCTGCTTCTCGTTTCGAAGGACTAGCATACATGAATGTCATTAAAAAATTCTTGATCTAAAAAAAAAATGTTTATCCTCCTTCGTTGAGTTTCGTCTTTTTGCTGTCGTTGAATATGTCAATTTTCTTTCGGCCGTGTTGTGCACACGTCCCGTCTGCTTGCAACAGCTTCCGAGCAGGCTACAGATGGTTTCTTCGCTGGCACTTTTCATCTTGGATGCAACAGACTCATTACCGATGGTTATGCGTGTCCAAGGACGAAGCAGAAGAAAGAACAGAAAGAAAAATGGCGGACGATTCAGCGTGGTTAGGCCGTAAGCGAATTAGGTGCACTATATCGGTTTCGGTTAGAGGCTCGGTTTTCAATGTCAAGCAGGCTTCAGGCAAAGATCGGCGGAATCGGCGAGTGGAGGCCTGAGTGCTAGCGCACTAGGCACTTAAGCTGAGTCTTAAGAGTATGACGCGATAGCGTTAATGCTCATATATGCGGAATCGGTCATTCTCTGCTTCACATTCATTGGAGTCCTCATCCAAATCCTGCGATGCTGTGGCTGAGCGATGAGTGGGGCTTGTGAGACCCAGGCACCTGAAATCGGCGCGTGGGGGTGGGCTTTCTAGCGCACTAGAAAGGACGCTGCGCCCCTCCGTGTCAGTGAAGTGAAGCTCGAGACGACGTGTGCGTCATCGGCGGATGGCCGCCTTTGTTTTCCCGCCGCCCCGTGTTCGCGGGGAGAGGGAGGCACGTCATGCGGCGATGCGCGTGCCCGGCACAAACAGTTTTCACACGTAGCCAGCGCACTGAGTCGACGAGCGGAAGACGCGATACTCGAGCACGAGCGTGTGACGGGGACTCGCTCGGTGTCGTGTAGCTCGCGTGCGTGACTGCTTCGATCCTTTCGGAAACGAATGAGCAGCGGGCGAACAAGACTGACAGGAACGGGCGTAGTCAACTCCTCTAACTTCCAAATGATGCGCTGCCCACGTCTCTGATGTGGGCAGGGATATATATGGGTTCGCGCAGAATATTTTCTGTCGTCGCAAGTTTTTTCTACAGTACTTCGGGACCCCGCGACAAACGTTCTTGTAGCAACAGGATTTACGGCGGTATTGCGCAGTCCCTTGGCGTAGCGACAGAACCAGTTCTGTCGTGACAGCAGGCGACTTGGCAATACTACAGAAGCATTATTTATTTATTTATTTATTTATTTATTTATTTATTTATTTATTTACAAACCTACAGCGCTCTTGCAGGCATTAATGTAGGGCGGAAAGAGAAAAACAATATGAGTGTACAGATGATATAATACAAATTCAGCTGCAAATTGAAAGGCATGAAATCAAGCAGTGAAAAATAAAACGATACATACACACGTACGTAGTTGTCTTGATATTTGCGTCACTTAATCACACTGTGTCAAGGTAAGTGGAAAAACAGGCATGAGAAGTTAAAAGCAATTCTAAAACCCATTAAAAAAGATTTTTTTTTCACATCCTGCATAAAAGACGAAGGGGTCCCAGAAACAATTTCTGCAGGCAAACTATTCCACTTATGTATTGTCTTAGGGAAGAAGCTGTTCTTAAATAAGTTTATCCGGAAAGCATATTTACGCACTTTTCTGGAATGGTCCGTTCGTTGAGATGCATATGTTGGTTTCTTTAGATATCTATTATTATTGATGCCTGTTCTAGAGTAAAGGATATTATAAAATAGCGACAAGCGCAGGTATTTTCTTCTCGTTTCAAGCAGCGGCCACCCCAGGTTTTCGGAAATATCGCGAGATCTTTTCGAAAAGTCATAATTACCTGGCACAAAGCGAGCACCACGTGCCTGTACGCGTTCAAGTTTTGCAATGCTGCACTGGGTTGACGGATACCAAGTACTGCAAGCGTACTCAAAGAATGGGACGTACGTTTGACAGAAATAATGTTTCCTTTAGCTTAGTTGGTGCCTGATTAAAGTTTCGTCTGAAGAAATTAACATTCGACTAGCCTTCAGAGTTATGTTATGTGTATGAGTATTCCATGGCCAATTGGCAGAGAATACAACCCCCAAATATTTGCATTCTCTTGCAACCGAAAGGCAGGTTTCATCCATGACATATCTGGTAAGCATTGACTGTTTTTTTTAGTTGTAAACCTTACGAGATTGCATTTGGATAAATAAGAGACATCTTCTAGAACTGGCACCACAACAAAACAGAGTCCAGGTCGTTCTGTAAATGTTGACAGTCCGCCGCGCTAGTGATTTCGCGTTAGATACAGCAATCATCCGCGTACAATCGAACACGACTGGCGGTACGGTCAGTAAGGTCATTGATATAAATCAAGAAAAGTAGAGGGCCCAAAACTGACCCCATTTGTCGTCACACGAGGACAACAAAGGAGTTTGTCGTATTTGGGGGCTGGATATGTCGAATATTTTCACTGTAAGCCACCGGGGTGTGGCTCAGCGGTTATATATGGTGCTCGGTGCTGACCCGAAAGACGCGGGTTCGATTCCGGCTGGGGCGGCCGCATCTCGATGGAGGCGAAATGCATGAAATGCAGACTTTTCTGTAAAAGGCGATCCGTATACGCGACGTGTAGTGTGGAAATAATGTGACGACCAGTAGGGGTGCACCGAAGTATTCTGGGGAGGATACTGTCACTCCTATCCCTAGTGTCGTGCATGTGTGTTTGGGAGTAAGCCTTTTTACGCAGCGACTTCTTACACTGCCGAACAAGTTCTAGAAATTAGCGGAAAGCTGGGTGGATGAACAGGCTGGATAACTGAACAGAAATGCCGAGACTTTCTTGGGCCACTAAGAGGTACCGGCAAGCGGCATTTTTGCATAAGACGCTCGGAACAAAAGCTGCTTGTGCTTCCGCCGAAAGGACCAAGTGCGCTGGAAGACGGCCCCAAGGTGTCTCCCCCGCGCAGACACAAGTCGCGGCCCGGACGTGCGAAGATGAATCGCCTCCGAGCTGCAAAAAACAATTTCGAGCCACGGCGGGGCACGTGTGCGTCGCATCCGTGGCACGGACGCGTAACCGTGCGCGCCGCGAGCGTTGGGGGCGCCAGAGCGTGTCATTGACGCCGATCTTCCCGGGTGCGCGCTGCTTTGCATAACGGCCGGAGGCGCGTAAAGAAAGTGGTCGGAGTGAGGAGCTGCTCGGCGCGTCGACGGCAACTGCATCCGTGGACGCGGGAGAGAGATGTTTGCCGAGTGTCGCCCCTCCCCTCGAGACGGCGGCGGCCAAGGTCTCCGTCACAGGTGGCCGCAGACGCTCCTTCTCATAACCGGCTTCCGAATATCAAGGCAGGCGCGCAGTGCGGTGAAGTTGGTCGACTAGTGTTGGCCGCTGCGGTGAACGGGGAGCGCAGAGCGCTGCCTTCCGTGCTGAATGTCTGCGGCCATGTAGCCGACGATATTCGGTGCGTGGCTTACAACGCAAAACGACAGAGTAACATGCACAATGGATCATAATCAGCGCCTGTCTTTTGTTATTCCTGTGCAATCATGTGTGTGCGCGAAATATATTTTAACCGAATCCACACGAGTCTGGACGGATTGAGGTGAACGTTGTGTCACATTACGAGGGCACCCACGTGGTAGCCAGTTGCTTTTCAAACCCGCCACAGCTGTGCGCAATGGAAAGAGTGGCGCTACTCAGTTTCGGCCGCGCTGCACAGTGAGTGGGCCTCTGGGCCGAGAGGGGTGGACAGGAACCTGCACAGTAACCTCTTCCCGTGTGCGCAGAGCTGTACCACCCAAAGGACGTGCAACGGATCCGCGAGAACGACGACCTCTGCCGGCGCTACGTGCGCCACAAAGAGCTGGACATCCAGGCCGCGCTCACCTGGGCCAAGAACTCGCTGCGCTGGAGGAAGCAGTCCGGCATCAACGGTACGTACACAGTGGCTCCGCCGGCAGACAGGCATTCGGGTGGCAAGGGGGGAAGAGGAGAGGTGAGGGAAAAAGCAGTGACGTGCAGGGCTGCCAAGCGAAGAGTAAGAGGTGATAATAAGGATTCAAGCGTTCGCGTAGAAAACTTACTCCCGCAAAGCGACCGGATGGTGCGATTATATCTGTTCTAAGTTACAACAAATTACCGAAACCTTTAACGAACACTTCAACGAAGAATTGTATGTAACCTTTACCTCCAGTCATTCCTCGAACACGTGCTGCGTTGCTTCGCCGAGTGCATTGCTGAGGCATGTCAGCAAGCCTCTCCGAACGTGGTGTGATTACGTGGCTGCTTCGTGCCACGTAGTTAAGCATGGTGCACCGAGGGGCTACCTGAGAACAGTTCAGGCGCATCAACATTGCTCAGCCATGCGATCGTTAAAAAGAGCGCAGAGGTCATCTCGCTGATGAGAGGCACATACTTCGTACCAACAACAGAGACGCCTTAGGGATTAAAAGGGAAAGGAAGCCACTAAGATAGTGCTGCAGCAAATGAAAATTATACATCCATGAAGCCGAGTAGAACTTATCCAAGTGGATATCGGGAACTTATGGACGCAATGTTTTAACAAATGGGTTTAACGTCCCAAAGCGACTCAGGCTATGAGGGACGCCGTAGTGAAGGGCTCTGGAAATTTCGGCCGCCTGGGGTTCTTTAACGTGCACTGACATCGCGCAGTACACGGGCCTCTAGAATGTCGCCTCCATCGAAATTAAACCCCCGCGGCTGGGATCGAATCTGCGTCTTTCGGGTCAGCAGCCGAGTGTTATAACCACTGAGCCACCGCTCTTTTAACAATTGCGAACTAGAAAAAGAAGATAGGGAAAATATTTCACGCTCTCAGCAAAGATAGCGCCTGTTTACAGAGGAAGATAATGCGTCACTTAAGTCTGCGCAGAAAGCAACCTACGAAGCCCTGTCCGGGAAAAACGATTATTTGCGAGGGCCGCAACCGCGCCTCCTAAACGCGTCTTCCTCCTGCAGGCCAGTGTTGTCTGTCACTTTAATATCCCAGGAATCGGGTCTCACTCTGCTCGCTTGCGTAGAAAGCGCCGGCGTATATACTGGAGGCGGCATATGAAAGCGGATCGTGCACCGGCCATGAAAACGCCAATCGCGAAGGGGAACTCCGTGAACCACCGGAAGGAGGAGCCATGGGAGGAAGTGGCGCATGCGAACCAGTTGGACAAAACGGACGTGTTCGCCTCGAATAACGCCGCCCTAAGACGACGACTTTTGGCACTGAACGCCTCCCCCCACCTCCGTCACTGCTTGGCACGCCAGTTAAGTAAATGCCGGCGGCGTAGCCAAGTTTCCGCTTATCCGTCGGCTGCCGCCGCCGCGTTTTCACGCAGATATCTGCATCGCGATTTGGCAGTGCACAAAATGTGGTGCACAAAACGGCTGGGAAAGCCTCGACCGGTTCGAGAGATTCAGGACTGCGGATCAGTTCAGCCTTGCGCACTGAGCCACTGTGCGAGATAGCCACGAGCGCGGCATTCGGCGCGCTTACGGAGCTCGGTATACAGAGGAGGTGTCTGGGCGCGCACTCTGCACGGAGAAGTAATACCGGAGGCGAGACGCGCGGATATTCCGTCCGGTCAACGGACGAGCCGCACTACCGTAATGCGCGGGAGTATTTAAGCTGGGCTGAGACGCTGTGTTCAGTATTGACCTTTCTCTACGGGCGACTGAAGGGCGTGGCAAAAGGACCGAAAACGCTTTTTAATCTGCTCTCATAGCGCCGCCAATAGGCTCACAAATGGTGCGCGAGTTTGGATATTCCGTACTGGGACACCAGAGAGAACTCTGATAGACTGCGACGAGAAAAGTATCGAGCGCAGCCTCAGCCATGGTGGTGACGCATTCGCCGTGATTTCTTCCATGCATGTCGCGAAAAAGTCTGGCTCTGGGATTACTGAGGGATGAGAAATAACATTTACCCTCTTTCTCTCGGAGGTCGCGGACTGAAACTTGGTGGGATTTTGTAATGAATAACAGTGTTCCTGCATCAGCTTTTGTTTGTTCATTCTGTGCGCTGCGCAAGAAGCGAAATAATGTTTTTCTTTTCCTGCTCTTCCTCTTCAACCTTAGACGCGACGGAAGAGGGCTTCCCGATCGAGTTCTTCAACCAGGGTACGCTGGTTCCCTTCAACACGGACAAGTTTGGAAGCCACGTGTGTAAGTGCCGAAAACATAATTGCATGCGATTCCAAGTTTGTCAAGCTTTCTGGCGATTAGCACATACTACCGTAACATCCATCGTCACAATTCACACGGATTTTTTTAAAAGCAAAACATGGCTAAATGACATATAAAGTCGATCAGTTTACTGGATAGGCTACACGGCGACAAGTTCACGAGAGCCTCCTAGCATATTTACGCACGTTTTTACGGTGCGTCCCCTGCCGTCTCTCTCTCCTGCATGCTAATTCCATTAAACTATATAAAAAAGCAAAATGAGTTGAAGCATGACCTTAAATTATGATCAAATTAAACGCTCCAGCGATTGACGAAGTTGACCTGAAACTTGAGCGCTTTCCGCCAACCAAACAGCCAACCATGAAGTGAGCAGCCACCACCGGCACTACCTCGGAAAATCCGTTCTTAATGACCAAGCTAAGGACGTGTGATAGCTTCAGATGCAATGACGTCTAGTTCGTTCTATCAGTTCATATCACGGCAAGCGCAAACCGTCCCGAGTGGCGAGTTTTATCAGCTGTGCCATTACTTCTTTATCTTAACCGCGTCATTCAGGCTCAGGCGATTAGTTCTCTCACTCTCTTTCTCCATTTAATTAATTAAGCATGTTTCCCGCGTGCTTTCATCCGAGCTCCGCAGTAATGCGCAACGAGGAATGGGGGGGGGGGGGGGGGGGGTGGCTAGAGAAAATCGTCTATCGGCGTCGAAGGGGCTCCCAAACATCAATACAGACTGCGTCTATATTTATTTTTATTTATTTATTACAAACTGTGGACCAAATACGGTCCAAGCAGGAGAGGGAGAGTGGAAAGAATATAGCCCAAATACTGCGATCTTGCTGAAATAGCATTCCTATCGACAAAGCAGATGCCAAAAATGGATGGCGAATTGTTATACAAAACCGAATGGGACACACCGAAACACGGACGTCATTACAGGGATATAAAATATACAGATTTCGCCGAAAACTTCCTAGAGAGAACACAACAGAGAAAAAAGCTTTACTTCTTTTCGAAACTCTAGAAAAAAATATCTTAAACATCAAGTATGCATATAAATGGGGGACTGGCCAATATACTCTTTTATGAGCTAAAAGCGATGACGGTCTTGGCGTCACCACTCGAAGCATGAACGGAGCACCCTATTCGGTTCTAAGGGCTATCCTGACTGGCGTCTAGAGTAGGACCACTCTGACACGTAACGCGGAGTCGTTCATTCAATGACGAGTTTGTCGGCAAAAAACAATGATTAAGAATAAAAAAGAGAAGGGGAAAAACAGCTTTCGGCGCAAAAATGAGCAAATAAGAGATGGGCGACATTATTGGATTGCGTTACAGCGGTAACGTACTCAGGAGTTAGGCTTGCACTTAACTTTACGCCGAACGAAATGGCGAGTGAGCAAGAAGAGAGAGAGAATAGCGTTCCGCGCCGAACAACCAGGCCACAGTATTTTGCTGTGCACAGAGATGAGGGGAGATGGGGGCAAAACGCGACATTTTGTTACTTAAATGATATTAAATGATATCAACTTTTAAATGATATTAACTCGATATTTATGTGATATGACTCGCAACAAGTACTCTACAATTTATTTAAAGGTTGACCACATTGGCGTTGTCTACGCAGAGAAAAAAAATTTCGCAATGAGCATTGGTGAACAAGAAAGCGGTCGAAAAGGCGCGAAATTCTGGCGCCCTCTTGCTGGCCCTCTTGATTAACGTAAGTGCTTAATTATTGTAATTGGTTATTAGTCTTATATTATGCAAACTTTAAGAATGTTTGCGCTTCGGGTAATTAAGACAGAATTATTTTAGCAGCAGGATAACTGTGGGGCGAAACGCGGCGTTGCAATGTTCTGGAGGGGCTGAAGTCAACGTAATGGTTTTACTCTGCCCGCGTTTTTCCGCTCTAGTCTGAACGTAGAAAAGCGAAAACATTAATGCCGACTAGCGTGCAGAAAACATGAATAAAGCTCTGGAGAGACGCAAGCAGCGGCGGCATGCCATCAAGCGTTTTGGTGTTCCCAACGACCCGCACCACGGAACAGTGCAGAAAATGAGAGAATATTATAAGCAGAAACTGCATAAAAAGTGTTGCGAACCCCAGAGCGCCGCACTCTGCCTGGCGGGCATGAACAGCTATTCGTACAACACATTATGACCATGGTGCATGGCTGTATTCGGTCAGGCCTATACACAATCACATTCGAAGCCTCTAGTTCACGCGCTGCGAATCGAACCATATCGCAGGTCCATTCAACACGGCTCAGCGGAGGAGGAAAAACTGACTACGAAACAGAAACAAGTAGCGATGAAGGCAACAACTTCAAAAACATAGCGTAGCGAAGCTGCACGCAGAGGCCGGCTGTATAGAACTGCACAGATTGCGTGGGCCACGGATCAAAGCAGAGTCGGCTTCGTGTGCAATCATTGCAAAGGATATTAATTTTGGAAGAGCGTCTCAGTATGTCCCATGGGGTGGGGGCAAAATGCGACATTTTGAAGCTTTAAATTCCACTAAATACTGCCGCGTTCAGATTCAGCTAGACTTTTCATATCTGGTGAGCGCGATGCCGTAGGGAATAATTGGGCAGTATTTGTTTTGCGATATCTGTGAGCGAATAATAATGGCGATATGATACGCAAATTTATGTCCCAAATGCGCTGCGCAGTTTTGTTTAAACCGGTGGAACGAACGGCGGCGGCTAATATATAGTGCAACGAGTGTTTGTCCGTGCAGTGACCCTGCGCGTGAAGCTTCACCGCAAGGAGTCGTCGATGGTGGACGAGATGCGCAAGTACTTCGCCTTCTTCATGGACAAGCTGCTCTTCGAGAAGGACGCCCTGAGGGTCACCGTCGTCTTCGACTGCACCGACGCCGGAATCAGCAACGTGGTATGTTAAGACGCCTCTCTGCGCACTCACACGCAGGCGCTACTGACAAGCGGGATGAGTGCAGCGATTCTGAATCGCGCCACGCTATGTCGACGACCTAATTAAGAGCGTAAAATGTGACCAAGAAGAAGGACGCGAGATTCCTTTTGTCCCGCAGTGAACTTGGTCATGCAGACGCAGTAGGACACGCGCCTTCGTGTGCTCGTCTTTCTGTCCGGACCCCGTAGAATATCTGTCACGGGTCCCAATTGGACTTATTTTTGGAAATGTGGGGGAGAGTTTGAAGGTTGCTTCACTTCCGCCACCGGTTGACCCGGTATTGCACTGCCTCCGGGATTGGCCTTGGTCTTTATACCGCGCGTCTTTACTATCCTGTCTTTCTATCCCATCTTTCAACTCTCCTACTATCTGCACGTGGTAGCGATTGTGGCTCGGCTGGAGCCAGTGGGCAGGCCTGTGCACTTTCCTTTTCTTTCCTCCTGGAAACAACAGACAAGACAAGACAAGACTGAGAAGAACTGGCCATGTGACCTTTCACGGCCAGCTGTCCGGGGAATCCGCCGCTTGTAATCAGAAATGGGATATAGCGTGGGGTTAGCGTATGCCTCCTGACGCATGAATTTTTCATACTTTTGCAGCACTATATAGCTGTGCGAAGTATTCTCTCCGGTGCAGACGTCGCGTTATGCCCTAAGCGAAAAGCCCAGCGTCCGCCTGCCGCCCAGGGGGCAATGCTGCTCAGTTAGGCCTAAGAACGTATGGGCGAGTAGTGGTTGCACGGTCGAAGCGAAAATGGGAGCGAGCGCATTCACCAGGGCGGGGTTGTTTCACCCCTGGTCTGGCTGTTTGCTGAAATGTATATGTTTTCGATTATTCTCGTTTTTCTTTTTGTCTCGCTCCATTTATCCTGACCACAATCGCCAAGAGCTTCGCAAATAACCGTACTGACCCCCCCCCCCCTCTCCTACTTTTTTTTTTACACATTGCAGTACATGTTCTCCTCACACCATGCATTAGTTAGGTGCATTAATCGGCTAACAACTGTGCAGAAACGTAATGCAGAAGGATTTCAGTAATTTGAGCTCTGCATAAATCGAACAAATTTCCGTCCCCCTACGAGTTCAGATGACCGAGTTCCGAAGTGGTAGACGAAAGTGATTATCGGTACATACGCGCCACATTAAAGGTTAAAACTAAAACAGATAGCGCATCAGCGTTGTCGTCGCACCAAAATCCGCCGATGTTTTGACCGGTCGATAGAGGTCACATGACCTCGTGACTATCGCAACCTTCCCACCGGGTTGTGAGCACCCTAGACAGAGAATCGAAATGAAAAATAAGAAAAAAAATGCGGCATGCGCAAATGTCGGCACCGTCACAGCGTAGCGGATACCTGCTACAGCAGCTAGCGGCACAAATATGGCGGTTGATGGAGCGACAGAAACTGACGCACACAGAAGTTGCGAGGGAAGCTGCGACAGATGTGAAGTTCATTGCTATCGCACTGCATTCTTATGGCGACATGAGCGCCCCCCATGTCTTCCCTCTGTTGCAGGACATGGAGCTGGTCAAGTTCGTCGTCACGGTCTTCAGGGATCTGTACCCGTGGGCGCTCGGTGAGGCCGCCGACGCTTTTCCCGCACTTTCTCAATTTCCACTCTAGCCGACGGAGGGCGTAAACATCCTTAGGGCACAATTCCGCCTGGAAATATAGGCGAGGCTGCGGTTATACACCGCCACGATCTTGACGGAGAAAAATGGCAGCGCGTGCTGTATATATCCTGCGCCACTGGAACGACCTGGTTCTGCATGTCAGTCGAGAGGCACTGTTTATACGGGTGAAAACAGAAAGCCGTAAGGGGGATATAACCGGTCATTTTGTGGCCAGCAATGGACTACTCACTGCCCCCATGGCAGCCCGCCCGCAGGCTTGACCAGAAGGCGCAAGAGGAGCATTCGTAACAGACTTAGGCTGACCGAAAGAATTTGACGACCGGCTAAACAAAAGAGAGCCTAAGTAATAACCTGTATGCCATGCCCGTTTCACCTTTGTACTCCGGGCTGTCAAAGTAGCAAAATAAGATCGGGCCGAATTCAGATTGCAACCACCGTCAGTTTGAACGGACGTCTATATCGGCTGTATAAAAACTGAGAAAGGAGCATGACGATAGGGCGGCACACTGTCGCCGGTGAACTGCAGCTCTATAATTAGGAGAGCACGGAAGGCCGCTTGAGCTGTGCTGTTACAACTTTGATGCAGACTGATCGCGGTCAGTTGTTACGGAAATGACCAATTTTCGCGGATGTTCATTCGCCTGCTGTAGTCTCTGGCAGACGAAGGAACTTCACTCCTGTGATAGTCAACGTACGCGGCCTCTGACATGGAATTAAAGTGCCATGCGGAAGGCAGATATTGAACATTCCTCTAACTGTGCAAAAAAAAAATATAACAATAACGGGCGCTCTCAGTACTGAGAATGCGCGTCGCATTTCAAGCATCGCATGCTTTGAAAACGTCGCCTTGTAATAGGACAAATGCCTCAAGACGTTGACGAATGGTCACGCTGATTTTCGTCTTTTGACTCTTGACAACAAAGCGCGCAGAAAACGACGAAGACGAGAAAAATACACAGACAAGTGCTGACTTCTAACTGAATTTTCTTCAAATCATTGCTCGAAATATATAGGAACATGATGGGGAGATAAAGAGGAAGGGAAGAATGATAAGGAAAGTACAAATGGCTTACAACACAAAACCAAAGTAAAATTGTCACGCGGTTAGGGCAGATACCAAATCTTCTTTTGCGAAAGGTGGTGGTGGTGAAAGACCTTTATTGCCTCGAAAAGAGTACGTGCAGGGAGGTATGACTGGACCGACTCTTAAAAGGAACAAACACCAGGTGGGGTCCCTATTACGGGACCCTAGTGGCGTCGGCCGCTGCCCGGGCGCGTTCAACCAAGTCCTTTTGGGCCTGTAGGTCAGAGCAGCCGAGCAGGGCCGCCTCCCAGTCCTCCTGGGTGGGGTTGGGGTGAGGGAGGATAGCAGGGTTGGAGGGGCAGATGTACGAATACTTCTCCGCACAGTGCGGACAGCTTCCCGAGAAAAAAAAATACAGTCGAAGTGTTTGAGAGCTGCCGGGCACCGCAAAGTATTAGCATACAGGCGGAGCAGAAGCCATTCCTCCGCCTTCGAGAGACCTTTACACGGGCGGGGAAGAGCGACTGATGGCGTGCTTACGCTCCCACTGCCTGTCCTATCCATCTCCAGGGCCTCAAGTATCTCTCCTGTGATACTCGTACGATGGCTGTCAATGACTATACGTCGTTTTCTGCACGCTTTATTGTCCAGAATGGATTGCCAACTAGCCGAAACCCACACCTTGTTAAGCGTCTTTTTATCTTTTTCAGGATACATCATCGTGCACAATATGCCCTGGATTCTCAATGGTAGGTGGTCCTGTTTATACTATTTGCGTGCAGTAACGCGACGCACGGTCCGCATGAACTAAGATGTCACACTCTGCTTTTGCCTTTTGTTCGTCCAAAGTGCACCCGTTGTTTTCAGTCAGCGCTCAACGATGGTATCTGCTATGCGGGTCTCCAAATAAACTCATTATTCGGAGACATTGTCTGCAATCTCAGCGACTATACGTAGCAGTCCTGCCCATCGTGTTCTCTCAGGCAGCACTGTAGGCAAAAAGGAAACAAAGACAACACTGTAGCGCAGCCACAGAAACCAGCTTCGCTGACGTCATCTGGCGACGATACGACAAGAACGCTAAAGCATAATCTGTGGTTTGATGGCGCCGGAACCACTGAGACGTTGTAATGAGAGCATCAAAGTGACTGATACTTTACATGGCCTGCTAGGGTCAAGAGGGGCACGAATAACTACGTCAGATAACGACAGCTCTCTTAAACTTTTGATGTACTTTCTCGCTTTCCTAATCTAACCATAGGTTTTTCTTGTACTGCTCTACTGATCCTCTTAACGTCCTTCTGCCTGCAGTTTTAGTGATTCCTCATTTTATGCATACCGCATACTCCTTGGCTACATTCACATTCTAACGCCTTTCGGATCTCCTTCTGTCTTACCTAGCATCGACAATGACTGGCAATGATAATGACATCGCGTTTCGTCTTCATGCACGTATCCCTAGCTTTGAAAAACAAAAACCACCATTCTAATTATCACAAAGATCACTGCCTTCGTTCGTTCGGGATGTAACTCTCTCGTGCACGACGGACACTATACTCCACCTCACCAGCTGTTTGCAGCACTGTGAAGGCTGCGGCGATCTCAGCCAATCTGAACGCTATGCGCTACAAAACGTGTTCCTCCGCACCACTGCCCCTATGACTGGTGGCTCCATCTCTGGGAAGAAAAGAGCACCAGTCTCCAGCTGCTGCGCGCAGGAGGCTCGGCCGACTGACAGGTCGCCATGTTTAGGAATGGCGGCGCACCACTGTGCAGCAGGTCTCCGCAGTGCTGTGTTCGTACGGGCTTGCTCTCTGCTAATTCAACCGGTGAATTAAACGCTCGCTGTGTTTGCGAAACAGCATCCCGAAGTATCTCTGCAGTCATTGCAGCTATTGCTTGAAAAATAGTCGCAGCACTGCACAAATATCTAAGGGACTATTTGTTGTCTTCCTTGGACTTAATTCGACGAGAGAGCTCTACCTTTCACAGCGCTGCAAACAACTTGCGAGATGAAGTATAGGACCGCGAGGAGAGAGAAGGGGTGACGAAGCAAACGCCGTCCCATTCGAATTCAATTCCAGTCAGTGCCACCGCGTGACAGAATGCTTTGCAAGCGGCGACTGTGCTGTGTGCCTAACTGCAGTTCAGTAAATGAACAAATGCGGACTGAACTGCGCCCAAATCAGGCGGCCGAGGTCTTCATTTTCCTCCTCACTCATCTCGCAGCGGTGTGGAAGATTGTGAAGGCCATGCTCCCGTCCGAAGGCGTGCAGCGCGTCATATTCAGCAGCAAGGAGAGCATCCTGCAGTACATCGACAGGAGGAACCTGCCCAAGTACATGGGCGGAGAGGTATGCCCTGGGGTGGCTCTTGCACACATTTACCGGGTGCATGTCCTGTATACCGGGTGATATTTTTCACCCTTTTCTTTCCGAAATTAACTTAAAGATACGTCTGCGCAGGTGGATTGTACAACAAGGCTGACATTAGATGATTAATGAACTAAAATTAACTATAACCAGGTACAACTCAAGAATGCAGCTGCGTATGCCCCTCAAAAAATGGCCTCCAGCGAGTCCTCTAGTGGGAAACCGCCGGTAGCTGGCAAGTGCCTCTGCGAAAGTGGATTAAACGCGACGTCATGAGAACTGGTCGACGCCATTGGCTGGATGGCCTCCTTTACGGGAGCGCGTGTGGGAAAATGAACCAACTATAGTCTGTAAGAATGTTCTCGCAAGAAAAGTCGTTTTTTGGTTTTTGCTTTTTTATTATTTGGAAGACTGTTTCATGTCTGACAATACCACAGTCCCACATAGACCCGCGATGTAAGTAAGCACGCTAAGGGACCAAAACACGAGCAGGAATGAGCTACTTTAACGACGGCAACAAATTTAATACTCGCGTTTCCCGCCACATTGGTGTTTCACGCACGTAAAGCAAGCCGTCTTGTTTCAAGCGCATTCTCCAGCTGTTTCGTAGCTCGAAAAAAAGATAATTCAAAACTAGCGTTTTTTATGTTCCCACACGCTGCGTCACCACTGTCGTCTCTTGAAATCACTACGGACGCATTTTTAAAGCGATAACCTTGAGACCACGTGTCACGGAAAAGCCGGCGTCGTCGTTGTCGACGGGGAGCAAAAAAATCCCGAAAAATCCCCAGATAAGCAACTTAGGTGGCAGGTGGGCCGCCTAGGTCACGTGACCTCGTGACGTCAAACAATGTGCCCCACCGGATTGTGGGCACACTGCTCAGGCGGCAGGTGGTAGTTAAATTAATGATTGGTCGCAAGAGGTGGCTAGGGGTGAGCCACCTGGGTTTCACAAGCCCCACCGGATACAGCACCTGCCACCGCAGGACAGTGGTGCATCGCTTAACCGCTTTACCGGTGCGCCAGGAATGATATGATGACTTCCAGCGATCTGTAATATAAAGTATACAATGACCAATCTAACCCATTAACGCTATCACGTCATACCCTGAAGGCGGAGCTTAAGTGTCACATTTTTTCTTTATCATTTTCATGCAACCTCAATGCTTGTGCAAGGCATTATTGCAGTTACTCTCTGAATCGTATTTAAATATTGGTATAGATATGCTTTACTATACGAAGAATGCAGCTATCTATATACATTGCAATTTTTGGTGGGTAATGGGAGTTAGATTTGTTACAACCATTGTAGTCTATCATAAAGAAACATTCTAAACGGTATTCATTTTTGAAAAACAATTTTCATACAAGTCAAACTTTTTTCTCCCAGCATAAAATGAATCACAGTGAGTAAAATGAGGTATTTCTCACTGTTGCCGTGTGTATATCGTCACGGAACAAAGGGACGAGGCACTGTTCACAATGAAAAAAAAACCAGCGAGAAAAGACGCAAGACCAGAGGAAGACGCGCACAGACTGTCCGGCGACAGTAATGTGTTCATTGTGTAGAACGAATGCTCTTGCGAACTCACAGCTAGTATGGGTCTTTGTAACTGAGCCGGCGATTTATTCCTAACATTTAGAAGCCATGCTTTTTTTTTTAATTCGTGGGCAGATTGATGTGCGCATAGTGGCGGTTTTCGGAACTATATTTCTAAACGGTATATGTCACAACGGACCACGACTATTGTGATGTCATTGTGAATGACAGCTGTTGTTAAATACATTATTTGCGCACAAACTTAAAAGCGGGAGGGTGATGGGTTCAGGCAGACTGGAGCATGAACCTTGGTAGCCGTTAATTGAGTCCCGACGGCCTCCGCGGCCCACTTGCATGCCGCCATTTGGACGGCTCGGTCTGCTCCATATTTTCAATGTTGCTGTGTCTTTGCAATCCCACATCATATGCGTGAGGTTGGGCAGTACCCGTGTACCTGTATAGATAGATGAGCACTTAAACTGTGGGCACGTACAGCCGGGCCAAATCTTTAGCTGGCGTGCGCGACGGCCGCTTTTTCCGTGCTCCTGCTGCCCATGGCGGAGCAAACTTTCGAAAATATCAAATCTAAGCACAGGCTCACTAAGCCCGTGCCTAACATCGAGCTTTCCGCAAGTTTGCTTCGTCGCAAAGCGCTGGAGCGCAGTAAAAGCGGCCGTCGCGCATGTCAGCTAAAGATTTGGCCCGGCTGTACATGTCTGTAATCAGCGCAAGGTGTGTTCTTGGGCTTTAGTTAGGGTTACGTGGCCGACGGGATATCGTTTACGGACAAGTCGATAGGCCAGCGTAAGTTCCTTGTATACATGCTTGAGTCACAAGCGAGACTGCTTATTGAGACCAGGCTGCGAGAAAGCATCTGACCGCAATGAACGAGAATACGTACTTGCCAGCTGTAAGACCCAACCGGCTCTAATGGTGCCGAGAATACGTACTTGTCAGCTGTAAGACCCAACCGGCTCTAATGGTGCCACGTCTCGGCTCCCTTCGCAGGACACGTACGTCTACCAGTACCAGAAGGGGAACCCTCTCGGCGACCGCTGCGAACGATGCACGTACCCGAAGGTGGCCATACCGTAGCCACCGTGCGCTGCCTTCAAACTGTGATAAGGCTGGACCGAGCGCCCTCGTCTGCCGGCGGCCTTCACGTTCAGCGACCCATCAGTCTGGCCCTGCGCGAACAACACTGTCACCACACGCCTTTTGTATTTAGTTTTTTCTTTTGCAGCATCTCCACCAAGTTCGTTTGATTTAGAAGACGGCGTCTTGTTTTCATATCTGAACCCGAGCTAGTCGATAGTGCTGAATCATCGAACGCGAGCATGCGTACACAGTCCGTCTCATCTTGACCTTGGCGGGCAGAGCGTAATGCTGGTCTGTCTTCGCAGGCGCCCTTATGAGAGCGCCAAGTCATCTGGCTAACGGTCGGTGAAGCGGGATACGCTTGCCGCATGCGGTGCGTTTGGCTGTCACGATCTCGACGAAGAAACGCGAGCGACGAACCCGTTTACCTGACGGTCAGGTTAAAGGCGTAGTTCGTTGCTGGCGGCGCTAACGTGAGAACCACGAACTAATCTAACGAAAGCGTGCATGTAGCAAAAAGCAATTGCATAAAAATAATCGAAGTTTGCTTAATTTGTTTTCTAAAACGCCTCATCTTTTTTTTTTCCTGCACAGCAGTTTGCACCGCATCATCATGACCGACATTTTCCCCCTTCGCTATATGAACGCGTACTTCAGTTTTAATTTATAGCTATCCCTAGTGACGTAGTCGACAGTACTCGCGCGCCTTGCATAGTTAAGCGGAACTGCACGTTAAAATCCGTTAAAATGCTGCGCTATGCGACTGAAATGTCCCGTGCACGAGACGAAGCATTTCCACTTGCACTTGATGCGGCGTAAATCACTGCCATGCCGTCCGAGTTACACATAAAACACGGCAGTGCACTTGGAAGCCTTCTTAATGCGACAGCATGAGAAAAAATTTGTCGTCTGTCATAAAATTTTCCCGTTGGCTGGAAGGAAGCGACGACAATGCCACGTAATTCTCATTAGCTGGAGGAGGAAGCGATGCCGCCAGACAGGAAGTGACCTCACTTCCGGCAAAGGCATCACCAGCTTCTAATGCTATCGCATTGCCAACTCGTAATGTAATTAAATGCACCTGCAGCTCAGCAGTGGTTTCAGTGCCTTCTGCAGACCCTCGTCTTGTAGCAGGCTACATGGCAATAAGGTAGGGCTCATACCTTCCCTGCAAGCGACAAGTGGTCAGCGGAATCTCCTCGCAGCCTTAACTGCGAACGAAATGGACGTGAGCGACCTTCTGCCACGGGAGAGCCAGCAGCTTCAGCATACGAGTGCTTACGCAGTGCGTACACATTCACCGCATTCGCGTGTCGGCGATGAAACAACGCTGTAAATAGGCAAGTCTGTACGCACCACGGGGAACTCGTTTTTGCCCCCTCGCGAACCACATTCCTCGTACAAACCACGTCAATAAAGTGACTTTATTAAAAATGCTCGTCGCATTCTTTATCCGCGAGAAATGCATAAAGTGCAAACGCCTTCTTGCTTTCAGCCCGAGGTGGTGTGCGTGCGTGCCCGAATGACGTCTGAAGCAGAAGAAGGTGTCACTTCCACCATATGTGAAAGGACCCAGCTAATGGCGTCGGCCGATTTTCAAGACCGTACTATAGCGTGACAATGCAGGGAGTGGCAGATGAAAGGGGACAGTCCCCTCCCTGTATTGTCATGTTAGCATGGTCACGAGAATCGGCCGACGCCATTGGCTGGGTCCTTTGACGGGGAAGAGCCACTTCGTTCTTGAGTTGGTTGTCGAGTACAGAGGATTTAAAGGGGCTCTGAAACGCCTTCTGAGGAGAGCGCATTAACTCACTTAATCACTGTACTGTGTTGCCATGAAAACCGGAGCCAAATAATACTCTTCTACACGCAGCAGACGACCCACAATCGCGCGTCAAAGTTGGCGAGCCCTTCCCGCCGACTTTTTTATGCTTGCACCCTCCTCCGTCCCCCGCATCTGCGTAGACAAGGTGAGAGGTAGCCGTTAGTTAGATTCTTGCAGACGTCAGGCAGCTACCGTGGCCGCGGCCAATAAGCCACTTATCTCCGGCGGGTCGGGAAGTTCCGCTCCCAGAGGTGGGCCGGCAAAGGAGTGCCTACCTTCCAGCGTGCAAAAAGTGACGAGAGGAGAGGGAAAGGCGCGAAGACGCTGAAATTCAAATTTTAACTACAGATAACTGAGCTTCTACAAAGCAGAATCCTTGCTGGGCACTATTCGTGAAGCGGCGCGCTTCAATATCCCAGGCATGCCGCAACTTTATTAGAGCCCCCTTCACAGCCCCTTTAAAACAGTGTCGCCAGAAGGGCAAGAAAACTGAGATCTGCGTGAAGGACCGAGCTGAAAGGCCTTTACTGAAGACAAAGGCTCATGCCGACGGCAGCGGAAAAGGGAGTCCCCGAGACAACCGAACGAAGAACAAAGTTCTTTTTTCGGGAGCGCACCTTGGCGGCTGGACTTCTCTCATGTCTGGGGATTCGGCGCTCTTGCTCGTTCAGTCCACTGAAGGCGAGCGGTGGCATTCTGCTCGACCGACTGTCCGTACACTGGACGGATCCAGGCAGCGCAACGCACTCGCGAATAAACCGCACCATAGTAGACGAGACTGATTCCTGCGTGCCAACGTCACACTGCGCTCGGGATCGAAGATAAGGGCCGTAAACTCTCCAGCGAAGGAATCCGGAACTAGGAAGCGAGGCGCGGAAAGCTGTAGCAGGTTAACGGTAGAAAAATAAAAGGAAAATAAAACAGCAACAATGAGCCCACGAAAATCGTCTTTTTTTTTATCTCCTTTTCTGCTACCCACCCACTTTCAGAAGGACACTCCTTGAAACTGCCTAACTTCACCACACATACCCTGGCTACTTGATGCTCTGAAAAGATTGTTCTGTTTGGGGGAGTATTTGAGTATTTAATCCCCGCACTTAAGGCGGAAGTTCACCTGCATTTACAGCTCCAACGTAATTACGATCAAGCTCAATGTGCGCCCGAATTATCCGCCGCTACAGAAACTTATCACGACGGTAGATATTATTTCCACCGGGGCATTTCTGATTGATGTAGAAAAGAGAGAAAAAAAAAAAACTCGACAAGTTCCAGGAGGTCTGGGTTATTGTATACGGTTAACTCACTTCAAGTCAGTGTGTGCTTATGCATTAAATTTTCAGGATTGCAGTGTATAGAGCGCCAGTTATACACCATTTTACGAGGAGCGCGCAGGAGAGGGAGAAATACTCTCAAACACATGCGCTGCGCGACATCCCACTGTTGCCATCCTCTCCTGGGCTGTTAATCCGGCTGCTTAGACATCGGTCAAGTGCGTGTTTGCGCCTGTACAACAGACGCTGCAATGTTGTGCGGAACGCCAACGTCCTCTAGACATCAATGTTTTATTGCCGGTTGCGGCAACAGTCGACGAAAGTAGAAAAAAAAAAGCCGCAAGTATGTACGCGCACCAAATTTTATGCGAAGGTCTCAGTGCGTCTGCGATGTCCATTTCTTCACCGCTTACCCGCAGGCCCCGAGCTGCACTGGCAGTGGACGCAGTTGCTGAACAGAAAATACTTGCGCCAACAACAAGCTTACGCATCAGTGCACTTTGTGAACGACATGCAGACGGAAACAAACCAACTTAATATCGGGCGCGGAACGAAGCAAAACACCTGGTTTACCACACTATACTCTGCACATAATTTTCAGAGATTAAGCTTTTGGAAAGTTTTGGCAAAGCTGTTTAAATTCAGCAGCACGCGATGTAAGGAATTCATAAATTTGGCCGCAACTGCGTTTCGCCAGCCCACATGTCCATTAATATCGGGAACGTGTGGGCATCGCCACCCCCCCCCCCCCACACACACACAAAAAAATAAACAAAACACGCCGTTAGTACAAAAATAATAATCTAATTTGCACAGCATGACATGAATGGAAGCGGCGACACGAACTTTTACCCAACTGCAAAGTGAGCAAAAATGCAGCCGCAGCAACGTAAGAAGAGAGAACACACCTCAAGCACGGGACGGTAACTCTGCCATTGTATATAATAAATCATTGGAATGAAATCACATCGAATGCACTGCAAAAAAGTCCGCTCATTTGGACGATGTATAACTGTGCCAGAGATGTAACAAACGCTACGACTTGAGCAGTGCCCCTTCCCGACTGAGGTTGGAATTCTCAACGCGCAGGTGCAGCGATTCGGTCTGCCAGTACCAACCTAACAGTCCGTGTAATTGCACATTTTCTGATATCTGTGCACCAGTGGGTACTGGAGGAAGCGAAGTAGGCGGGAATGCGTGTTGCTTGTATCGCTCGTAGTATGGACAAACCTACGCGAGCGGCAGGAGGGACTGAATTTCAATTTCATCGCGCTTATCGCTGCTGACAAACATTGCAACGATCAGACGTGGATTCGTTTCGGTCACTTAGCGCTGTTGTATACCGAATATTCAGTTTGTGAATGGAATACTCTGTCGTAAGTTCTGCATCTGAACTGTCATACACTCGCCATGTCCAGGGACCCCGGAACTTTTTTTTTTTTAGTGGGGGGGGGGGGGGGGGGGCAAGACTTCGTGTTTGTTTTGTTATTTATTTAATGCTAATTTAGGTAATAAATTTTATATTATTTCTTTATTTCTCAATGTTCAAAGGTTGATGCAAACTCACGTTGTGGTGACGACACTCAGCAGTTAGGAAGACAACGAAAATGCATCCAAAAGAAACTCTTTAAAGGGACTATGCAACGAATAAAAAGTCACTTGCAATTAATTTAATGCATAGCCCCTTTAAGGGGCTGACTCCCGCCAACTAAGAACTGAATGACTCGGCGGCGGCAACAGTTACAAGCGCGCTGGGCGGTCATCGAACTGAATGCATGCAGTTCTTGACCGCGCTCAATTTAAAGCTGGCAAGGAGCCTTCGAGATAAAGAACCAACAGCAACCACAACAATCTAGAAAAATGTGGAAGCATTTCCACGTGGCCACGATCAATGGAGATAAGTCTGGTTGCATCTAGCATTACAAAACACAATGAATGCGGATGATCAAACGGTGCAAAGATTCACGGCAATATAAAACGAACTGGAATGGGCAGCTTTATAGATGTGCGCACGAGGAGTGAACAATTGGTTAAAAGAGTTTGTGCATAGTTTGTTTACATTCTGGTAATCATGATCATGTACATGGGTCAGACAGTCGACTTCTGTTGGGACATGACTAGTTTAGGTTACTCATATACGAAATGCTTTGCATCTGGCTACGAAGCCAAGTAGCTCAGCCTCATTGTACTTTGCATTAAAAGAGTCCTAGAACTGAAGTGTTTCAACTGTCAGAAATCTGATCCAAGTGCAAGCAATTGGAGACTGGGTTGTGGGGGGGGGGGGGGGGCGCTGCCCTCCCCTGGAAAATATTGGGGTGGGGGGCGGGGCGGGGCGGGGGCGGCAGCCCATTTTGCTCCCCCTGTTCCGGTGTCCCTGGTCATGTCCAAGCAGGCAGCGAAAGCGTTCACGAGAAGCTATACTCCACGAAAAACTAGATATTCGAAAGCTCTCGCCAATCTTGAGTTTGAACGCATGTCGCTGTAATTTTTCCATCATGCAATACAGTGCCACGTAAGGCAACGGGCGACAAAAACTACACGCGTGAACTGCACGCACGGCACTCACTGACACAGATCGCTCGCTCCGTCGAAGCACGGTCGCCTGCTCCCGGTTGGTTGTTGCAGGCCCACACGAGGATGAACACGAGGCGCAATTTCTAGGCTTGGCAGGAATAAAACGGGCGGATGGCACTTCCACACATCGCACGCTGTTTCGTCTGCAGTCCACGGGCTGCACATTATCAGGCCATGATGGCTTCGGCGGTAGGCGGCGCTCGGGTAAAGCAAACTTGGCGGCGGCCAGGTATCGAAACTAAAATCGTGTATGCGGTACAAATTTAATCGCCATCGAGCTCTAACCCAGCTGCACCCACCAGACTATACATGAGGCACAAAACGCATTATCCCAACGGGAGTCGGTGTAGTACTAGCTTGCATGCAAAGTCGAGACCGCCCCACAAAAACCGAGGACCCCTGGATTAAATACAGGATTTCGCGCTCAAAATGTGCAGATGCAGACAAAACGAATTTTATCTGTGTTTGCTTTCTTATTTAGGATGTTGCGCAGCATATTAGAAAACATAGCCACGTCAACAAGCGGTCAAATATTCTTTTGTTCCTCTGAGGCTGTTCCTGTTTCGGTTTAAACAGCCAAACAACGGCTGCGGCTGTAGTGAACTAGACTACTGGTATCACTGTAGCTGTGGCGTAAAAGGCCACATCGGGCCACGTGAGGCATTCAAAAACTGCAGCATGGTCGTCGCTTTCTTTGTTTCAATTCACGCCAACCCTTACGCAGGCCTATCCATGAGTTCTAATGACAAAAAATGAACAAGCCATGATTATACCGAGTTTTTGCATACCTAACGTGACCTCATATTGTTTGTGACATCACAGACGGATGGGCTTTTGAAGCCGAAACTGCACGAGAAAAAACTGATTGTAATCAATTCAGCTGCGTAGGTGAATTCCGTCGCGCATCACCTGAAAGACAAAAAAAAATGGCGCGCGATGTAGCGTGGTTAGGCCAAATGCGAATTAGGTTGCGCTAGCACTTCGGTATCGGTTCGAGGCTCAGTTTTCAATGTCAAGCAGACTGACGCCGCACAACGCAAAGGCGCCCGTGTGCTGTGCGATGTCAGTGCCTATTCAATTTCGCCAAAGGCCTGATATCCCGAACCGCGGCTCGGCTTCTACGCTTCTGGCACCCCACCCACCCCGCAACCCTAATCTGGACCCCCGCACACGCAGGCCTCCCGGGTAACGAGGAGGTCCACTCCCTCGCCCGAGGTCTCACTTTACGGGCCGGAGTTGGACCTCCTCCACCATCCCAAGAGCGTCTGCTCACGTTCAGAGATATTCTTACGCACCGCCAGCTCCCTCCCTAACCTAAACCCAGGCCTCCCATTGGCGCCGACTCCAGACCCGAACTGCTCCCTACCCCATTCTCCTTAATGCCCGCTACCACGATCTATTCCGGCTCTCTTCCTGTAAGCTCTGCGGGAAACCGGGATACTTTCTTCACGTCCTCCTCACACGTACCACCTCTTCCCACACCTTTCATCCCCAACCACGGCGAAGTCATACTGGGAGACTCTCCTGGCCAGCTCCGCTGCTGCTGACCAGCACCGGATAACTACCGACGCCCTGAAGCGGATAGCCCTCCAAGCGCTGTCTTTTGCCCTCTAAGGGCAGCCCCACAAGGGTTGCCTCGTGCATTGTTAGGGGGTTTGCCCCCCTCTGCATTGCTTGGCAATGTTTTCCACCACCACCACGTTAAAGATCCCCAGGTGGTCGAAATTATTCCGGAGCCCTCCACTACGGCACTTCTTCCTTTCTTCTCTCAGTTCCTCCCTTATCCCTTCCTTACGGCGCGGTTCAGGTGTCCTTCCGATATATGTGGGACATTTACTGCATCATTTCCTTTCCCCAACAACCAATTGTCCAATTTTCAGGCTTCAGACAATGATCAGCGAAATCGGAGGAGGAGGAACAACTTTATTTTAAGTACAGAACAAAAGGTCTCCTTCAGGACAAGCGCAAATGGATATGCCCTGAAACCAATGAGCGATTGTATTCACGACTATGTTATTACATTTGGTCGATTCCTCTGCTAGAATCAGAATTCACTGCTTTTTCATTTCCGCTCTTTTTTTTTTGTACAAATTCTAGTTCAAGACACAAAATTATCCAAATACTCCACTCCTTGTCCATGAGTGCGTTTGTATCCGCAATATACCTTGGCGAATACCCCGCCGTGGGTGTGTGCCATTAAGCCTAACGACATCATCATAAACAAAAATTGGCAGTGGCTTACCTCGGCTACGCCAGGATATACGTAGCGAAAGCTAAGACAAAGCATGGTTAGCCTTGGTTAATCTTGATTGCAGGTCCAGGTTAGTCTGGTTGTCTAGCTATGTTGTTATCGCATTAAAGACGACACAGCTGTGGTTGCGGCGCACGCGAGCTCTCCTTTTCAGTCCTCCGACATGTTACCAGACATGCGACGCAGCTGGCGTAGCGAGCGGAGGCGAGCACAACTACGAGGAACGCGGTGTGACGTCATACCAAACGGCGACGGCGGCGAGCCGCACGGTGTGACGCCATGCCAGATAGTGCGGCGAGCGCGCGAAGCACAGTAACCGTCTCACATATCTCGGTGGACACCCGAACAGCGCCGTAAAGGAAGCCGAGATAAAGGAGGGAGGGAGGGAAAGAAAAAAGAGGAAACTGAAAATGTAGTAGTGGTAAGTGGCTTTTTATTAAAATAATAATAAAAGGGAAGGAAAAGATTTTTGCTAGCCCCGGCGTCTGCCATCGATACTGAAGCACCTGAGCTGGGGCAGCGGAAATGAAGGATAGCAGGCAGAATGGAGAAATGAAATGAAAGAGGTGAGGGGAGAGGAAGAGAGTATGGGGGAGAGGTAATATACACAAACTATTTACACAACAAGAAATGTGTCCAGGTTTTCTGCGTGATTAGTTCATGTTGGAGGAATAAAAACACACGCGCACAGCACTGTGTCGACTACAACTGGGATGGGGGCATCCAGTTATTAATCGTTCAAGATAGAACTCGAGAAGCGTTCGGTCACTGCGTGTAAACTACCTGGCAGAGAACAGACGGGATGTCAAGCCCGTGTGTTCGAGGAATGCACAGAGGCTCTAAACTGAAAATTGAAAGTTGCATTTTGAGGAAAGGCGCGGCGCTGCGCAGCGGCGGAACACCTGTGGCTCGGTGCTACTAGTGGCGCATGCGCAGTTGTGACTAGGGAGCGAGAGAGAGAAATATCCGCGAAGAGGCGCGCGTTCTGTCGTCATGTGCCTACTCGGAGCACGGCCACGGCGAAAGCGCAAGTTCGCGGCCAGTAAAGCTTTCGCTTTACCGGTCCTCAAGAGTGGGCTCCTACTTGCCCAAGCCTGGGCATCACGGAGAGTTATGTCCACTAGCCATAGGCCAGCGGTCGAGCAGCTCGCAGAGCGGCCTCCCATGAGGAGAGGGTGGGTTGGGTCAGAGCAATATTGGGTTGCGTATGGGAGGAACTGCCATGGGTTGGGGGCATTCCCACAGGTAGTGCATGAGGGTGGCCTTGGCCGCCCACATGATGGGCAAAGTGGGAAGGTCAAGACTCATTATCATCATCTGACTACACCCACTGCAGGGCAAAGGCCTCTCCTATGTCTCTCCAATTAACCCTGCCCTTGCTAGCTGCGACTACCCTATGCCTGCAAACTTCCTAATCTCATTGGGTGGTTGCGATGAAGGAGGTAAGGTGAGATGTAGCGATCTGTCTTCAGTTGCCGCTACACCGCACTGTATTTTGAATCTAATGTATGGTGAGGTGGTGGGAGCGTGAAGCGGCTATTTTGAAGCGAAAACCTTCACTACGCTAGGTAAAACAGTCTTCGGGTAGCAAGCACAACGACCTTGAACGACCTTCAGCCCAACCAAGGATCCCTTAAGGCGATACCCGCCGCGGTGACTCAGTGGTTAGGCGCTCGGCTACTTATCCGGAGTGCACGGGTTCAAACCCGACCGTGGCGGCAGCGTTTCGATGGAGGCGAAACGCAAAGGCGCTCGTGTGCTGTGCGATGTCAGTGCACGTTGAATATCCCCGGGTGGTCGAAGAAGCAGGAGGATAAACTTTATTTTCATCTACCAAGGTAGTAGTTGGTGTGGGGTTATAGCCCCACCAATTAAGTGGCCATGAGCCCGTGGCGTTCAGCGACTTCTAGGGCTCTTGTCACAACCCGGATCTGTGTGTCCGAGTCGGAACTGAGCAATGCGGCCTCCCACTGGTCTGGATTCGAGAGCTGCAAACCTCGCGCAGGGGAGTCCTGAGGTCAAGCCCAAAGTATGTGGGATAGAGTGGCATGTTGGCCACATACAGTTGACAGGAGGGAGAGTAGATCCCAGCGTATATGCGGGCATATATCGCGGGGTTGGGGAAGGTGTTCGTTTGAGTTGCCCCCACGCGACCTCTTGGGGTTTGGTTAGAGAAATATGTGCGGGGGGTATATAGAAGTCTACCCAAGCGGTAGTGCATGGTTATGTCATGAAATGTAACCACACTATCTCTCGCCGTCCGCAGTACGGGTGGTGGTGGTGGTGAAAAGCCTTTATTGAATGAAAGAGGTCAGGCTCTTTAAAGAGCCCCGCAATGAGTGGAGTCCTTATTCCGGGACCCCATTGGTCGAAGCCGCCAGCTTAGCCCTCTTGACCAAAGTCTTTTGGGCCTGAAGGTCCGAACAGCCAAGCAGGGCCGCCTCCCATTCCTCTCCCATTCCTGGCGACACCACATCCCGGTCGACGAATCCTCGGGCATGATTTTGGGCCGCCTCGTTTCCTGGATGGGATGAGTGCGCAGGGACACAGATCAATTGGATCAGGCGGAGTTGGTCCTTGTTGGAGAGGAGGAGAGATAGGGTGACTGGGGAGACCCGGCCTTTGGCAAAATTACAACTCGCAGATTTAGAGTCGCTGAAGATGGTTTCTGCAGAGGTGGAGACCATCGCCAAGGCTATGGCAGCTTCCTCGGCCTCTTCAGACGATCTGACAGGAATGAAGCAACCAACGGCCACCCACAGTAGTTTACAACCGCAAGCGAAAAAAGCATCGCGATCAGAGTATTCGGCGGCGTCGACGTAGACCGCTGTCTGATCTGTTATACTTTTTATGCAGAGACAGCGCTATCCTTGCGGCGACATGATACTCTGGGTGCATGTTTTTCGGGAGAGGGGTGACGATAAGGTTGCTGTGATATGGGACGGAAGCTGTGCCTTTTCGGCGACGGTCGTTTCGAAGCTTATTCCAAGCTTGTCGAGTACGCGACGTCCCGTGGAGGTGTGGGTAAGACGCTCGTACAGAGCGGTGAGATGAGCTTCCGAGAGCTCCGTCACAGTGTTGTAGACCCCTAATGCCAGTAGTTTATACGTGGGGGTCCGGTGGGGAGATGGAGAGCCGCCTTGTATGCCTGTCTAATCAGGCAGTCAACACGGTCCCGTTCCTGGCAGCTAAGGTAGAGGTAAGAGAAGGTATATGTGAGGCGACTGATAACAAACGCCTGAACAAGACGTCGGAGGTCAGCCTCTCGCATGCCTCTATATTTATTAGCAATGCGACGAATTTGACGAATAGTCTGCGAGACAGAGAATGTGAGCTTAGCCAGAGTGTCGGTGTTTTTCCGATTGCTCTGGATGAGAAGCCCTAATACCCTAATGGTGGATACTTCGCGTATGGGTTGGCCACTAGCAGTAATGCAGATGGGAGGATGGCCGTGTAGGCCCGGTTGACCTCGAATGAGCAGCAGCTCGGACTTCTGAGGTGAGCACGAGAGATCGGCTCCGGCTACATGGCGCTCTATGACATCCATCGCTTGTTGAAGGGCGGATTCAACCTCAGCATCGTTGCCTGTTGAAACCCAGAGGGTGATGTCGTCTGCGTATAAGGTATGGGATGGCCGGGGGATAGCGTCAAAATTTCAAGGTAGCGTGAGCAAGGCGACATTGAAAAGAAAGGGGGAGAGAACGGATCCTTGGGGGGTGCCATTGCTACCGAAGATTATAGGGCCAGAGAGGAGAGAGCCAAAGCTAATTTCAACTGTACACGACCAGAGAGGAATGTGCGCGTACACTCGTAGGTACGGTGACCAGGATTTAATAGGGGGAGGTTAGCGAGAATAGCTCCGTGCGAGACGTTGTCAAATGCTTTAGTTAAATCAAGCCCTAGAATAGCCTTTGTGCCCGCTCTGGTAGAAGGGCACAGTATCTCGAGAGAGAGCTGGAGCATAATGTCTTGCGGAAAGAGATTTGAGCGGAAGCCAATCATGGTGCGAGGTAGATCATTATCTTCAGGTGTCCGCGGATATATGAGACAGATACTGCGCCATTTCCTTTCCCCAAAAACCAATTATTATTATTAAGTGAGATGTCTGACAGCGGTGGTACCTTGTTTCACGTACATGTATACAGACTCCAGCGTTGTTATTTGGTTTGGCCAAGATCATCTTGTCTGACAGTAAGGCAGCTGTTCACAACTTTTGTAAGGAGGTGGTCTCCAGTCAAGCCGCCAAATTACTAAGATACCCCTCAAGCAGAAAGGTCTCCCTCATATGTGTTCCTGCTCATGAGGGCATTCCGGGGAATGAGGCTGCTCACAGCTTCGCTCGAGAATTATACATCCGAGCTGCTCTGGAAGTGCCCCTGTGTGGGAATAAAGACCCTCTCATAACGTATAAAGAAATTACCGAAACATCTAGACTGGATAAGAGAACACTCCCACTTCCGGATAGGTCACTCACTCCAAAGGAGTGCAAAGCCTGGGGGAGGCTTCAGGTCAACATATTCTTTCCGTACTCTATATACTACACGATGAAGACACTGGGGAGCCTGAGCTCTGCAGTAGTTGCCACAGAATGACTTCGCAAAATCACTTAATTTGAGAGTGTCAGGATTCTCCTAGGGCTAAATCACAAACCATCCCAGACCTTGCCACCTGGGAAGAGCTGATCCGGAGCCACGACCCGGATTAGCAAAGGCTCATCATCCGTCAGGCGGAGACAGCTTGTTACAAGACTCCGCGGTTTCCGGTGCTGAGAGCCGGCTGGAAGGCACCCCCTCCTAATTGCTGCGCCCCGACCGTGAGGCTCCATGATGACGGAAATAAAGTTCATTCATTCCCTCATGGGCACTGCTCATGGGTGCCCTATGCCAGTGCTCGTCAGCGGAAAAGTTAATAAAGCGGAAATACCCGTGAGAGACAAGCTACTGCTTCGTACTGCGTCGTCTCCAACAGCTCGGCCCTGGTCGCAATTAGTAACAGCCGGGAAAGGTGCTTGTCTCAACTTGTAAGCGCGGGAAGTGAACTTCGCTTTCAGTAACTGCTGTGGCCCATCTTGACATGCAGTACCCGTCGCCACTTTTGGCTGCGTCGTTTTGTGACGATGGACATTATCCTCCGCGTCCCTGGGACTCTGAAGTTGAAGGCTGCATTCGACGAAACTAGTATATACTTGCTTGTTTAGCTCAGCGCTAGAAATTTGCCTTCGCCGGGTGAGGTGAAGGACAATTAAGCACACGCGAGAAACGTGGGACCCTCGCCGCGCGAAACCTATCTGTGAAAGATGGGCCGGTCTCGTCGTGTCAGTTTTCATTCGATGCAAGTGAGGTGCAGTCGCAAAAGTAGGAGCTCGCAGTACGATGCTGAGCTGTTTGTGTGCCAGGATGCACGTCCCGAGGGCCACCGAAAGAGACTGGCGTCTCCTATCACCTGTGAGTACAATTCTTAATTCAGCTACGCGTTAGGAGTCTATGAACTATCATGTGTATTACGGTAATGAATGTGTTAGCTCATTAAAGCAGTACATGCGATATTTTAGCATTTTATTGTATGAAAGCATACACTAGTTGCATTTTCCATTCTCAGGTTCCCTGCAAACGCAGCTCGTCGAAGGCAATGAGCACAGGCTGTTTGGCCGCTCGATGTTCAGCGAGAGCCTACCAAGCACACCTGTGTTTGTTCAAAGCATTTTATGGAGGAGCATTTTGATCGCGCATCGCCGAACAGAGCTCGCCTATGTGAGCACGGTTCTTTTGGTGAGTCTGAATTTGCTTATGATTCAGCTTATACGATACGCGTAAAATAAAGCTGTTCTGCATCACTCACCACATGTTGCGGGCGTCATACATATGACTAACAATATGATGTACACGATGCAGCAAGCAATCGACAAAACGAATACTTTGCAACAAGCATATAATTAAGGCAGCTGACACAAAGTTAATTGCGCCTTCGCGAAATAGAATTTCATTTGCTCAGGCCTTTTGACGATAATGCTCATGTCAATAATAAATCGTATTTATTACTTATGGTTGCGTTATGTGGTATTTACGCATTGATATTTTATGCTGCAAGGAAATTTAGCAAAGGGAATAGATCGATCGATGCACATATGCATGTTGTTATGCCCGCACATGATTTCCTGCATGTATACGTAGAACAATTCATAGCATCTCCCCACATATATGCTCCGATCGAGGCCGCACGTACACTTGAGATTCTGCGCTCATGCAGCAAAAAAAAAAAAGCATAGATCCTTCAAAAACAGTGCTTATCGATCACTTAATTACAGTTATATGAGGCTGACTGCAGTCGGTAATTCTACACTTAGGCGCTAGGAAATCTGTCAGTTATGTTCGCACTGGTGTCCGTGCACTGCCAGGTTCGCCGCGTCCGCTGACACGCCATGCACTCGCAAGATGCGAGTGCAGGTGTACCCGCGCTCCGACGGTGCTGAACACGAAGCAGAAAAGGTTTTATTTTTCGGCGATCTCGGTGGCGTCCTCAGTGGGAAAAGCGCGTGTCGTTGAAGGCTCAGAACAGCGCGGAAGGGCTGAGCTCGAGACCAACAGGGACTGTATGAGTACACTGCAGCGCCTGTTGCCCCGCAGCATTGATCTACAGCGCTGGGCTTTTACCGGCATGAGTTTGTTACGTGCCCAAGGCTGGCGCACTTTTCGTAGTAAGCTCTTTTGCTTGGTCGGGTCTAGCGGACCCTTTGTTCTGACCCAAAAAAAAACCGGTGCTGCATTGTTTTTTTGCGTGTGGTGCGTGCGTCATCATGTGAATCCAGGCTTGCAACCGCACGTAAAAACGCGTAATCTCCTTTTGAATTCTTTCGCACTGTGGATCCACGAGCCGGTTCTTGAAACTGGGCGGCTAACGAGCTTAAAATACTGCTCCCGGAAACTTAAGATAGTGCGTACAATTAGACGAGAAAAAACAAAAGGCGCCGAGAGAGATTATATCGGTATTTCTTTTTATGTATGCATGAACCTATTCAAGCCTGCCGAGCGCGATATGCGTATTATTTTGCGCCCATTTTCGGGTTCCCGCGCTCAGAGCCGAAACTCCTTGCGCTGTAGACCGAAGGAAAATAGAATATCTCACAAAACGTGAAAATTGACTTTGCACTGCTTGCTGTCGTCCACCCGATGATTAATGACTACAATGAGCCGCAAAACTAAGTTTTAAAAATGGCTGTACAGGATGTTTCACCTAAGACCAGAGAGAAAGTCAGCCACCCCTATGAGCCCGCGGTTTTAGTTTCACCGGTGTGCGGACCCAAAATTTCCCAGAGAACTAGGAAATATTTAGAGAATATCCACAAATGGTCCCAATATCAAACATTTTGGGAGACCGATGAAACATCCGTGCGAGCATTTACAAAAGATCATCTGTAAATGGACATCCATCCGACTTGCATTTTGTGATATGGTCACAATGTTATTTTGTGCAAATCGCTGAGACTCTAACAGTGGACTTTCTGTCAACGGTCACATTGACACGATTAAATTAGGCAGGCTCGCATGCTGTACCATCACAAGGAACTCGACTGCATGTGTTCCGGAAAGCTTTTCAAACAGTTTATGCTGTTATATATGCACTAAGCTCTATGAATGGGGCTCAGGAAAAAGCCTTCTTTCGAAGCACGTTTGTTTCCACCTAATGCATCTGCATAATGTTCGTGCAAAGGCAGCAGAGCAGACTAATATTGCATTTTTAATAAAAGGTATTAGCAACACGAGGCGCTTACTTGGACTTCTCGTTTCTGCTGTCACAAGTTCATAATTTACTGAAATAACTTCGCTTGACTGGCAAGTGCACTGGAGCTAACGGGAAGGCCATGCGTCGGGAACATATAAATGAAGCTTTTAGTTTCATAGTATTTGTGGGTATAGTGTTTCGAGTATGACCGATTGCTTGAGTGGATTGCCGCAGTAGATTTGATACTAATTAAATCAATAAACTGTTCAAACAATCACACTTGTACTAGCGAACCCTTTTTGTGATTAGCTTATTGCATTTCAAAAATTTTCTTTTCCCTTTTCCTTGGCAGCATATGCAAACAGGATCACAAATATTTTTCACGCATGTGTGTTTTGGCTAACTGCCATCACAAATTCTGTCCGAAAAAATTTTGGTGATAATCTGTAGTTGTCCATTCCGATGCAATAGGGACATCTAGACAGAATGGACAAAGTGTGGTCATTAAGAAACATCCTCTGTACATTAAATATTTTGGACAGTACATTCTGTCAATGTTTTCTGGATCTAAAATGGTTGTCTGGGGTTTGTCGTGATTCGCGAGGCTTGTGCCAGAGTCCTTCGGACTCTGCTTGTGCTTTTCGAGCGCACCCTGGGCCTGCTGGACGGCCAATATTTTAGTGCCCTTGTCTGTAGACAGTTCAGCCAGTGAAGCTGTAAAAAAAAAAAAAAACGACTGTATTGTATGGCTGTATTGTGAAAACACTAAAAAAATTATTCATCAACATTTACGTACGTGTGTATACCTTAAGCTTAGAATGACCTAAATAGTGAGCGTGCGATCGACTAAATCGCAGGTATAAACAAGACGCTGGTAGAGACTACATGCAGAGAGCGCATAGAAGTATAGATAATAATAGTCGCACATAAAATCGGCGGTTTTATATTCGACCGAATGAATGCCTGCATCCTTTACTGTGATTGCATATGCGATAGTCGCCGATTAGCGCAGCATAAATTTTGCGAGTCTGCAAACATATTTTATCATATTTTATAAGAGCTTTTGGCAATGTTCTAAATATTATTTCACATACCGACCGCCTGAAAGTACGGCAACATCCTCCGCGGATTGGTGTCCGACTGATATCTCAAGCTCGTGGGATGGAAGTCCATCACACTTCGCCTGCAGTGGCCGCATTTCGATGGAGGCGATAAAAGCAGAACGTTCGTGTACTGTGTGATGGCAGTGCAAGTCAAGAACTACTGTTAAATGGGAGCCCTCCTTTACTGCACCCATAGCCTGTGTCGCTTCGGGACGTCAAACCTCACACAACATATATACCAAAACACGGCAACGTGCTGCGCAGAATTTTTCTTCATCCGTGGCTTGCACGCACGCTCACGCTTCACAGTTTCCCACCATGCTACAAAACATACACAGTGAACAAAACCAGCAACAGGAAACTGGCTTGCACAACGGGGTTAGCAGTCAGCGAAAGTACGCTTACGCTGCGCCGCGGCCCGCTGCTGCCGCCCAGTTGTAAACAGCAACTACGACGCCGTTGCTAAGCTGCCCTGACAAGATGGCCTCCTGATCGAAAAAGAATCACGTGATTTCCGCCACACTTTTCTCCAATGTTGTTGTATAGGAAGGGCCTCTCCTGAGTTTTCCTTCCTCCATGGAGCAAACTGAGCTCAGGATCACGTAAGAACTCGCCATAAGCCTGCACAATGCGGGCGTGCGTGAGCGCACACAGCGATAACAAACCAGCTATATTGGCTTATTTTTCCTGAAATGCCATTGAGACAGATTCCCATTCATTTTCTCCCGTTCAAATGATGGATTCATATGACGGACCATTGGCCCGCGGCATCACGACATCCCACTTCCGTTCAGCGATGTCTGCGCCTGGCCTGCATACTGAGAAAGGCCAAGCACACATCTAGTCCAGTTATACCCATTTTAGCTGTGCAGGTGATGATTAGCGGATTAGGCATGCTTATGCTCTTTTGCTATGCTATGTTTACTAACGCGGGCAGGGCGCAAACTTCATGGAGCGGAAGTAGGTCGTCACGCAACACCTGATCTGCGGGCGAATGATCCGTCGTGCGAATCCACCCCTGCACTTTGCCAAAAGGCTTGGGATGAGTCAATCACCCCTTGCTATTGGGCCAACTTGGCCGGGCCCAATGTTTACTCAGCCGAATCTGCTATTGGGAATGTAAGTAGCGCGACAGAAAAGACAGGAGGCAGCAGATGAATGGGGCAAGCGCTACTCTCATACGCGCTACATGCATTCCCAGTAGCAAAATGAACCAACTTGGCCAGCACAAAGTACTACTGGGCCGCTAATGGTCACAGGAGCATGACAGGCCGACTGGACCCGACATTTTTAGGGTCATGTAAAACACCAAGAATGCAGCAAAACAGTAATAATGAAAAAAATTCTGCCCTTTACACTTCGAGCATCGTCCTGATTTGGACAATGGAGATACGTAACAGACTGTGTCATAAAGATAACATCACAATCTGCACTATTGCAGTACCAAAATGGGAGCCCTTTATTAAAGCGATGTCTCCACATAACAGGAATGCATAGCAAAAAAGCTCGGTACACATTTGAAGTGAAGAAAGGTAAAGAAGACTTGTCCAAAATAATGGAACAGTTTGAAAGTGGCACAGAATGCATGGCTTGATATGCCACAAAATCAACAACAGACTAGGCTAGATGCACAAAAAGGCTTTGGCGGCACAACAGTATCACAAGATGCAGGTTGCTTGGACTGCAACAGAGCTTAAAGGGACACTGCGGACAAACTGAGGCATGTATCGGTAGGTTACCGTTTTCCAGCTACCATGGCACTACTTTCAGTAAAAAAGATGATATAGGTGTCGCCATCACCAGCAGACTTTGTAAGCAAACTGTAGCATGTCAAGACATTATCTTTAAGCACAGGTTCAAGGAGCCAGGATGAACCGCGATGCACTTCAAAATGGTGATCACAGAGACTTTTTCAGTCTTGACGTCTCAAGTTTGAATCAAGTGGTGGGAAATCTTTGAAATCCAATCTTTTCAGTGATAAATGTCTTTTGCTGCCAGACAAACATCAACATAGCCAAAAAGAGTCCTAGTATTGATTATTACAGAGAACAAAAATTGGAGAGAATTGTCCCCAAAGTCCCCTTAATGGGACTTCTTGATTTCAGGCAAAAAAAAAAAAAAAACAGACAAGAAGACTGCACGAACTGTCTGCCTTAGCAGGAAGACAAATGCTGAATTTAAAACTTTCGAGCTGGTTCGTCATTCATTAAAATTGAAAACAGCACAAACACCATACAGAGGACAAAGGAAGGGAAGACAAGACATTAGCGTTGAACTGTGAACTAATGTTCATTGTTCTGACCTTTTGTTAAATAAACAGAAAGTATCAATAACATCTTTAGCTGACAGTTCAGCGCTAGCCTCATCTTTCCTACCTTTGCCTCCTGTGTGGTGTTTGAACTGTTTTCGATTTTCTCTGACAGCACACTTCTTTCCAAAATGTGTGAATGCTCTTGGCAACAAGTTTACTTCTGGTGCTACAATTCCCCCATGTACCATGAACATTTTGCTGCTGCTGCTGCAGCCACTAGCAGATGTAACGCAAGAATAACAACTGCAGAAATGCCGTGGCACTGAACGGCAATAAACACGTGGTGGCTGAAGGCTAATACATAAGAATCAAGAAAAAAAAGCACATGCAGTGGTGAGAATGGCCATGAGTGCTTTGGAGCAGGCTTCATAGAAGGAACGGTCAATATGGAGCATCTCTACATTATTCAGCCAGAGAGCAATGCTAAAGAACAAGAGGAAAATATAATTTCTCTTCTCCAATATGCAACTAGTTCTTGAATAGAACAAAAATTTATGTGGCGCTTACACAACCACACGTGTATGCACAGTATTCGCAACAATGGCTGAGCATACGGCCAAGAGCATGCTGCGAAATGTATGCCTCCCAATGTGCAGTGCAGCTGACTAAATTCAATTATGCCGAATCAATAGTCTGCAATACGAGTGCTGCCCACTTACTACAGAAGCCAATAAACAATGCAGATATATTTGTGTGTACATGGAAGTTACTTCACACTACCTATTTTAAGGCGATAGCCTTTAATGGCTCATACTCGTGGCCGCCCGTTACATTTTAGGTCACGTGACCTTGTGATGTCACGTGATCTCTCTGCCACTGCTCTTCTCTGTTGTGAAATGAATTCAAGCGCGGCAAATTCAAATCAGTGCAATGAGTCGCGAACGGCTTTCGCCTTCCCGCAGTCTAAGTGCCTCCAATGAATTTTTGAAGCAACAATCAAAGCCACGCAGTCATTAATATATATATATATATATATATATATATATATATATATATATATATATATATATATATATATATATATATACACACACACACACACACACACCAGGACGGCTTGTTGCAATGTGATGTTAAATACTTTGCGTTCTCCCCATTTCCTGTAAAACCTATGCGTATTGCTGCTCCACAAGTTGCATTCAACAGTGCTGTGTCCCTTGCGCTTACAGTCCTTAGAGTGGCTTATAATGGTCAGTGGCCTAGCCATGGTATACCAAAAAGATACTTAAAATGTGTCAACAACAGTGTGAGCATGAAGGCATGAGAAAATGTGCACCGGGTGAAGGGGTTTACCTGCCGTCACGATAGGTGCTATGCACGGCTTCATACTCCACATTACACATATAGGCAAGCCACCTCACCTTATCTGCTTTCCCAATTTCAACAAAAGAAGAAAGTAATGAAAATCTAAGCACCTCACAGCATATGTGTAAAACAGGAAACTCGCAGCAAACATTGGTGAAAACGCCAGAAAAATAGAAACGCAATTAACAAAAAAGAACTTTGGCTATCCCCTTCAGGCGGCAATTAAATCTGCTGAACGGAAAAATCTTCTTTTGCATAAATGATGATCAGTAGACTAAGCAGAAATGATGTGCAAAAAATTCCGCAAAAATGTTTACATTTAAGCATATTTTATCCGCATCCACATTTGTGGACATAGCGAGTTAAACTGATTTATGAACGCACACACTGCTACATTTGCTTGCCTTTGCCAACTGTTGCATTTGCTTGCCTTTTCTAACTGATCTAACTAGACAGGAATAAATGTTTAGCTCTGAGAATATACACTTCAGGGAATTATTCTGTAGTTCATGACTTACAACCTCAAAGACAAGCTGTGAAAGTTTCCATGCCAGTTTAACACCAATGTTAAATTTATTGAAGTGAAAGGCAGACAAACTTTTGTCTACGCGCCGAGGACAGCATCACCGCACACAGAGGCACAGCTGCCGATTCCGATACAAAATCCACATTTTTGGCCCAACACTAGCCAAGACAAATAAGAAACTGTCTTCTCAGCATTCCCTCTGAGTATAGAATGCTCTTTAAGAAACTCGCATAGACGGCGCGCCAACTTTCTCTCTAGGTAACATTGAGAAAATATGGCCCTGGCAACTTATGGTCACTGGTCTTTAGTTAATGCTGTGTGCCCCCTGGCTAAGCCCATTATGTTCATGCACGTTTGGTATGACCACTAAACGTATCATATGATTATAACTGACAACTTTTTAACGTACTTAGTGGGAAAAATTGTGCTAGCTGAGACATCTATCGCATTATCTAAGGGACGTTTTTATTGCTCGCGATTTGGGCATATGATTTGGTAACGTATCATTGCTATTCTACTGTAAGCAGGAAGACAATTTCACAACGAAGCTTCTGCTTCAGCAGTTTTTTGTGGGTCCTGTGAATTTTGTTGTAGAAGGATTAGACTCCAAGTGGCTACGATATCACACCCTATAGTGAGGCAGTCAGATGGGCCATCAAAAATTTTGTCTTTAGCTTTTGCATTCATTATGGATAATTACACGTCTAGTAATATGTGGCCCCAATAATGCCCACACTGAAAAGGCTACGCACAAATGCGTTCACACTGCATGAACGAATGTGGAAAAAAAAATACACAAGAAATGCTGTTTGCAACATCTGCATGTGTACTGCCCTTCTTTTGTCTTAGTCTACTCAGCACTCTACTCAAACAAAAATGCAGTAAAATCTCACCCAGATATGTAATATGTGAGGTTTAACGTCCAGATGCAAAACATGGGCTATAAGGGGCACCCTACTAGAGCACTTCGGTTAAGTTTAGACTATCTGGGCTTCTTCAACATGCGGCGAAATTTTTTCTTGCATAATGGCGTTTGTGCACAACGCGCCTGCTGCGGCTTCGGCTTAAAGGGACACTGAGGAGAACTCTATGAATTTTTTTTGTTAGCAAAATCTGATAGTTCGGCATTCCATGGTCTTGTTGCCGCTTGTCCGGGCGCGAAAGATGCATTTATTTCAAAGAAATTTGGATTCGAAGTTGAAAAAGTTTTTCCCGCCCCTCTGATTCAAACTCAGGGAACTCTTATGACGCCGCGGCAACTCTTATGACGTCACAGAACGGAGTGACGTGATTAGTGACGTAAAGCAGACTCCGTGATTTCTGACTGCTAGCGGTGCGGTGTGCAACCTTCCTTTGCAAGCCTCAGAGATTCGTGACATCCATGAAGTAAATAAAATTCCTCCAAGGTGGCGCCTCTTGTCCTAGGAAGTCATCACGCTTGTACTTGCGAGATTGGCCTGTGGCGGCGATACCTGTATTTTGGTTCTTGCTAATTTCTACATTACAAGAGCTTTGTTTTCAGGAAGAGTGGCGTTTTTGTGATCAGGAGCTGCTATTCTATGGATACAAGCCAACTTCAATTTCTCCGCAGTGTCCCTTTAATACACGACCTTGGGATCAGCAACTGAATCCCAAAGCCACTGATCCACCATGGCAGGCATCCTATCCAAATAGCTGCGCCAACCGCGAACTCAGTGTTGGCAGTGTCACCTGTTCGAATTTTAGTCAAGTGCAGCATTGGTGCAGTTTTGTCGGAAAGAGCCAGCACAAGTAACAGGGTTAAAGCAATGGTTGTTTTGTGCACTTGGCTTAGCATTCCCACCACTGCAGCTCACTACACTCAAATCCATTTTTAACAATAAAAGAAGAACCTCATACAGAAAAAAGAGCCAAAATGGTTCTCAAAAACATTCGTTTATAGTTTAAATGAGGCCTAATTTTCGTCTTAAACTAACCACCATTAAAGGCACGCTACATACAGCAGGCCACTAAATAAAATTAGGGAGGCACCTAAGCTATGCCTTTAAGGGCATGAAGCTATAGCATTAATGGCTCCTTTCAGTGACTTTGCATACAGACACTGTTATTTGTTCACACTCACACATTGGTCGCAACTGTTTCCCCATCCTTGCTTTTCCAAACTGCAGTTTACACACATAATGTTGCTTCATATACGCACACACTAATAGTGCTCACTGCACGAGACACGCAGTAATGCAGTCACAAAAAAGTGTTCCACCTGAATGCAGGTTCCGCACTGAGAAAACTGCACCATTTGATGGGGAAGCAGCCTGCATCAGATCAGGGGGGTTCTCCAGTGGACGCTGCATGCTGGCGCCACAACGCCACTCCAAGCAAAGAGGATATGAAAAGCCAACATGCACTTTGCTACTCACTTTACTAATTTCATAATTAAAAATCCTCTAATTACACATACTCATTAGCATACACTTGTAAGAAAGCACTTTTTGTGAAAGACTACACCAAATACATTCACGGTGTTTCACGTAACATGAACCAAGGATTTAAAGAAAGTGGCTCACCGGAGCTGGGCAAAACCAACGACATATTGTTTCCCACTGTGTGGCGCTCCTCAGGGCATTTTTAAATTTTTGCTTAATTAGTTAATAAGATAAAATTAATTATGCAATTTTTCTGTTACTTACTTTAGGGTCATGTTCATTTGGTTAAGTTGTAGAGGGGGTTAAGAAAGAACCGGTCCAGTTTTTTGGAGCAATGTACTTCCTATGTGGTCCTTTTTCAAGCATTAAAAGAAAGCTCGTGAAATATATATATGTATATATTTGTAAAATTGTATATATATTGTAAAATTTTGTGAAACACCCTGTATAAAACCCCGCTTGTACAAAATCTGCACAAGCTTGCCTTCGTGGCCAGGCAGGCATGCTACCAACTAGCGGCCTAGTTGGTAGTGTGCCTGCCAGGCCACCCAAGTTGCGAGTTCGAATCCTGATTGAAATATATAGAATTTTTTTAATGTGAAACCAATAATTTATACAGTTAAATCGAGATATGCACCGGCCTTTAATTCACATTAAAGGTTTCACATTAAAGGTCCTCATTTCGAATATTTTCATCCCAGACAAAAATGCGTGACACAGTTTCTAAGCACAATGCCGACGCTACCTTTTCCACTGAACAGGAGCCTTAAAGCTATTGCTTTAATACACAATAACGAAATTCACAACAAAATGACACATAGGGGTGGATTTATGGCGTGGTAGGGGGCTTCCTCCAAGCGAGAAATTTTACATAGAAAAGCCATGCTGAACCAGGCACGCATCCAAGAGGAGGAGGAGGAGGGGGAGGAGGGGGGGGCAATTCCCCTTAGCTCTATTAATTTTTTTTTTTGAGCAAGCACCACTGCTAAGGCTGTGCCCCCCACCGCAAAAAGTTGTCTTGAGCACCTTCCGAAACAAATTTTTGGCTACGTGCCTGCACTGAACCCCATTTTTATCCAAGAAAAAAGTACGAGACATACTTGGTTCAAATCAGGCTGCTCCAACCAACTGCCCCCTCAAAGAATAATCCATAAATCTGCCCTGTGATACAACAGTTTAAAAACAAAGCAGTGTAAACTGAGCAAGTTTCTTCTATGTAAGTTGCCATCCACATACACTGTGCCCTTGTTAATGCGGGTATATTCTTTATAAAAATAAAACAATAAAATTCGTGGCCCACTCAAAACTTAATACCAGAAGATCACGAGATCAGGTGCCTGCAGTGAGTAAGGATAAACCCAGCTGCATTCACATCCTTGCACCGTCAGTCATGGCCTATCACCATTTTCTACCAGTCTCTTGTTCCAAAAACTGCAAAATGCTCCAGGTAGTAGCCCTAACATGCACGCATACCTATGGCATGCCTAATTCATCAGTCCTGTATAAAAAATGTAGCTACAACAAAGACGACACAGCTGCAACTTAATGGTCACCACATTTCAAGACATTGGCAGATACTTGAGCTGGCCTCTGGGGCTTCACCCAGCAAGGCAGTAAAGGTGTCAGCACTGAAAGAACGGCCAATTTAGAAGTCAAACAGACAAATGTTTGATATTTCTGCTGTAGAATTTGATCAATACCAGAAGAGTGCAATTTCATACTGAAACATGCATGCCAAAGCAGGTTAGCTTTGTGCAATGTCCTGCTGATAGTCAAAAGACTATATCAAGTAATTCAGCAATGTCAACTTTCAAATGGCACAGCTTGAAAGACAATAAGGCAACGGAAACTAACAGGTGCTCAAAAGACTATATCAAGTAATTCAGCAATGTCAACCTTCAAATATAAGTGTGGCTTCACAGACAATAATTCACCAAAAAATAACAGATGCTCAGAGGACTAAATCAAGCAATCGAGCAATGTCAACTTTCAGCTGGTACGGCCTGACAGACAATTACTCAGCGGAAATTGACAGGAGCTTAATAACATCTGGGACAAGAATCCATGTAAAGCAGGTACTAGGCACTCTGAACGTTAGTTTGTGCGAAATGAAACCTTTTATTTACAGAACACATAAAATTCGAGCAAGCGCAGGCTTGGTCAACTGCAGATAAAAAATGAAACTAAAAAATAAACGTTTTCGCTAAAATGATTTAAAGCCACTGCACAGCAGCACCTTTGATATGCAGCCGAAATCTAGCATGTCAGCAAGAGTGACATGGTCCTGAATGGGGCTCGATACCTACCACTAGAACAAACAATACAACTCCTACAATAAAAATGTGCACTCATCCAAGACACATCATACCTTTACTACTCTGCAGAGTAATGCCTGCAAGGTCTAGTGCATTCGCAACAGTAGCTTGCACACAGTCAGCAGCGTTTGGATGAGCTACTTTCACTGCAGCTTGCTGCAATAATCCTATTTTCCTCGCTCTTACCCTGGCCCTGACCCTGATCCTGACTTAAGTCGTGACAGCTCTGGTCACGCTTGCGACCAGCATCTGACTTAGTCATCTCCCTCTTTTGCTCCAGGAGGGCCAGAACAATTGTGCTGACAGTGCAGGCAAGCTGTTGAACGCTGTAAGGTTCGCCTATGGGTGGCACGTGGATAAAGACGGTCCAAGGGCTGATCCTGAGCGAAGTGAAGTAGATGAATTCGCACAGGTACCTTGAGAACACAAACACAGCACGAGCGTGAGATCACCTCTACCATCAAGAGCAAAGGCTTGTCAGTGGCACCTTCCCAACAGGTATAAAAATGCAAACACTGTCCCGTCTTATACCCTGCTTCCCAGAAGATATCACCACAAACCGTGGACCCCCGGCTTGTGGAAAGACTTGTGCACGCCTGTATTTTAGGGTATGACTGGTTGGTTTCATGCGGTTTAATGTCCCTTGCGATGAATAAATCTCGGGTATTATTATTATTAAACTGACTAGGGCTATGAGGGACGCCGTGGTGGAAGGCTCTGAATAATTTCGACCCCCTGTGGTTCTTTTAACGTGCACTGACATCGCACAGTACACGGGCCTCTAACATTTTGCCTCCCTCAAACTGCAACCACTGTGGCCCAGGTCGAACCAGCGTCTTTCTTGCAATTGTAAAAGCAATTACACTTTATGCAACTGCCATCACAATCATATTTTTCAAACTGCTCAACAAAATTGATTTGAGGTCTAAGTTTACTACAGTGTAATCCACTTATAATGATACCAGATATAACGATATATTGCTTATAACGATCAAGTTCTCTAGATTTATCAATTGCCCTATTGCCACTATGTAAAAATAAACCATATATAACGATAGGATTCTGGCCGCACAGAAGGTGCTTGGCACCCAACTTTGTCCCAAAGTTTGACAAAAATTATACACCCTGAAGCGAATGCCGTAAAAACACTCAAAGTTTGACAAAAAATAAAATACTCTGAAGCGAATGCCATAAAAACTCCGCAAACAGACTGGCCCGCGTGGCGAAATCTGTGAGGGAGCGTTGCCTACGGCCTTGGAAACCAATTCATCGTCACAGTCGCTGCAGGGAGAAGGGAGGAGCTTGCTCAGCTGCAGCCATGCAACGCAACGCTTTCTCCGTTTCCACCATTTGTGCATTCGTGAACTGGGTAAAAATGGCACAGACTAAGGGACTAAGGGCAACGCAACATCTCTGAACCCAACCCCCACTTTTGTCACTGAGAATTTACTTCTTTATTTTTCAAGCACTAGCTTTTCTTCCTCGTGTTCCTCCGTTTCTCAGTGTCAGCAGCGCAGACCTTGGCAGTGTGCCAAGATGCTGTGCACACATAACATCCCAACGTGTATACCTTTTCATGGGAGCTCTGGCGAGGGTGGCTCTCTCAGCAAACTTGGCAGAGTGCCAAGATGTAGTGCGCCCTTCACAGGAGCGCCTGTGGGGGAGGCCACATGCAAGACGGAATATATGGGTGCATTCTTTTTGCTTTTATATTTTTTTTCTTGCCGGTGCAGATATAATCATAATTGGTTATAACGATTGAATTTTCCAGCTTTTCTCAACATCTTTACAAGTGGATTGCATTGTAGTGGACTACTTTTACTCCTTTTGAAGCAACAACGAGGAGGTCACGCAGTCAAGCTGGACAGCTGGGCTGGTTGGTTGTGCATTGTAATATGAAAAGGCTAGCACTTCAGGTGGGGGACCAAGAAATAGAAGAAGCACTGGTCTTTTCATAACAGAAGGAGGTAATCTTTGCAATGAATAGATTTACCACTGAAGGCAAGATGTTACGAGTACTTTGGAAATGAGTGCCTTACCAGGAAGCTTTTCTGATAGATGACACAGCAGGAAAGAGAATGGGTAAGCACCAACTTATCTAGCTGACTTCACATAAATACACTGGTCATTACAGCCTGTTGCACAATGCTTTTCCACTGTGCAAGTGAATGAAGTGTTCCCTTCAACAAGTAGAGTTCAGTTCATGAACTATATCACTTTTGCAGTTTTGTGCCACATGCCAAAGGCATTGAGATTCACAAGCAATAGGTTGATAGTCGGTAACCCAAATAGGCACTTAACACTTTCAGTGGCATTCGCAAACCTGCACAAAGTGCTTTACTGCAATTCAAAGCTAACTTTTTTCCAGACACACAATAAAAAAGCATTTACCACAGGTTTAGGAACACAGTGAAGTATTAGAATTATGCAGGTCACCTAGTGCTAAGAGCAGTTTACACATAGGCAGGACAGTCATATAATTTAGTCAGTGCCAACTTATGTTACCTTTGAAAGGTACCAAGATCCAGATTTCCGACTATGCCTTCGTTTACTCCTTAAAGGGCTACTGAAGAAATTTTAGAATTTGACAAAGGTGTCGAAGGTGTGAAACTTTCAGAAAAAGCAAGCGAAGTCTTTTTTGCTAGCATATCAAATGGTGATTTATTGCCAATGAAAACCGCGATGGTGTTCATGCTTCTCCACAGAGCACAGTGCCAGGCAGGGCGCTACATGATGATGTCAATTTTCCACCACAGTAATGCCTACCCAAAAGAATAAAAATAAGAACTACCAAATGCAAAGCCATTGGAGTGTTGTTTGGTGGCATTTGATTGGACATAGCCGGCTGTAGGTGCAAGCAGCAAAAAGCTGAAAGCTGACTGTGATAACGGCATCACAGAGCTTCTCTGCACAGCTCCGGCTCTGCAAGGAGAAGTCTGAACATCAACGTGATTTTAATCGGCGTTTATGTTACTATTTTGAATGCTAATGCAAAAACACTTTGCATGCGTTATACCTTCAAGCTTCATAAATTTGATTCCTTTAATACCCTCGAATAGCAAAAAAAAAAAAAAAAAACACTTCAGCCTCCATTCCTTGAAATGTCGCTTTACACAGACAGTCAAGTGGTTCTGCCAACTCATTTGCTTGTGAGTGCGTTCTCCAGCGACACTAAAGCTTCCAACAAGGCAGGTTGCAGATAGCACTGACGCTGAGTGACAACAGTTGCCCAAGGTTACAAAAATTAGCATGGGCGATACCATTAGGGCTCGCTTTGTTTCGAGACTCTTGCTCATCAGGTAAGAAGCAACCCAAAATCAGTTGTGCATACAGGCCTCTCATGCGCATCGGATCACCTGCTTTCTTGGACTGCAGCCACAGCATGAGGGAGCCTCACATCTGTTCTCACTACAGTTCTACAAGCAGGTGCCCGCAATGTTGGCGAAGGCCATCAACATCTTAGTAAAACGATCTGTACGAGAGACTACAAGAGGGAAGCACGCAGCAAGGCGACCTCTATATGACAACCCACCTGCCTGCATCGTTTGAAGTGACAACAGGAACTGGACATCCAGCTGTCTTAAGCTTCTCAGTCAGTGCGGTGAGGTCAAAACAGGTACGAAGCCGTTCATTTTGCGGAGATACTCGACAGCAGAGACCCTATATCATGATAAAGAGAGAGAAAAAAAAAAGGACTATTCAACATGGCTAGGCCAAATGAGAATTAGGCGTGCGCACTTCAGTTTTCATTTCGAGGCTCGGTTTTCAAGGCCAAAGAGGCTTCAGCCAAAAAATCGGCAAAATTGGTGAGTGGGTGCATTAGTCCCAGCACAATAAAAGTGAAGGGGACATTTAAGCTCACTCTTAAAGGTATGACGCAATAGCGTGAACAAGTTTCTACAACGGGGTGGGGTCCTCTGTGCCCGTCACTTCTCAGACATGTACGCGGTTCTTTCTTTGACCATCATCATCATCAGCAGCAGCAGTAGCCTGACTACGCCCACTGCAGGGCAAAGGCCTCTCCCATACTTCTCCAGCAGATCGGTTTCACAAAGCCCACTACGCATGCGCGCATTTACCAGAAGCAGTCCAGCGCCATCTTGGTTTTAGTCTTTCGCAGCAGTGCCTGCACGACAACCTATCTTATTTGGCACCTTGACTGGCATCAGACACAGTTGCAGCAGCTTTCCGCCGTGTCATTTATTGTGGTAAGCTAAAGGAAAAAAAGTCACCACAACAGAGTTTTGAGGGCCGCAGTGCTAATCATAGCTAGCGCAGCGCTTAGAGGGTGTGTAGCTGCTATACAAGATTTTATACCCAAATGATATACAATGGGAAGTGACTGCAGCGGTGACACAGCGCTTGTTACTAAACCTTCGTGTTTAAATGCTGCAGGTGACCATGAAAACATGCCTGGCTGCCACTTTTGGTCATTTTGCCAGCAGAACATTTTTATGCTTAGTGATGAATGCATTTCAGCTTTCACAGACAGTGCTTACAATTGTGGGCATTTCATTAAGGCTGCAAACTGGGCGAGTTGGCACTTATTCATATTTGAACAGTGCACTAACACAACGGGACACAACGAAGAATGGACACATGCGCTGACTCGCAACTAGATTTTTATTCATGGCAAAGGTCTCTTCAATACTAGGAACACAAACCGTGCACTTGCGGGGTGACTTATATTGGCCAGACTGGACGTTATGTTAACGTTCGGCTAAGTGAGCACCAGAGGTCCAGAGATAATGGGTCAGCTTGTAACCTTGCCCGTCACTGGAGAGAAGGTACATGCACCCCTCTGTTTTCTAACACCGTCATCTTAGGTAAACATAATGACAGCCTAACACGTGAAATATTAGAGGCTTTTCACATCCGCCTGGAAACAGATAGTTGTCACACTAACTGATAAAGAGATGATGTACTTATCCGGCCAAGATGTGTAGCTTTGCGCTCTTGGCGACTGTTACCGCTTTGGGCATGATGATTAGCTTTTGTGTATTCTTTTGTTTTCCCTCTCGTTTGAGTTCCTAGTATTTAAGAGACCTTTGCCATGAATAAAAATCTAGTTGTGAGTCAGCGCTTGTGGTGTCCATTCTTCGTTGTGTCCCGTTGCGTTATTGCGCTGTTCAAATATGAGTGGGCATTTCATTTTGCCCTGTTCATTTTAGCGGTATCCATCTAGGCATCCACTTGCCATGTAACAGGAAGCTTGCTGCCTTTACTTCTTTTTCATACTTATTACCTAAAAATGACTATACGGTTATTTTAAACACATCAATATATTCACAAGGTGCATGGCGGCTTACCGGCAAGGCAACTGAGCAGTATGAACAATCTAGTATACAGTTCTGCTGACAATTGCATGTGTTCAGTGTAAAATGAGAAAACGAGGAGAAAATTGAGCACTTTTTCAGTCAACAAAATAAAGGTAGAATGGTTTTTATACTTGCAGCCAATAAGTCTATTTTTGTGTGGACTGTTGTAACACTGACTGCATTTTTATTTAGTGCTGCCAGGGCGCCTCCTGTGTGACTCGCTCTCGCTATTTTCTCAGAACGGATGTGGACACATGAAATGATGGATAAAAACTAGATGACTGTTTAAAAATGGAGTGGGTAAAGATCAATCTACAACAAAAAAATTACAAATTATTACATATTTTTCAAGTTTTCAAGTCATGCTTTCTCATGCCACGAAATAGAGAAAGCACTGTCGCTCGCTACTATGGCAGCTTGAGGAATCAGGAGTGAATGCGCACATAAAGCACGCATGCGTAGTGGACTCCTGAATATAAACAAAAAAAAATTAGCATAGTTCTTCCCTCCTTTGCTGCGCCAAACACTATTTTATATCGAGCCGTAACGTACGCTTGTGTTACGTATGCAATTTCCCCGAGTTTAGAGTGCGCGACTCTTGTGTGCGTTGAAACATCGTTTCTAATATGGCGGCCCACTTTGAAGCAGTGCCCCTCGCCTCGGACTGAATTCGTCGTCGTTACTGCCATTTTCAGCATGTTCGCCAACAGTAAATGGGCCACTGGGCTTTCGCTTGGTCTCGCCTCACGTATAACAAAACACATGAGCGATAAATTCGCTTATTTTTTATTTAGAGTGATGATTCTGGAACTTCTAGTCCTAAGAGAAGTGTTGGTTCGTTGACAAAAAGGCCACCACAGTCAGGAAAACGTTGAAGTAACGAGCGTTAGCTTTATTGCCATGTGTAAAACGAAAGTCTTTCCATATCCAGCAGGGCCAGTGGAGAAAACCCTGAGCGGTTCGGAAAAGTAACAACTTTTCCACCTAGCTGAGCGATCGACGCTTAGCTCCATCTGTCAGAGAAATTACAATGCACGTCTACCCGTTGTCGAGTTACACCTCCTCAAGATACGTCCCAAACGGAATTTGCTTCCTTTGGGGGTCAAGGTGGGCCTAGGATTCGGCTTGCGGTGCAATATGGTAACGGTTCTAACTGTGTGTATACAATGTTTAAATATATTTAATTGTGGTTTTATTTTTATACCACAACCCATAGTGCTCTATTTGCCTACCAAATTCGGTACACAACTGTCCCCGGATGGGTGCCGCTTGTTGTCAGAGTATATTAGCGGAACGAATGTATGCACATATAGCGGTCCCATAACGGGACAGTTTTCCTACCCTTTATAGGATATTTTTTTGGGGTGAGGGGGGGAAAGGGATAGGAGGGCACAAACAAATTTAACGGCCACACCATGGATTCGAGAAACTGAAACTATGCCTCCATTTCGTCCCCTGATGCCATACTCACATAGTTTTACCTTAATCCACCATATTGGACCGTGACTTGATCATTGGCATGCGGCAGGTGGTTGTTTCTACAATGCTACTGTAGATGGCGCTACAAGTCTCAATGCGAGACGTGCTGCTTTCTAGTTGCTGCCACAGATAGCGCTGTGATCTCAGGGTGGTAGCAGACCCCACGAAATCTCGAAATGTGATAAGTAAGAGATAACGCTCTTAAAAAAGGATTCCCGTTCTAACAACCAGATGGCGCCATGGGGCTGAGCTTATCGCGGCGTCTCCGTCTGCACATGCTGAACTAAAAATATGAATGTGACAAATGGCATCACATCCCGCAAAATGCTTGTGTTTAGCACACGTAAGCGTGCATAAGCTTGAGATACGCAGACAGCGTCGATTTAGGCTGTTTTCTAACCATATCTGTGTACGCTGCAAGAAGACAATGAGTTGCAGAAGAGCACGTTTGACCTGCTCTCCTGATTGGCTGAAGAGGTCTCTACCTTCCATAGCACTGTAAGGAACTTCTGAGACAGACTATAGGCAGCCCACCTGCTACCTAGGGGGGCCATTTAGGTAACTGGGTTACCCACCGGCCAGACAGATAGTGGTGAAATCAGTGAATTGGGTCTTAATGCTAGCGCAATAAAAAATTGCACCACCACCTTACGCAGAAGGCATGCCCCAAACAACTTTGCCATCATTCACCATCATCATCATCATCAGCCTGACTACGCCCACTGCAGGGCAAAGCCTCTCTCATGTCTCTCCAATTAACACTGTCCTTTGCCAGCTGCACCCGCCGTGTGCCCGCAATCTTCTGAATCTCATCCGCCCACCTAACTTCCTGCCGCCCCCTTCTATGCTTGCCTTCCCTTGGAATCCACTCCGCTACCCTTAAGGACAAGCGGTTATCTTGCCTTCACATTACATGCCCTACCCAAGCCCATTTCTTCCACTTGATTTCGACTAGGATGTCATTAAAGGGGCTGCGAAACACTGCTTGAACGGATGCTGGTTACACTTCAGAGGGATTCTTTATGTCACACAGATGCTGAATCAAAAAGAATTACAAGAATCGATGCATAGGAATGGGAGACATTCAATGAAGAAATTTCAAAATACAAGCAAACAAAATGCTGCCCTCAACTCGATTTTCGCGAAGCTTCCCATTCCCATTTCACTCTCCCAATGTTGACACTTAGTGCGACCAATCAAAACAGCCTATCTGAGCACGTGGCGGAAGCTTGCACTCCAAGGTTGCCTGTGCTCTGTAACTCGTTCTTGCCAAGGCTGGCAGCGCTGTTTGCACAGTTACAACAACCATGTGAATGCCCAGCTGACCCAGCGATGCTTCATTGTCACGCTGATGGCGCAGAAGGGAACACTGATAAGTGACGTTCCCCGACTTATGGATCCAAACCAGATCCGAACTCGAGCGCGAGATACTGCGACGCTGTGACGGCCTGCGCAAGATATAAGACACATTTAGCATAGCGCGTACCGCTATTGCCCGTCGCTCCTAGCGCGCTGGTTGGTCACGGCGAGCAAGGAGTGCGCGCTGTTGACGGGACGTGGCGCCATCTGGCGCCGCCGCCCGGTGATGCTCCACAAGCTGACGATGCGCACTGTTAAATGTGAAACGAACGGCTTTTTTCTTTGGATCCTTCCTTGGGACCGAAACGAATGTTGTGCCATTAATGGCTCGATCAGATCGATTCCGCAAAGCCGTTCTCAGATACATAGAGAGTAGCCGTAAGTGTTGTGTGCTAGGTCGTAGGTTGTTTACAGAGAAGCGCGAAGTCCTTCGATGCAAAATGTAGCCAGAGCCTCTGGTGGTGTATTTTTGTTTTACTTGCTTTACAGCACTTTTATCTAAGGACACCAAGTTGGTTTTGTTGATGTAATATCAAACACAAAAACTTGACAAAACGCATCTATAGTTATTAACCCAATTTGGAGTATATTTACTGTTTGTCCAATCATAAAGCTCCCACTAAGTGATGTCATATCCACTGCCAAAAACCGCCACTGTATGGTGACACCATCAGCGCCATGAATTTGTTTTTGCGAGCTAATTAAAATATTTAAAATCTGAGTACACGGGGTACGACCGATGCTAATAGCATCACTATAACTCATTCTATGCAAACAAGAGGCAGAACAATGCACTGATTATGAGTTTCGGGGCCCCTTTAACCTGCGTTTGTTCCCTCACCCACTCTGCCCACTTTCGATCTCTTAACATTACATCTAATATTTTTCCATAGCTCACTGCATTGTCCTTTACTGGAGCTGAACCCTTTTCATTAGCCTCTACGTTTCTGCCCCGTAGGCGAGCACTTGCAAGATACAGTTGTATACTTTTCTCTTGAGGGATATTGGCAAACTGAAAGATCTAAGAGAACCTGCCATATGCGCTTCACCCCATTCTTATCCTTCTAGTTATTTCACTCTGATGATCCGGATCAGCGGCCACTACCTGCCCTAAGTAGACATATTTCTTTGCCACTTCCAGCACATCACTACCAATTGTGAACTGCGGTTCCCATGCTAGACTGTTGAACATTCATTTGGTTTTCTGCATGTTAATTTTTAGACCCACCATTCTGCTCTGCCTGAAGCTCATTGATCATGCTTTGAAATTCACCTTCTCCCTTCAATTTAGAGGCATCTGCTGCAGCTTATTTGTGGAGGACAATGGGTTAGCAGAGAACTCACAGTGAAAGTGCCACTACGTCACCTTATTAGGAACAATGCCCCGGTTGTCCATAGCACAGTAGCTGCCATTGTTAGCTTCATGCTCAACAACCAGGTTCCGAGCAGTGGCGTTCATTCCACAGTGCACTACAAGCTGAAAAAGGCAATACGATTTCTTATGATGGCAAACATTCAAATGGCAAGTGAAAAAATTTCCAACAAAAAAGTCAAAACAAATATGAACAAAGTAAGACCAACTGACTTGTTTTCTGGTCACCAAAGAACATGGACTAAAGAGAAGAATGGTACATCCTATTAATTACAGCTGTCGGTGGCAAGGAAGACTTACATCAGGATTGAATTCCTGCCACAGCTGGGGCACAACAGTCATGACAGTGTTGTATTCCACAGGTACTTCTCTCGTCACGAGCCTTACGCCCGGGATACCAGTGTTAGCGAGGGCTTTAACCACCTCACTGCTCGAATTGTACCCATATCCTCGAAATAGTCCGAAACCTGCAAAGCAAAAAAAAAAAACTATACACTTGGGGTCAAGAACATTGCCTATGCGCTGAACAGAATTGTCAGAGATTTAGCTTCTGTGAGCGTGTGAACACACATGCAAGCGCGCACGCACGCACGCGCACGCACATATGCTTTCACAACTGGATTTTGCCGAAATAATAATAACGCTCCTGAAGCATCTTAATATCAGCGACCGTCAAAGCCGCAAAAACAAGTTAACAATGGCATGAATCGAGTCCCGATAGACTGAAGACCTGCAATAAGGCACGTACAGTACTCACGGATTGAAATAGGGCATTCGGAGCGCTAACCTTGCAGTGCCACGCGGCATGTGGTAAACCACAGGCCGGCTCATTGGCTACTGGAAGGAACAATTCTGCTTTGTAGATGTTCTCCCTCTCGCGCCATACCACAATGCACCACCTTGGTTTCATGAGCGTCTACGCGCGGCACTCCATGAAGCGACGGCCACGCGCTCCGAATGTCCTATTTCAATCCGTGAGTACTGTACATACGTACTTTGTGCAATACCTTTCAGTCATGAGAAATATGCTTCGAGCAGAGTATACAAAGCTTCTCACGATGCCCTTATGACTTTGGTGATTGCCGGTAAATAGGCTAGGCCAGACTTGCAATGTAAAAGTAGCGTTTTGATCATGATGTAGCGAGCTAACCATAGACGAAAGATTTCGGCAAAGAAACCACACCACAGCTGCACTTCACTCGCCATCACAGTGGAAGTGCTCGCCATGTATAGGTCTGAGAAAACAAACATCACGTGCTCAACATTTTACAGGAACGTGTACTGAATTGGCGGCTCACCTGTTAGCAGAACTGTCGGCTCGCTTTCTGGTAGGCACACACCTGCCAACAAACAACAAGGCGTGAACTTTTTTTATTTTTTCCCCCCCCTCAAAACTTCGGTTGGTGCTGCTGTACCGTGAAGCCAAAACAGACTAACGTCAGATACACAAGCTACAAGAGTGACAAATCAAACCGTGCATGTGATCGGTTCACAGCATTTTGTTACAAGGTCATGGCACATTCAGGGAGTAAGCACTGTGCACTTGAAATTGCATGCTGTCACCAAAGCTACCAGTAATAAGGCTACCACGGACTTACCGTTTAGCGAGTCACTGCTCGTCGCCGCCATTGCAAATTCGAAACTGGAAGAAAGCTACGAACTTTTTACCGCTTTTACTTTTTTCGCCCTAAAACCAAGAGCACTGCCGTACAATTTTTTAAAATAAATAAATGTGCCTAATACTGCCACTAATATGCAAGCTAAGAAAATAATAAACCAAAGTTTGGCTTCTCCAAATTTTATGCCCAGCTCAGAGTTTCATTGCAGTAAACAATGCGTGTCATCGAGATGGCGCGGCATTACAAACGAAACTAGGGTGCCTCGATAGGGAACGGCGGCGCTGGCATAGAGGTACCCTAAACGAAACTTCTACTCGAATGAAATGTCCGACGACGAGCGTGCTGTCGTTGAGGTACTTTTCTGCATTTTAATCATTCTCATAAAAATCGCTTGAACTGCTTTGGACAAATCTACCGCAGGTTAATTTCAACCTATGCACCAATATCTCGCGAGCTTTTTTCCAAGGAGAGTGCTCTTATCGAGGCCCCTAGGTACCCTACCATATAGGCCTGTTAACTTCAGCACACAAACGAGCACCTGCACACCATTACTAAACCTACCTGTCGCATCTGCAGTCTTTCGCGGTTTGCTAGAGCAGGCCAGCATCCCTGTCTTTCTTTGTTGTAAACAGCGGACTCTACTCGTCTTGCTTCTCGGGAAAGCAAGCGCAAATTCGGACCTCTCGCATTTCAACAGTTTAAAAAAACTTTCTATGCTGAGCTGCCTGTAGACAAGTGAAAATGTTGCTCTTCTGTAATGTCGCATGCAAGGAAGCAAGTGCAATGCCATTCCTGGAAAACTAAATGCGAATTTATGCTTGCAGTACGTGAAGCTAAGAAAAGCTGCACGCAGTGAAAAAACCTAGTGATGGCAGGATTATGCCTTGAAAGCTAGAGCAAACCTACCTAACCCGAAAACGCGAAGGAAGATTTCTTGATTGTATTCCAAAAGTTTTATCATTTGCCCTTAGGAACATCAGTCACGTCACCAGCTCATCGTCTTGCCAGCTAGATAAATCGCCGCAAGGCCGCATGCGCCCACGAAGCCACCATTTTGTAGCAGTCATATGCACATCCCTCATGTAAAAACAGGGACACAAGCTCCGCCTGAAGGGTATGATGCGATAGTGTAAAGGGTTAATTCCCATATAATATGCAGAATTGGTCATTCTCTACTTTACATTTATAGATCCCCAATAGTCGTCATACCATTCCTGGTGCAGCGGTTAAGCGACGTGCCACTACCCTGCGATGGAAGGTGCTGCCATCGGCGGTGCTTGCGAGACCCAGGTTGATCTTCCCAACCGACCACTCAGGGACAATCATTAACTGCCACGGTGGGCAGGTTCTGATTACTTCACAAGGGCACATGACCTAGGTGGCCCACCTGCCACCTAGGTTGCTTCTATGGAGGTTTTTTGTGGATTTTCCGTTCACGGCCAACAACGCCGATGCTGGATTTCCCGCGGCACAGAACCCTTAACGCTGCCGCTGTAATAAATATATTTCTGGTTATTCTACACTATCCCCACAGCTAGCCTATGTAAGGTAAAAAAAAAAAAAGGTTTGTTCCTTATCGAAGATTGGCAAACATAATCTGTCAAAAAAGAGCCCTCACTATAGCCATGAAAATCCCAGGTGATGGTATGCAGGAACAAAATGCCAGAAAACAAAACCATGACAATGCCAGTCTGGTTTTAACTCGAAGAGCATTGAAACTTTCAGGTGAGCCGCAAAAATTAATGGACAACTGTACTTGACAGAATTAACAAATCAGCTACCTGAATGAAGAATTCCAGGGTGAGAGGAATGATGGCAGTAATGTATCAATTGATGACCATGCAGAAAACTGCATGAATTGCTGCAAGAAGTTCTTTACTGACTGACAGCCCCCATGTAGAAACACACAAGTCTGATAGACTGACTGGCTGCCCAATTATATACTGTAAGTTGAAGGGTGCATGAGGAAATTTTTTGCATCAGAAAGGAAAACAAAAGCAACAGAGCCCATCGAATGTCCCATCATGACTAAGACTTAGGTAAACCAATGGAGACAGTGATGACATGCAGCAAATGTTTTGCATTACAAAAACCCAGAGATCTAGGTTGGTTTTTAGGTCAGTGCACCACAAGGCTTCCACAACATAAGAATGGGCATTTCTAGCTGTGACAAAAAGTGCAAGTGTACCTGCTGTACCTCACTCTGATGGCAATCCCTAGCTGCATCACAAGAGTATGATGAATCAAAATCAAGTGTACTGCAATATGTTGCACAAGCAAGTAGTGCTGCTGTTTTCTTGAAACCCAGTCTTGGAACGCAGAAGAGCCCAGACACTTAGGTGTGGTCCAAGAGACACACAATGTTCAGCAGATGTTATTGTATCCGCACATGCACATCAAGGGTATTGCCACATTAGCACTTTGTACTGCTTCAATTGCAAATGAAGCACCAAGAATCGCTCGCATAGTTACGAGTAGCAAGTACAGCCTAACTCACCTGGTTCATACAACAGCAAAATCAAAACCAGCAGGGTATCCTGTTCACATACAAGTTCACTGCTAAATGCTTTGTATGGAGGGACTAATTGATGGAAGCAAAAGGCAAGATGATACAAAAATACACAGGAGCCCGGAGTTAAAGATCCCCAGGTGGTCGAAGTTATTCCAGAACCCTCGATCATCATCAGCCTGAGTACGCCCACTGCAGGACAAAGGCCTCTTCCATCTCCTTCCAATTAACCCTGTCCTGTACCAGCTGCGGCCCGTGTCCCCGCAAACTTCTTAATCTAATCCGGCAATCTAACTTTCTGCCACCACCTACTGTGCTTCCCTTCCCTTGGAATCCAGTCTGTTATCCTTAACCCTGAAATGATTTCTATGGGCATATTCTAGTGTGACATATCTGTAGAGGTGGTCTTTGTGGATATTCGAGTCAAATTTGAAAGCTCTGCATGGACGTTATAGTTTAGAAATAATTTTAAAAAATCGCTGCTCATAGTAGCTCGCAACTGATTAGGGCGACACACTTCAACGCGCGTCCCCTACCCCTATAACGTCAGTGGGCAGAAGAGCTAGCTCTCAAGCTCACCCCGTTTGCCCACTGACGTCATCAGGGAAGGGGACACGCGGTGTGGTGTGTTGCCCTAATCGGTAGCGAGCTACTGCGAGCTGCGATTTTTAAAAATCCATTCTAAATTATATGGTCCACGCAGAGCTTTCAAATTTGGCTCGGATACCCACAAAGGCCGCCTCTAATGATCTGTTGCACTAGAATATAACCATAGAAATCATTTCAGGGTCCCTTTAAAGACCATTGGTTATCTTGCCTTCGCATTGCATGCCATACACTAGCCCATTTCTTCCTCTTGATTTTGACTAGGATGCTATTAACCTGTTTGATCCCTGGCCCACTCTGCCCTCTTCCTGTCTGTTAACGTTACACCTATAATATAGCTCGCTGTCCCTTTTCATTAACCTCAGCAAGCGCCCGTAAAATACAGCTGTTATATATCTTTTCTTGAGGGATATTGATAAACTGCAATTCATGATCTGAGAACCTGCAAAATGTGCTCCACCCTATTCTTATTCGTTATTTCACTCGTGATCTGGATCAGCGGTCACTACCTGCCCTAAGTAGGCATATGCATATTCCCTAACCACTTGCAGCATCTCCCTACCAATTGTAAACTGCTGTTCCCTTGTTACACCGTTGAAAATTACTTTGGTTTTCTACATACTAATTTTTAGACCCACTGTTCTGCTCTGCCTGTATAACTTGTTAATCATCTTTTGCAGTTCTCCTGAGTGACTTAGCAAGGCAATATCGTCGGTAAATAGCAGATTACCAAGATATTCTCCTTTAACTCTTATCCCCAACTGGCCCCATTCCAGGCCTCGGAATACCTCCTGAAAACAGGCAGTGAACAGCATTGGCGAGATCCTGTCTCCGTGCCTGACAACCTCTCTTTTTCACCCTCCTTCATCACCTCCCTCAAGGCATAGTTTGGGTGTCCACCGAAAGCGAGAATCACTGTGCCCTTTCCTTTCTTCAAAGTACCAATTGTCATTGTTTGCACGGTTCAATTGTAGCACTTTAACACGACTTTTGACACATGCTTAAAAAGTCTTTAAAATTTTTAGGCACATAGGCTAGCAATGAGGAGGTGAACAAGACATTGTAGAGCCATCTAGAATGACCACATAAAGTGATCGTCACCTCCAATATGTCCACTGCTAGACTCTACAATCAGTCTCGAATTAGGAGTCCTGTGCCAGATGCTGCCACCCTCTCCATGTAAATTTCCTAATTTCTACTCAGTCACCACCTGCTAAGTATCCTCTTGGAATTGACCACTAAATCTGAGGGACCATTGGTTATTTGTTCCTCGCCAAGCAATACAAGCTGCTGAGCCCCAGGTGCCATATTAGGGCTTTCTCATGCAGTGTAGTAAAGGTAAATGCCAAGAGCCCTGCACAACTTCCTCGTCACACACTGATGTTTTCAATAAAACCCAACTGCCGTTTACTACAATTTTTAATGTCAATAACTGACTATGCTAATCTAATAATGCAAAAAATGGAGATAAAAACCTGGCACAAGTCAACAACAGCCAAATTGTATTTTTTTCTTCTGGCATCATGGCTCAAGCCGAGACTTTCAACACAATGAAAAAATTGTGTTGAACTGCATCACAGCTGCTATACCACAGTATATTTACTAGCATAATAAATGTGCGCATGTTCTTTATGCATGCATTTTATATTTGTGCCGTCAAAACATTTTTTGCTAATTACCCTGCACAATGAACACACCACTAAAATTTTTAGGGAAAAAAAGTGTTCATTATGTGGGTAAATAGAGTATTACTGTAGTCATGGCTCTGTTAACATGGGTGCTCAAACCTACATGACAGGAAGCACAGAAAGCAGTCTTGTACACCATGTTTACGAGATGATCAGAGGGCATGCACCTTTAAGACAAAGGCCATGCTTTTATTGCTTCACGTGGAGGGGGTATGGTTCCCCCTGCTCTCCCTCTGCACCTGGTGGAGAATTTCTCTTCACTGTTATGGCTCTGATGAGCAAGTGTAGTATATGTATCTATAGATATATATATATATGTGTGTGTGTGTGTGTGTATGTCGGCAGCACCTTGCTCTTCCACAGCGGGCACGACTAGTGGAGTAGGTCAGAGCAGAACGTGGCATTCTTGCGTCCGCTGCTGCTGCAGTTCAAACAGCACACAGCAGCATGCCTGGACCGTCGAGGCACGGTCCATGCAAGGCTTCTTCAGAGCAGGAGAAAAACCTACTGCCCGGATGAGTGGGTGGCCCGGTGCTTGCACCTCAGTCCAGAATGAGAGGCACTCCGGTTGGAATGCATAGTGAAAGGAGGCGGCTCCAGCGAGCACACTGCCAGCTTGAATGGTAGTAGAGTAGTCTGGCTCCCCCCCTGGCCCCCGTCCGCGTTGGTCCGGCTTGCCGGCCGCGGCATCTCTATGAGGTAGCGTCTCCCACGAGTTGACGCATGGACGGTGGTGGCGGTAGTCTTCAGTTCTTTTTTCCCATTCGCTTCTGGAGTGAGTGATCGTATGCCCAGTGCTCCCCTTCCATGTGAAAGACCTGTCAGTGAACAACAGAAAGGTGGGGGGACGGGAATGCACTTCAGTTCTGCAGGGCCTGCCACTACAATGACAGGGTGCACTGTTGAAACACGTTACCAGCTTTTGTAATTTGATCCCTTAATCATAAAGGAATGTCGTAGGATATTGGTGGGAGTGCAGAGCCACATAGCCAGAGGAAGACTAAATATTACAAGGAGTAATACAAATTAGTGGCTTCATAATTAGACCTCTGAAGGCATTTGCTCACATTCATGACAAAACTATTTTCTTCACCTTACCCTTGCTTTTCTTTTTAGCAATCTAGGCTGCAATGTAAGCTTTTATTTTAAGATCACAGCAAGCAATGGAGAAAAACAAAGTTTCATTGGCTTGAAGGATGGCCACATACAATGGTACTGCTTAAAATGTGCTACGTTTCAACATACAACACAAGCCTACATTAAGTTGCAGTGAAGATCACCACTGGCATTATAGCTTATTTTACACTATGCACAGGTCTGTGCAATATGAAAGAGAACAATGTTTGAGCATCCAATTACTTATAACTCCATAATTAAGCACAGTTCATCCTGCTTTGTAACCAGTTTTCCTCTTGGCTTATACCGTATATGCTCGCGTAAAGGCCGCACTATTTCTCGCTGTTTTGACGGGGTGCGGTCCTTAAATGGGACCGGTGTTTTTCTGTAAAATTTTTCAGACTACAGCGGAGCCCTGATTATATATATATATCCCCAAGTTTGTGCTGCAGCATGAACTTTTATGATGAATTAGTGCAGCTCCAGCGAATCCTTCAAATTACGCAATGTCCTGAAAGTATTGATGATAGGCTAAGTTACTAAATCCTTCAAAGATCAGGCACTCGACTGACAGTATACCTTGGCTGACAGTGCGGAGTGCCACTCCTTGGAGCGACCTGCGGCCATCACTGCGGCCTTTGCCTGGCCTGTTTTTCCATGCGCTTCACTCTTGATGGCCTTGCCGAAGTCAATTAAGCATTCATTTTAATGCGAGGTTACCGTGTAACGATAAATTGGTAGCAAGGTCAGACCTTTTGTGATTAACTATGACTCAATTCAAAGGAATCTTGCTTTCTATACACATTACAACTAACAATATGCAACCGGCATTTTGCTCAACAATGGCTAGAGTAGAAATGGCCTCCCTTTCTCTCCCTTCAATGAATGCACCTCCTCTTCCGAATTCTGTGCATTCACTGATCTTCTTACATTGAACTCCAAAATGAAATGTGAAAGGCTAAAACACTTGCATTTAATTATGCATAATCAGGTGAATATCAACGTGTCTGAAGATTTTTTTTTAGATTCCTTCTAACGAGGAATCGCATGTTCATCCCAGCTCCTTCTATCCGAGCAGATTGTTTTAAGTTGAGGTTTTCCCCACAGAGAAGAACATGTGTGATTCCCTGCCTAACTCAAAATGTTAAAGGCATTCTTGTTTTCCACAACTTGTGAGCTCGCACTGGTTTCAATGTAATCAGTGTTGTGGATCAGCTAGCTTCTTTCATGATTTAGAGTGCACTGATTAAAGCCATTATTGTCTCTTCTTTTTTTTAAAATGAACATTGCACAACAGCGCGTACACTTTTGAGTACCTATATTGTGATGTACAGTCGAGCTTGCTTATAACAAATATGACCATCACGCGTTGATTGTTTGTAATACCTGGATGTTCGCAATAGCTCGACTGGTCATAATAGACTGTATTTACCCGCGTAATTTGTGCCTGCGCATGATTTGTGCAGCCCCAGCTTTTTACCTCGATTTAAACAAAAAACAACTTTTACTCGTATATTTTGCGCTCTCTACTGCGCCGTACCACAAGCATGTACGCGGGTGCATGCAAGGCAGGCTTGGGAAGATCGGCATGGCCGCGTCGCCGTGTGCGGTTGCGAAAGGTGCGAGTGGCAAGGGCACGAACTGTGCACCGTTTACCTGGTTCGCTCATCCTGGCGGTCGTTCTCCCGGAACAGTTGTGTGCTCGCCTGAATCCGAAACTACCAAATCGTTTGCCACTAATCAGTCAGGCCACATGTGAGGGCGCTGTTGTATCGCCCGTTATCTCCTTTACCTCCCACTGCTGGCTTCGAGATTGTATCACTGTGTGTTTATTGCTTTTAGCTGCGCACACGCAGTCACACCATCCCGCAGCAAACTACATAACACTGGGCAGAAAGGGAGAGGGTATGCGTCTTATATTTAGAGTCAACTTTTTTTTTATTGGCCAGTGAGAGGAGTGAGATGGGGGGGGGGGGAGGGGGCTACGTATAAGCAGCAATATGCAGTATATACTGCGCCTTATGACCTTTGCAGCGGTGTTTCTTTGGATGTGTTCAGAAGATTTTTGTCCAATTTGCGCACCTCCATTTTGAAGCCTTAACTTAAAAGAAGAAAAGTGCTCAAATTATACGAGTAAATACAGTAGTAGATTACAAGTGCAAGTATCCACTCACGGCCATATGCCTGTTTTGACGCTATTGGTACGTTTTTGCGCATTGCAATGAACAGGGAGATCGGCAAATTGCTTTTAGGCCTAGTGTGTCACGCGATGAAAGGCTGCTTTTAATTATACAGCATATATCAGCCAGACGTGAAATTTGCGCCTGCAAATGCCGTAATTTCTGCATCTTCAGTGCTTACGTTTTGAAAGGATGCCATCCACTACGGGCTCAAAGCCCTTCGCCGAAGATCACGCTGGAGCTGCGTGTAGGTGCAATGGCAGTGGCCGGTCTTTGCACACAGGAAATGTTCCACACTATCTTAGTTTGTCTTGGCCTGTGTCAGTTTTTGAGGTAAATAAGGTGCACAGGCAGTTGGTGAGCTTTGCACAGACACAGTGCAAGAGAAAGGGACTTAATGGGAAGCTTGTATGCAGCACTTAAGTCCGCGAGGCACAACTGCCTATTTGCTCCTGGCTGGGCAGAGAAGCGCACAGATTTGACCAAGAAGGCACTCGAGCTCTTTCAGCTTGTCACATTTCATTGTCCTGTAGAGGAATCAGTGATCAGTGCATTCAGTGTAGGCGATAACTGGCACAACTGATGAATGTGCCGAAGCGCAGAATGAGTTTGCCTCTCTTCCGGTATTTCTGCTCAGGTGTGATCTTTTTTTTTTATGACCTGCTGTAAAAGACTTGTGGGGTCGGCATTTGTAGGGGAAGACTAGGCACCACTGACTACCACGAGGTCGTTTCCCAGAAAGGGCGCAGTTGAGTGCACGGAAGCAGTAGTGATGTTGTGCACTAGCGGTCAACTTTGTATTTTTCTTTGCGTAACCCATACCCTTAATAAGGTTTCTGTGCAAAAAGTGGAAGTACTGTAAAAACCGGAATATAGGTTGAACTTTTATTCAAAAAACCATGGTGAAAAGTCGACCCCCGTCTTATAAACCGGTCATTGGTGGAAAAACTACGGATGTCTTGCAACAATGGGCGGCTGAACTCAACAGCGTCCCTCCATCACCATCGCCATCAGCAGCAGTGCCGCCATTTTGTGTTTCCGTTGTTGCTAGGCCTTTAACGTTACTGCATGAATATAAAGCCCCGCTTAACCAAGCCATGCGAGTGTGCCTACGTGGCCTAAGGGGTGCATGTACGACTTAGAATGCAAGGGTGCCGGAGGGTTCGATTCCCCTCAGCCTCCCATTTGATTTGAGAAGCCCAAGTTGGCAGCTCCTCCCATATCAACCATGTCACGTGACATTGCACAACCCTACGTACAACATGTGCCCGGCCATGTCAGCTGCCAGCTACCACCTGCCAGAGCCATGCTCGTAATTTTTTGCTCACAACGCCAATGCTGACAACTCTGACATCGGATTCCCTGGAGAACGGAGCCTTTAATGCTGTCGCATTAAAATGGAACACAGTGAAAACATGTACACAGCACTACACGGAGTCAATAAAAATCATACTATACAGCTAGCTCTCTTCACAGTGAGAGCCCTTTCTAGGACATTTTAGCACTGGCCGGTGTCGCACCATTTGGCTTGTCACGTGACATAAGCCATGACGTTACATGACGTCACATATGACGAGGGAGTACGTCCACTCAGCGAGAACACGCAGTCACGTGTGCAATGATTTACAATAAAGACAGCATGTGTACCCTTGTCTTCCATGTTTGGCCGCTATGTAGTCGTTCACTGGCTTCCCTGCGCTGCTGCTCTTCAAGGAATGTCTTGCTGCTCGTTGCCTTGTTGACGTCCTTGTTCTTCAAGGCTAGAGTGACTTCCTTCCATAGCCTAATTTGGAATGAAATGCGAAAGGAGCTGTTGTGAAGCACATATGTAGCACCTGACTGTGCCAAAAGAAAGGGAACAAGTGAGAACAGCTGACCTGCGAGACTCAAAGGCCTCTTGCTGCTGGATGGGTTGCACAACTTTCTTCGTCGTCGCCAGGGTCGTCGTATCCACGAACACCGCTTGATCCTGAAAAGTCGGGAAGATATGCCACCAAAATTTTAAGGTGGGAAGCGGCTTTCAGCAAAATTTTTTTTATTTCTCGATGTGTTTAATAACAGTTTTTCAGCACATTAAAAATAATTTTATGGCTACTTTCATGCAATTTTTTCTCAGTACCTTGCAAAAGGCTGCAGAGTCAAGAAAATGTGAAAGAAGGTGTATGGAGTCGCTCTGCTCCATCCCTTTCGGTAAAATTCCCCGCAATGAGTCGTCTAGTTAAATTAAGAAACAAGGGAAGGTGCTGCCGTCACAGCCTTACTGCGCCACGAGTGCCATGCCACAGGCGGTGCACTTGCAGGGCGCGTGCAAGGAGGATAGCTGCGGAGGTAACATTTCGACGGAGGCAAAATGCTAGAGGCTTATGTACTGTGCAATATCAGTGCATGTTAAAAAACTCCAGGTGGTTTAAATTACCTGGAGCCCTCCACTACGGCGTCCCTCATAGCCTCAGTCGCTTGGGATGTTAAGCCCCACAAAACCAAACTAAATATAACATGATGGCTAGTAAAACCTCATTAATTAAAATTTCAATAGACACGAAGAAATGCATAAATTATTTACAGGCCAATTTATGAAATCCTTCTGTCCCTGAAAGAAAAAGCCGAAAATGCGGTGAGGCCTTATAAGGAGGCTCCATCGCACAAATAACGAAAAAGCCAGTGACAAGCCCGCAGTTCTGGCGTGCTGGAAGAACGCTTGCGTAAGTGAGAGGAATGCACATCGGCATCGCAGAACGACCAGCGGAAATGACCAACAACATGCAGTCGATGTGCAAAAGCGGCACACAGCTGGGTTCGAATGATCGGCGAAAGCACGAGCCAGCAGCTGCCATTGCCGCGGGCTAGCGGTGAAGCAAAGAAACTGAAACTATGTGGCCAAGTTTTTTTTTGCATAGCAAAAGGGGACCTCCAATCGTCAACATGCCTGTCGTTACACACACTTAAAGAGGTGCATGGGTTCAAATGCATCACGCAAAAGGCGGGATTTTCGCACAATTGCTTGCCCTGCTGTGACACTTTTACTCGCCCCTTGGAAGCATTATGCAGTATTTTACAAGTTGGCCTTCCTGCATACCATAGTTGATCAAGACGATGTGGCGGAGCTCGCGCTAGAAGAGCTGTGAAGTCGACAACATGAGTGCCATAGGTGTGGGCTTTAGATATGTTACACATTATGGAAGGATAGAAAAAAAAAATGCGTTTTCGCATTGAGATTGTTCGAAGCGGAAGGTTGGCCAGCTTGTTCTCATCAGGTGTCATATGTGGGAAAGCCCACTTGCGGAATTTCGCATGAGGTCCAAGCCTAGCAGCATCCGAATATGATCGATCCATGCGATAAACGACGTCGACGAAAGCGAAGAGGAAGCCTCCTTACTGTTTTCCCGGCATTTTGAACTCAGTCTTCAGATAAACCGCCCACATAAATTTGCTACTGGATTCGAGTGGCGACGAATAATTGAAAATTCCTGAATATCAATTTTTTAAATCAAAAATTAGCCGCGCAAGACAATGACGAATTTTAATCGCGCAAGGGCATCCATGGCCAAAGAGTGCCATGACAGAAGGTATTTTCAATGCACAAGGTGGGGTCAACGACCAGTTTTCCAAGCATTTTCACCCTGGAAAAACCGAGCACCATGGCAGGGGAAAGCTTGTACCAACTGTATCACCAGTGGGTACCCGTCGGCAATGGCGATTGAACCCTACACCTTCCACATGTGAGGCAGAATCTCGCGAACTGAATATCAAACATATTCGTAGTCATATTCGAAATTTCGAATATTCACACACCCCTTAATTAATGAGCCATCTTTCCTAAGAATAGCTATAGCATCCTATGCATGTACACCTACTACAGAAATTAAATGACCTCACAGGTGTCTCTTGCCTCCAAACATCAAAGGAAAACATTAAGAACAGTTCAAGAACATACATGTTAAACCTATGTTAAACTGACACTCGATTCCCCAAGGCTTCTTTCATATTGTTTTCACTCAAGTTAAGCAGCCAGCCTTTGGACCTTGGTCACAAAGCAGCAAAAACTCTACTAGCACAGGAGAATAGACGCCACAAAAAATGTAAGCACCAATCATAGGACATGCAGTGCCAATGTCCTGAGGCGCACAAGTGGCAAATGCTAAGGAAAAAGGAAAAAGTCTGAAAGGAAGTGGGAAGGCAGACTATACTGGCTGGACATAGGGCGACTGGTGCTCTGTCTGCTCTGGACATTCATTCCCTTTTTTTGGGCACTCGATGACCGCCTCTCTAGATGCCAGAAGTTTCTTCTCCTAAACGTTGTGGCTCCTTAGCCTTCCCAAAACGCGAGGCAGTTATCCACCATGGGTGGCTCAACTCACCCCGTTTGGGTACTTGGCAGTCATCACACCATTCCATTCCCCAGTGACAGTCATGAACGGCTTCCGTTCATTTGGGGGAAACACTTCGGCTGTGAGCTGATGCTTCTTGCCACCAATCATGGGCTGCACAGCAAGAATGATGTCCCATGGTCAGAAATCTGCGACTTCTGGGCTAAGCTCAACAAGCTAAACTTGCGATGAAAACTGACAGATTTAACAGAAAACAAGAACGACGACTCTTGTAATCATAATCCACCTATGGCACGACAATTGTTATGCAGCGTGGTAAATTATAGTTACTAACAGTAAGAGTTCTATGCTGCTCACTGAGACAATACATTACATGCAAACTGTCTTAACAAGGGCAATGTGCATTGCTGAGGCATGTAACTAGAAATTTAACTTCCAATGACATTAAAGCAATCTTGTGCTTTTGCAATATTGAGTCTAAAAAATAAAACTTAATAAAAGCATTGCTACATTACTCCCCGTGCTTCATTTTTTCCCCTGGTAGGCCAAAGAGTACACATACCGTATATACTCGTGTAATGAACCCACTTTTTTTTCCAGAAAAGTTAACATCAGTTTGGGGGGAGGGTTCATTACACGGGAAAATAAGTTTCAACAGATTTCTTTGGAAGAGTCGAGATTTCGTATCATACCTTCGTCCGTCCTTCCACCGGCAACAAATGCACGCGGCCAGACGCGCTCGTGCCATTTACATTTAGCATTGTCCACTTTGACACGATCCGGAAATTTTGTAGTAGCCAGCGGCGCCGGCCAATCACAACGAGATAACGCCAACATGCTGAACACTGGCCCTGAAGGTCAGGCAGCTTTTTACGTGAAATTAAAGAAACACACAGGATGGTAACGAGTGTGTAATGCAAATGTTTAAGCCTTGGCTTACAGCACACAACGTCTGGCGCTCTGCCAAGTTTGCAGAGAGCCATAGAGGGCAGTGTTCAAACCTGAGAAGCATGTAGCTCTCACACAGTGTGCTTTAAGCTAGGTAACTAACAGGGTTGCAAAGAGGTGTACAAACAACTGACCTTTGTGTGAAATTGGATGACTGCATTGTAGCCCGTCTTCTGGCAGGTGATCTCAACGGTGCCACCCAGCTCGATCCAGGGCACGGTGAAGATGGAGCGGCCGTAGCCGCTGGGGAAGCTCACAACGTACTCCTCATCATGTCGCAGGAACATGATGCAGCCCTGGCCCACGTTGTGGACACCGATGCTCATGCCCAGATATTTGGACTTGGTCCAGATGTGTGCACAGCATGCTATGCCCTTGGCCGCATGCTCAGCGTAGAAGGCAGACACTACAGAGCAAAAGGAAGGAAACGTTTACTTTTGATAAAAGCTTTTTCCTCACTAGACACGAAAAAGCACAGTCTAGTACAAAACACTCATCCGACTTTCTGAAGAATCTTGCTGGACTTCAGCCATATGAGAAACGCTTTCACACCACAAGCAAACAAATATGGGCCATTCCTCGAACGACGACATTATACGGAAACCAGAGCCTTCATTTCGTTTGACTATACACATTAAATCATCATAGCATGACCAACCGAAACATATTCACCACCCTCATTATTTATTTATTTATTTATTTCATTTATTTCATAATACTGCAGGCCACTGCTTGGCCCAAGCAGGAGTGAACATATAATGATACATAACCAAAAGAATAAAGTTATTCAATATTAGCAGCACACGGAGACCAAAAGAATAAAACCAAAAGAATAAATTTATACAATGTTAGCAGCGCACGGATACCAAAAGAATAAACCAGACAATAAACTTATACAATATCAGCAGCACACGTATACAAAACATACATATAATCAATATTAGCAGGTAAATAGACGATTTAACGCATCAGAAAAATTTTGCGAGGACTTTTAAGCTATATTTCACCAATGCCAATTAAGGACTTTAAGCTATATTTCACCAATGCCGCAGTCTCTCTGTTCTTCGCCTAGGTGAGCATTGTCATGAGTACTCACTATTCTTAACGTTCAGCCACATTGCCTGCATACTGCTCGACGATCGTTGGCCGTTTATTACAGTCTTCATTATAATTTGCTTGTTTCATGAGCGTAAGTACCGTATTTACTCGTGCATAACCCGCACCAAAATTTGAAAAAACGCGTTTAAAAAGTGGGGGTGCTGGGGGTCGGCTTCACAGCATTGCGCGGCAGCCTGCCCCGTGTTACAATGTTCTAGAAGGCTTTGTAGGGGCAAGAGCGAAGCGGGTTTCGGTGGGAGGCGCTGAAGCAAAAAAAGCAGTCAGCCGCACGTGGCGCTGCCACTGAATGTTGGAGGGGAAAAGCTAGCTGTCTGCGTTGCTGCGTCGCTGCATTCAGCAAGTTTGAGCATTGCCGTTGGGAAAGGGTGGCGCGTTAAGCTTGTTGGGATAATAAAAGCGGGTAAGTACGTCCGTCAGAGACATAAAAATATGCAAAAAGTCTACAAAACGCAGGCACCACACCACACCCAGCCGACCACGAACATGTCGCCTGAGCGGGGCACCCTGCGGATGCATTGCTAACCAAAGGCACACAGAGCAAAAAATGGCAGTGGCTCAGCTCGGCTATGCCAGGATATACGTAGCGAGAGGTAAGTACGTTTCCCTGGCTGAGCTTGATGTGGTCACTGTATGTTTAGCAATGAGAGAAATTGGGTTCCATCTCGGCGGCTATGCGCCGTCTATTGCGATCGGCAGTCTGGCATCACCGTTTGGCAAGGCGTTCCCTCTCTCTGTTCGGGCGTCTCTGCTGCTCTTTTCGCCTTCTTACGCACATTCTCTCTTTGTTGAGTAGCGAAGTGCCAACCTCAGGATCGGAAGAGTTAACGTTTTCTTGTCTATACCGCCGTTCAGCAGCAGCTGGACTCTCCTTCTCTGCATGCAGGTCAAGCGTTGTGATACAGCCGCCCATTACACCTCCGCCTTTTATACGCAATGCTGCGCATGCGACGCGTGGTTCGGATGATAGAGCGGCGTGCAGTGAGGTGGCGACGAAGCGCGCGGCACGCTTTGTTCCGATGGTGGAGCGGGCGTTGAGCTGCGGCGACGGCGAAGCACACTCTGCACCTGCTGCTCCTCTCCGGTTGCCATGGTAACGGCGCATGCGCATAACTGGCCTCTCCCGGTCACCGCGAAATGCTCAACTGGTAGCCCAGTGTAGCTCTCGCTACAAAAACCATCTGGGGCAGAGAAAGTGCACTGCAGAGCAAGTGTAGGCGGCCAACAAACGCGGGCAAGGTTGACGAACGATTACAAGCGATGAGCAGTGAAGCTCGAGGAGGTGAAAGAAGATTGGCTAAATGAAATAGAGGTGAACAAAAGCACGAAACGACAGTAAAGCAAGAATGAAAGGGTGCGGATGAAGAGTAAAAGGAACAAATGGAGGTGTTGAAAAAGATAAAGTGAAAGGTTTGGATCGGTCTTATGGGGTTCAACCTGTGGTTTAACCTCATAACCTGAGTCGCTTTGGGACAAAGGACTCAGGTTACGAAGGACGCGTAGCTATTCTGGATAATTTCGAACCCCTGGTGTACGTTCCTTAATGTGCACTGACATCGCACAGTACACATATGCCTTTATAGCACTTCGCTTCCATCTAAATGCGACCGCTGTGGCCGGGATCCAATCTGAACTTTTAGGGTCAGCAGCTGAGCGCGTACTACAACCACTGATCAACCATCACGGCGGCAAAAGAAAAGGGAAGCGCGAAAAAAAAAAATGCAATAAAGCAAGTGCTCATTAAGCAGGAAAAAGAAGGCAATGAATGAAACTACGCGAAGAAACAAACAGATTAGAGATGTAATTACGCCCGCCAACACAGAGAGAAACGACATTTCCCTTTCTGTAAGGAAGAGAGGGCTCACAGATGCGGCAGAAGTAATTTGAACGGTGTCAGCTGTTTCTTTGGTAAGGTGGCCTCTATTCGTGATCACTGAGCAGCTAAAGACTGGCAGGCAGTCGCAGTCTCTGCAGTGACACCATTAAGGTGTCCGTCACGGTTCCTTTAAATGACTTCTATCGCTTGAGCACCAGTACAAAGTGGAAACAGGGCAGTTTTCTGCATACATGTATCATGTCAACATAACAGCTGTTATTTTATTAGTCAATATGTTCCACCTGAGAATGTACGTCCAAGCCTGAAATGAATGCGCTATTAAAAGAGGAAGTTTGTTGCGTTGTTACCTGCATCAAAAGTTGGCATTTTATAATTATGAAATTGTATTTATTTGGCTTGTGGTTATGTTAACGTTAGAAATCATTTCTAAGACCAGGCAAGAGTGACATGGAAGTCAATTATAAGGTCTGCATTAATTATTAGTAGTGAAAACCAAAGCTCTGAGAGGCGAGTATTAGAAGAACTAGTAACAGTATGGGTTGGCCATTATAATTAATGACACAACCAATTTAAGTGAACTTAACAAAGAATAAACACTGACACCATGGGTAGAAAATGGCGCACTAAAAGGCGATTTGCATGAATGCATGAATGGCCTTCATTTTGAAAATAGTGGGCATCGTGCTCCCATGCAGCTGAAGCTACATCCGCCCGTTCCATCAGCCATGAAATATCTAACTATGGAAGGGTAGCTATAAAATCTCCAAGTAGCGTTATAAGAACGCCTGGAGCACATGATATTTAATAGCACTATAAACTTTTCACGAATCAAACTACAATCAGAACGGTGGTGAATTATTGCATAGGAAAAAATCAAGGACCCAGCGTCCTGTGTTCTGAGCCTGAACGAGTGTAGCGAAACAGTAGAAGGCACTTGTGGACTCATCGTTTAAGTGCTATCCTATTTCATGTGGAAGATATTCCACCTGACCTTCTTGAAAAAAAAAAAATAATGAAACAAAACACTGGAAAAACTAAGATTGCCAGTTGCTTTTTTTTGTTTTTTAAATAGAGCAGACTTGCAGCCAACAGTTGTAGGTTATTGTTTTACCATTCCAAAGGCTGCCCAGGATATCCTACAGGGGTGGCGTACATCGAAGGGGCAGTTAATTTTTGGGCATTGTTCCTCTTCAAGAAAAAATAAAAAGAACAAATTGCAGCATTGAGACAGCAGTATAGTCGTTTCGCATAACGCGACACAAAGATTAAGCCGCTTAGGTGCTTGTGAGCGAACAAAATCAATCCCTCCAGGAACAGAAAGGAGCACCGGGCATTTTTTCGAGGTAGCGGCCACCATCCGATCACCTCCCGTTGGAGCCGCGTCACTGAAACACAGCCACTGATTTCCCTTTGAAACTTTACTTTGAAACTTTAAGAATAATTATCCATTCGTTTTGCGCACGTTCATTGGCAGACAAGCAGTGATGCATTAAAGAAAATGGGATATTTATGTGATAACGCCATAACAAACAGAGCAACTGTACTGTCCGCCCCTTGTAGCCGCGTGCCGCGCGTACGGACGACGTGCTGTTCCTTCTCCAGGAGTCTACACCAGCGCCGCGCAGCAGTAACCGCTTCTAAAGCCTCACGGGGAGAGCGCCGCTTTTGCCACTACAAAGCCTTCTAGAACACTGTACCCGTGTAGTCTGCCGTCCCCATCGTCATCGACGCTTGTCAAGCCGATGAGGGGCCATCGGTAGGCATAGCCAAATCCACATTCATAGTCTGTCTGTAGTGCCTAGAATACCTATACTAGCTGGTGTGCCGAGCGCCAGCGCTGCACAATGGGAGATGGTGGCGCCGTTTGCAATGAAAGCCCACCGATGGCTACAGAAGGCGCTGCTTGTCGGGAGGGTGCTGCCGCAGCAGACGACGCGGTTTTCTCGGTTCGGAAGGCAACAGCCTGGTCTTTTGTGTGAGTGATTAACCTGCTTGTGCACGTATTTTTTGTTGAGCGAGGTGTAGTGTTTGTTGTCCTGTGTGGCTGCTTGCACATGCAAGTCATCGCATCCGCTCTTCCGAGTAGTTCTCTGGCGACTTCATCGCTTTTGTGCGCGCATTCTGTGTGTGCGTGTATCCGTCCTGCGTGCCTTCACCGTGTAGTCAAATAATGGACTGAGCTCTCGATTGTTCTTTTCCCGTGCCCATCACTAAATGAGATACGTGTGACTGCACAAAAAGATGTCAAAGCCAAAGTCACAGTGAAATGAGAAGACTTGCTTTGTGCCACAGTGTAAAAGCAGTACACCGCTCGAACAAGGATCGCATTTCCATGTTTACTGCACTATCTGATGCTACTTGCAGAATGGGAACGAAACTTCAAAAGAGAAGACAGAAGGCTGACACCAGTTGCTGTTGTTTGGGAGAAACATTTCGAGAGCAGTTTTATTGAGCGCATGTTCAGTATCACCGTAGTAACCAGCGAGCTTCCCCGTGATAAACCACATCTGGAACCTGACACCATGCCTACGATTATCACGCATTATCTAAACACAATGTGTTTAAAATATCAGCAAAGAGGAAAACTAGACATCTATGCGAGCAAAAGCCTCCAGCAAAGCATCACAGGCAACCTGCGTCGGAAGCCTCCTAGTTGGGCTCAGCCATTGAGAGTGCCGAATCGGTGAGCCACGGAACGCTCTGGTGCCAACAACTGAGCTCTAGCAATTGAAAAGTGCACCACATGCTGTGGTTCTAAGGAAGGTGAATCGCAAAGTGATTGTGAACATATCTGCCGCCCACCAGCAAGAGCTATTCTACAACCTCTCTATTCCAGTGACATGGATGGAAGTGCCATTTGTGCCAGTGGATTAATTAGCTTACGCCTATTGTCAAGCTGAAGAAAACAACTTTGCCTGATGTGCAATCAGCGGTAGCCGCGGCGTATCTTAGGGGAAGAGAGAAGTCAAAACATATCATCACAATGAGCTTGCAAAGAGGCCAAATCCTTGATCAAGGAGGTTTCCTTGACAAATCTTTGTGGTGGATGTGGCATAAAGCCGCCCCCGGAAAAGGACACTTCCAACAAAGGCATGTGTTTTGCTGAGAAGTGTTTATTACCTTTGCGGTCGGATGGAGAGTCCTATGCTTTCTGTAAGTACCAAAGAATTCTGGCTGAAAACCAAGCACGCAGAACATCTAAATAAAAACCAGTAAAATTAACTGACGTGTTTCACCTGCTTTATTAGAGAAAATGTTGCCGAAAAAGTACTCTAGATAAAAAGCTTATGTTGTACCGACTCTAGAACACATCTTCCCTGTTCCCTTCGCAAGCACCGGATGTTCGAAGCTCGAAGATGTGCTGAACTTCATCGAAGCTTTCGCGCATGCGACAAGCTCTAAATATGTAGCTTCTAGCCAGAGACTCAAAAGAAACACTGTAACCTGCTTCGATGACAGCTATGGTCGTTTACGGCTTACCTAAAGCAAAGATGCAGCACATATGCTGTCGCAAGAGCGAGGTGGCGCGGTCCGCACCCTCCCGACTTGCAGTGCTCCACGCGGCATTCATCGCTCTCGGTGCCACCAGAGAGGCCATGGTCGGCTCACTAGCCAGTATATTCTAGGCACTATAGTCTGTTTATTCTTCTTCGCGCCATTGGCCAGGTTTTCTTCAGCCAGCATTGCTGAGCCTAGTGTCAAGACGCTGTTTCGTGTACGACACGCCAGCTTGCACTGTTTGCCTGCTTTGTTTTGGCGTCATGAGTGCGACTCGGCGGCAGTGTTTCACAGCAAAAGAGAAGCTAAAGATTATAGCCACTACCAAAGAAATCGACAACAGAGCTGCTGCTCGTACTGGATTCCTTCCCAGGCCATTGCACTGGTGCGGTGAAGGCTCGCCTCGCCGAGACCAGCACCGACCTTGTTATAATACCTGGCGGCATGACGTCCATGCTACAGCCACTCGATCTGTGCCTGAACAAGCCGTTCAAGGCACACGTGAAGCGGCTGTATGCTCAGTGGATGGCCGACGGCCTTTACACGCTTACACTGACGGGACACGTGCGAAGGCCCAATATTCCATTGCTGTGCCAGTAGATCGTGAATGCATGGAAAGTGATACCGACCGACTCGGTGCGTAAAAGCTTTAAAAAATCAGTAACAGCTTGGATGGTTCCGAGGACGACTACATCTTTGAGAGTGACGATGAAGCCTCGGATGGGCAGCAGTGACAGTGGCGACGATTGAGAATCGGATAACCAGTGACGTGGTGGTGGTCGTTTGAATAAATGTTCTGGAAACGAAATGATCACTGAGTGTGCAGTTGTATCCTTCTAACGCTCCTTTTTGTTTTCAGGTAAACATGCGGGTTATACTCGTTCTTTTTTTTTCGTGGAGTTCAAAGTTAGGTGCGTGGGTTATATGCAGGGGCGGGTTATACGCGAGTAAATACGGTAATTCTACTGTTTTTGCTGTTTTCCATACTACATAATTTCATTATCTGTATGCATGTTCACCATGAATGTGCACATGTTCTGTTGCTCTGCCTTCACCGGGCCTCGAGCATCTCTCAATTATCCTTGTAGCTTTCCGCCTGAGGCCCATTTCCTGTGTGTCTGGAAATAAACTTTCTTCACTTCAATTCAATGCACAGCTTAACTGGAACTCTGTGCGAAGGTTGCCAAGGGTTACGAGAGATTCTTTGGCAGAGTACAACCAAGTCCAGACTTATTCAGAAAGCTGGACAGATCAATGTAGTATATGAACAACTTGTTCAGTCAATGTCAATTCGGATGGGATCATAGCAACCTGAAACAAAACCTGTGCAAGCTGGATGAACAAGCAAGTTGTCCTCTGCAATGGATAACGAATTCACTGTGATGATGAAGCAATTTCTGGTGGTAACATCCACAGCAATAGTGTAATTTGCAGACACTGTTTGGCAGTAAAGGCTCCACGAGAATAACTCCGTTCAACTACTCATCAAACCAACACTTCTCCTGCCTTAAGCAAAGCAGGCAGACTGCGAACTTGTTAAGAGAAACATACAGTGTAGACGTGTATGCATGTCATAAGATGACACCATAGCCCATATTCTAAATGTGGGTGCACCCAGTGTGGTCTGCGCCAATTGACTGGAGACTCAAATGCAGTGGCAATGGCTGCATGACGACAGATGAATAATCTTTCCTGTCAAGTTTTCTTGTCTGAAATCGCACACCAATGCATCAGTAACCTTGATGCAAAAAAAGCGAACACACATTAGAAAACTTGTGCCACAAATGCTTGAGTTATACTGAAGCATTCGAAATTGTAAGCGGGTGGCTGTGTTTGAGTTAAAGGCAGTAGCAGCTATACACAGCTAACATAATCCAAGATGGTGGCGGCATTTGCTGTTTGTTAGAGCAAAGAAATGCAGCTAGTTTAGGCCATGCCCAATTAGACATGTCCACTTCGTTGACACCTGCAGAACAAGAGCTCATCTCTTGTTCACTTATGCGTGAAGTGGTACACATGTTTGCAGACCATGAATACAAAGGACTCTACCTTACCCACTCTGACAACCTCCAGATAAACAATAAATAATAATAATAATTATTATAATAAAGAAAACAAGGCAGGGTGCATACTGTTTTGTTGCTTTGTGAGAACTCTTTTATATCATGCTGCACGTGAACTTAGGCCTTGTTTAGACTAAGTAAATTTCATAAATGGTAAAGATTTTAATTTTGTGAAATTTTTTGCATGTTGCACGTTAGCTTAAACCTTCATATAGGCTAAAGAGCCTTGCTCGTGTACGCCTAATAGCGTTCATTTTGCAGTGCTGGTAGAAAAACTAGCAATATACTAAATGGTATAGAGTTGAGCCTGCTTATAACAAACATGACCCTAATGCGCCGTTTATTATATCAGCATGCTCATAAGTGGACTATTCCTAATATACAGATGACAACCGCAAGGTTGACTTTTATTGTACTCACCGGGTTTCAACACAGATTAGCATGTTTTCGTGAAGCTACCCATTTCTTTTTTACTTAGGAAACAACTCGAGCATTGTGGACAGCACAAGGCGTTTAGGCCAAATGCATCACACAATTAAGGCCACGTTTAGTAATGGAGCATATATCAGCCAGACATAAAATATTAGAGCTGTGCAAATATTCAACAATTTTGAACATTCGGTAAAATATTCGATATCCAATTTGAACCGAATGTTTGGTATTGAAATCTCTAAGCATTTGTCCAGAGCGAATAATATTTCTGGAACTCTTGCTTCATACTCTGGGATTGTAATGCGGCACGCGCGCAACCAAAGCCCCGACTACGCGCTGCGTGCTTGCGCGCCCGCACGTATGCCGGAGCCGGTGCACATTTCTCTTGATTTGCACAGAACGAGTCTGAGCAGTCTGCAGGTGCCGCAGCCACTCTTGCATATGCAAAATTTGTGAATCATGCAAAATGGCGCGAGCGAAAGAGGAAGCTAGCACAAGGCACATTGTGACTAGTGTCCCTTTCAGACGCCTGGCGTGGGGTGGCGCTGGGCGCGCAGTGCATATGCCTAGCAGGTGCTCATGGAGTTGCGCTTAAAAGCAATAGCTGCGCAACGACACAATCGCAGTTAAGAACAGCAGTTGGAGGCCCCAAATAAAGGTCTCACACCCGACAGATATGTTGGCGGCGCATGAAAGTCGACTGTCACTTTCCGATGGCCATTTTTGCAGAAAGTCGACACAGCCTCTCCGGGTTGCTTGAAAAAGCTTCAATATATATATATATTTTTTTCATGTAATGGCCTTGTGTGTTCGAAAAATGAATGATTTATAAAATTCCTGTTGTGCCATTCAACCTTTTCTGTTTGCTAGAACTATTCAAAATAAGTTGCTTCGAAATTATTTGCAGAATATTACTAATAGATCCGAATTTGCTTCGAATAAAAAAACCACTATTCGCACATGTTTACAAAATATATGTCATTTGTGTGTCAACGGCACTTAAGTTTTCTCAGGGTGTTGTCTTTTCTGAGTGCTAACTGCCAATGCCAACAAGATCCAGTCTTAGCTAGAGCCAATTATTGGGACAAATAAAGCGCAATGGCTATTGGTGAGATTAGCACAGACATAGTGAAAAAGAAAGGGCCGCTTTGGGAAGCTCATATGCAGCGCTACTGTTTGCAAGGCGCAACTACCTGCCTACTCCAGGCTGGAAGCCATGCAAATTTGCAGATTTGACGAAGTAGGCGCTCGAGGCTCTTCAGCTTGTAGCGTTTAATCTGGCTTTTAAAGAATCTGCTATCAGTGTGTGGGCGCAGGCGATACATAGCGTGACTGACAAATACGATCCAGGTAGTACAATATCCCATCTCTCCCTGTAGTTCTGTTCAGGCGTAAGAAGATCTTTCTTTTTTCTATGACCCGCCATAAAAAGATCCACTGAGTACCGTGTCTTTACCGTTAACCAAGTTTTGTCTGTGGATGCTTGTTCTATACAAGATTCAGTGCTGTAGCCCTAATAGTGCGTCACAATGGTCATACTGTGTTAGTACTAAAAGAATGTTTGCTACAGGCAATATCGACTGTACTGCTTTAATTTTTCTGCTGTATTATTGCATAACCTTGTCAGAGTTAACACCGCAATGTCACTCACTTTCTGGCAACATATCTGGCTTGTCCACCTGGGGTTAAATAACCTTTTCGTTCCTATGCTCTAAGAACAAGGACCTGGGTATGGGCCATTTAAATGTTTTTGTCCCTCTCTCGTCAAGCTTGCAGCATCACACTGTGCGACATGCTGCATGAGGGAAGTGTGCAGGGGGGAGGGGGCTCATGTGCCCTCCGCACATTTGTCGGCCTTTATGTCCAATGCACACTTGTAATTTGCGCATCTGGCCATTAAGCAGCCACACTGTACAACAGCTGCTGCCTCAGTAAACCAGAATCCAATGCAAGAGCATAAAACCATGGCAGTGGAAACACTTGCCGGGGGGGTGGTGAGAGACTTGCTCTGCGATGAAGGTTAGGTCATTCGTGGTGGCCCATGGCACAGGACCATCTTTGATGGGTGCCTGAAAGGTGAAACAGGAGGCCAAGAAATTGAAACCAAATGTAGGCAAGGACAGTTCGGCAGGGTCACACATCCTGCTGGGGCAACAGCTTCCTCATACATGGCATGCCTACACAGAGTCACAAACGGTGCAGGTTCAATAACTAAGGGAAGTGCTGTGGGTAGTTTCTCATGCAGCAGTGCAATGTATGTGCAGTGCTCACTAACACCTGCAGAAGCGCAATGAATTGCACTCCCGCATGCAGAATCAACAGACGCAGGTAGAAGGCGACTGAGATTGTGCAGCATGAAGTCAATGCTGCATAAGCTACAGTTGAGTCAGTTTTGGAAACTACATTAGGCATGTGCGAATAGTAGTTTCTTGGTTTGAAGCGAATATTTTGATACTTCTCTTGAACGGCACATATGCATTTTCAAAATCGTGTGCTTTTCGAATACACAAGGCCATTGTGTGAAAAAAAAAAATTGGAGGGGACACTTAAGCTCTGCATTAAGGGTATGATGTGATAGCATAAGGGGTAGTTCCCATATCTGCAGAAGGTCATTGTCTACTTTACATTCATAGACTCCTGAAACTCCTCATACCCCTGCTTGCAGCTCGCGCGCGGAAGAGGGGAGGAGGCTCTTCGGCTGGGATCGTCGGCGTGAGCGGACGAGTCGCACGCGGCTCCGCTCTTCGCCAGCGGGGCGAGGAAGCGGCGGGAAGACTGGCTCCCGTATCTCGTCCCGTCCGGCCTTCGGAGTATCCCTTGCCCTAGCATGGGCGAACATTAGCTCGGAACCTTGCTGGTGAGTCAGACGACCTCGATTCACTAGCATATCTTGTTGCTAGCTTGCGTTATTGTTGCTGTAGCAATAAACGCCTGTTTGATGTGTCGTTTCTTTGTTCCCTCAGAGCAAGGCCCACCGTGGTCGGCGAGCGCTCGGTAGCGTAGGCGATCACGGGGTGAGGTCTGGCGGTTTTGCACTATGTCAGCCGCGATTAAGTGGGAAGAAACTATTTATCTCCCCAATTAAACCCCACAAGTTTATGGTTTATGGTTTATGGGGGATTTAACGTCCCAAAGCGACTCAGGCTATGAGGGACGCCGTAGTGAAGGGCTCCGGAAATTTCGACCACCTGGGGTTCTTTTACGTGCACTGACATCGCACAGCACACGGGCCTCTAGAATTTCGCCTCCATCGAAATTCGACCTCCGCGGCCGGGATCGAACCCGCGTCTTTCGGACCGGCAGCCGAGCGCCATAACCATGGTGCTCTTCTGCAGTGGCCAGCGAAGCCGATCTGTTTGCGCCACTACAAGCTTGAAACCAGTCGCGACAACTTATTTTATTTCTGCGCCCTCAAGGTCAGGGACACCACAAGACTCTCGGTTGGGTTTCACCCCATGAAGTAGTGCTTTCGCACTAAAAGAGTGAATGAATTAAAGCTTTGTCACACTCACTTAAGCTGTGTCGACTTCTGCAAAAATGGCCATTGGAAACACGGGGACCCACCTACACGCAGTGCCAATGCATCTGTGGGGCACGAGACCTACATATGGGACCTCCAACGACTGCTCTTAATTGCAACTGCACTGCTGTGCAGATGTTGCTTTCAAGCAGTGGCTCCATAACAGGTGCTAGGATATGTGCCGCGCTCTGCAGCACCCAGTGGAACCCAACGTTCGAAAGGGGCACTCATCTCCACGTGTTTCATACTAGCTCCCTTTCGGGCTCATGCCGTTGCACTTGTTTAGCGAATTTCATGTGGAGAAGAGTGCCCGTGGCAGCTGCAGTCAGCTCAGACTCATTTCGCTGAAGTCAAGGGAGCCACGTGTCCTCCAACTAGAGATGTTCAGCACAGCACGGTTCGCTACCGCGGGGAGCCACTGTGCATGCACAGATTGCCCTGAGGATGTCATAAGGTGCCAGCCACCTGTTTGCATGCCTGACCTGTCGGGACGAACAAGCACATGCACACTGGCGGAGCGCAGAAGCGGATGAAGCTGCACTAAATCTCTCTATTGATGCACGCCACTGTGCCGGTTACGGCATGTGTGCAGCGTGGGTAACACAGCCGCAGACACTTTGCAGGTACAAATCAGGGTGCCACACTTCTGTCTGCTCGCATCTGTTGCCACAATCATGTGCAGACTGGCTCTGGGCATATGCACAGGCACGTGGCACAGGGTTGAGTTTTGGTTGTGCACGTGCTGTGGTGCCATCTCAGAGGAGGTATGCTGAACCTATGCTGAACCAAAACCCATGAAGCAAGAGTTGCAGAAACATTATTCTCTCAAAATGAATACTTTGAAATTTCGAATGCCGAACATTCCGGTCAAATTGAATACTTTAATTTCACCGAATATTCGATATTATTGAACATCCACATATGCCTAGCCTAAAGGTTTTGTTCACGTCTTACCCACCTTTCCTTGTTTATAGCGAGAACTGTGTTGCATGGTCGTGTTTTGATTTTGATGAGTTTTGTTATAACAGCTAATTAGAGCTCTTTGTTGTCATTCTTAGTCTTAGCATTTGCAAATTGGTTTTGTGCACAATCTGCTGCAGTCCCCTGACCAAAATGTACATATGCCTTAAAATGCAGAAAGCGCTTCTAAATGATGGTAGACATCCTAACTGGTACATCTCCAAGCAGTTCCAGCTTTCCGCAGCATGATTTCTTTTTACTACAGCATTTACTCGCGCAATAAACCAACTTGCATAATGGACCCTCCCCACACTTTTGTCATGAGTATTTTTTTTTAACCTCACACAAAAAATGCGCACCTGACCTTCATTGCCAGTGTTCCGCCTGTTCACTTTATCTCGCCGCGACTGGGCGGTGCCGTTGGCTAAAACAAAATTGTTGCATTGTACTGTGACACACCTTTTGAAGTGAACGATGCTAAACACCTGCTACACAAACGTGAGTGATGCAATTTGTAGACTGCGCGCTTTTGTTCATAACTAGTAGGCAAGCGGGCGGGTGAGTAAATGCATAAAAAAGTTCGGCTCTTACAAAAAAAAATCTGTTGAAACTTTTTTTTCCTGGAACTCTTCTGGAAAAAAGTGAGTCCATTATGTGAGTAAATATGGCATACAATGCTCATGAATGTGCTGGCACTTTCCCAAGAACATTAGCGGCACAAATAAGCCAAGTGTGGATCAATACACCAATTTTTCCCTTTCTACGCTAGTGACATGTTATGTAAAAGCAGCTTATTACAGTTGGAGAATAAAAAACGACAATCAGAGAACACAGTTCTGGTTAAAGTTTTAGGCTTTGCATGCATCCCCCCCCCCCTTCAAAAACTGGACTGCATAAAGTGTTTTCTATGATGTGGAACATGTGGCCTGCCATGTCTGAACACTACCCACAGCACATGGAACCTGCATGGCTGTGCAAAAGAAGGCATCTCAGGATAGAAAAAAAATGAGATATCAGTAACTAATCTCGCAATGCCAGCTGCAGATCATCTTACATCCGATTATTGGCAATGCTTAAGCACTCCAGCCAGTGTACTACCTCCACCAAACCAGAAAGGCCAATGGTACGATCAATAAGCCAATAATGTTTTCCACCTTCTAAAAAAACTACAACTCTCTTCAACAAACATGCTGTTTGCATGCTTTGCTCCTTCCCATTCATTCCCTGTGCCTCTTTGCTACATGCCCTGGTCTTGTTCACACAGCTATAGCCTAGCAATGATCTATTCAAGAATGATGTAGCTAGAATGGTGCAAACCTGCATGGGTGAAAGTTATCATAAGAGCATGATAGGCATGGTAAAAAAAAAAAGCACATCTATAAATACATCATGCATGCGAACCAACAAGTCACATATATGCTTGATTGTTTGCTTGATGGGAGTTTAACGTCCCAAAGCGACTCAGGCTATTAGGGACGCCGTAGTGAAGGGCTCCGTAAATTTGGACCACCTGGGGTTCTTTGACGTGCACTGACATCGCACAGTACACGGGCCTCTAGAATTTTGCCTCCATTGAAATTCGACTATCGCGGCCGGAATCGAACCCGCGTTTTTCGGGTCAGCAGCCGAGCGCCATAACCACTGAACCACCGCGGCAGGGCACATATATGCTTGAGCATGTCCTCCTATAACTGTACCACAATTAAATAACCAGGCTCAGCTGTACTGTTAACCGTGTGGCTTACATCTTTGGCACGATGTACAGTGAAACTTGTCAAATGTGCAAACCTTTCAGCACGCATTTCACCAATTAAGTTTTTTAAGATCACAACAGCTGAGAACAATGATGCAACACGTCAGTCATATCTATTCACAGATGCTTTTTAAGATATACCACATTTACTTGCGTAATTTGCGCAGTTTTTTTTAAATTAGGGCTTCAATCCCCACCTTATCCCTCCACCCCCCTAAAACACTATAAGTTCGTAACGAGCAATATATATCGTGTGTTGCCACCTGCACGTCGGCCCCCCCCACTCGCACCCCTCGCTGCCCAGAAAAAATATGACTCAAAATATAGAATGCATACTCCATCCCGCCCTGCCCCATGCTATGTAGTTCACCGCGGGATGGCATGACGCCGCATGCGCAGCTCAAAGCAATAAATGCGCAATGATACAATCGCGAAGCCAGCAGTCAGAGGCAAATTGAGATAACAGGCGATAAACCGGAACCCTCGCAAGCGGCCCGGCTGACTAGTTGCAAACTGAACAGCAAATTGCATTGTTTTTTCGGGCTGCTGGTTACCGGAAGTTTGTTATTGCAGCTGTTCATCTGGGAAAGCGACTGCCAGCGCGAGTATAACGGGTAAATAGCACATAGTTTTCCCCTTGCCACTCACATCTTTTGTAGCCGCACACGATGATGTGGCCGTGCCCGTTTTCCCAAAGCTACCTTGCGTGCACCCGCGTGCATGCTGGTGGTCTGGCACAGCAGGGAGCGTAAAATATGTGAGTAAAAGTTAAATAAAAAAGGCAGCAAATTCAGGGTGCGCAAATTTACGTGAGTAAACATGGTATATTAAAAATGGTATGCAGTACTATGCAAATGGAGGCAGCCAGAGCAGGATACGCACCCCAGGCTTGTCACCAATCCTCCAGTAGCAGCGGAAGATCTCCCCCAAGATTGGGTTGTATGGCTTCTTGGCCACAGAGCTCTTGCGGCCAGCATGAAAGGCAGACAGGTACCACCGCACCACCTCCACCATCCGCTCCTTTGGGTCGTCACGGTCCACTATGCTGTGGCCAGCCAGACGTCCCATCAGCGAGTAAAATGCACGAGGAGCAACTTCTCACTGACGCCTGCGACAGCACATGCTGCCAGATGGCTTAACTATAGGCACCAAGAGGCATGAACGCAGTTGCTGCACATAGTGGCTAAGTGTGGAAAGTTTTTTTTGCCACACTTAGCTATGAAAAGCAACAGTGAAAACGGATCCCCATAGCATCTCCCTACTTAGTCTTGCTGATGTTACCCATGAAATTCCCCGCTACCTTCACGGCAGCAATGCTGCTCAGTGACAGTAGTGACCGAAGAAAGGAGACAGACTTCATTGCTGCATTCAGTTAGAGAGTGTGCCACAACCAACAAGGTGGAAGCTTTGCTCTGAACTTATTTCACTCATCATAAACACTACTGTGTCCATAAAAGTACAGGTGCCTCATGAATTTTGAGATTCATTTCAGAAATGATGCACAAGAACTGGGAATGCTGTTGTAATACAACATAAGGAGGAGGTCCCAATGTAAAAAATTGTCAGAGGGATCTCTTAAATAACGAACAAAAGATATGAGCCAATGCATAGCAGGTGATGATCAAGGGAAACAAGCATGAATTAACAGACCACTAAAGGACACCAACGAATGGCAAACACCATATAAATTGGAAATGGTTACAAAACGCACAAAAGTCAGTACCCACAAAATGAATTATTCGAAAATAGACAATGAGAAGCAGCATCTCAAAATATTGGGCAGTACTAATAAAACAATACAAATACACAGGAGTAAATAGAAAAGAGACACTAGGCGCATTATTACATTCAACTCACCAACAAGGATTGCATCACTGCACATGGAAATGGTCTTGGGGCAGGACTAGTTATCACAATGTGTGGCAAAGAGTTTCAAGCTGATATGCCTGAGAATAATATGCTTGCCACAGTAAAGTTCACACAAAAGTAGATTTTTATTCTCAGAAAAATCTCTTTATGTTGGAGTTAGGCAAGCTCTTGGTATACATGTGACTGGGGCATCATTTCTCTGAGGGCGATACACGAGCAATGATAGCCTGAGGGAAGCGTTTGGCGTGCGGACAGTACGGCAAGATTATAATAGGTAAATGGGGATACTGATGCTCTTAGGTGATTCACTGCTATGATACACACTGCACGATTTTGCATGCGCTGTATTGGGGCTAGGTAGGCGGGTGGAGTATTATCCAGGGCCTGCACTCTGACCTGTGTGCTTTATCCTTTTAAACGCTGCACTATGAAGCAATGTTACAAAAATGAAAATTCCTACTGGCAATTCATGCATGCTTTCTAAATTAACCGCGACAATAAAATGTAGCCACATTTAAAATGACTAAGGACATGTCTTTACTATGCTTCATTTTTGGAATGTTGGCATTTCAGACATACAAAATACTAATGTTGTCTGAAATAGCTTTTACGGTCTCTGCAGTGCAAATTGCTTGTTTGACATCTGAAGACATTACAGGCAGCAATGTCTAATTATAGACAGCAAATCAGAGAAAACTGCTATGCCTGAATAATTATTCCTGTCTGTGTACGGGCTGTATCACATACAGCACTTAGAAGCTATGGTAGGCAGGAAGAGATTTTTGTGAGCAATGGCTTCTACAGCATAGTTAAGATACACAAGTCCCACAGCGGCCCATGCGTAGCTCCCTTCCATGATCATATGACCACCCTCTGCACGTGCTCTCGTTGTCTTCATCGTCTTCAGGTGGGGTGCATGCTTGGGGGAGTAGAGAGGGTGTGAGACAACACCATGTATGCACCCTGACCCTCGCTTAGTGCCATCTTTGCCTTCATCGGGTGAGAGAAGGTTTAGGTTTATGAGGGTTTAACGTCCCAAAGCGACTCAGGCTATGAGGGATGCGGGGTGAGAGAAGAGATCGTGAGATGTCCCCCAACACTTCAAAACACCCCTCAGACGCCACACATAGCTGGGAGGTGACAGCCCAGACATATGGCGGGTCCACCATACACAGAGTACGCTTGAGATGCTGCCCGCGAACGCACTGCCTGAAAACATCCCCAAATCTGTGCCCACACATTTTATAGACACAATGGGACAGCATTTACGCTAATCGGCCTAATGCGGGAGACTCTAAAAATGACCCACAGTGGCTCCGCTGTGTGATCACAGGACCACCCTCTTGATATAGCTCGTGCTGCCTTCATCATCTTCAGGTGGGGTGCGGGCTGGGGGAGAGGACAAGGGGGGGGGGGGGGGGGGGGGGCACAATCAAATGCTGCTGCGTGTTCCCTGTCTCTCCCTTAGGGCAACCTTTACTATGATCAGGTGGGATGCGTGGATGTGAGACGTCCCAAATGCTTCAAAACACATTTCAGATGACGCATGTAGTCGGGAGGTGAGAGCCCAAGGACATGCTCCAACATACCTAGCATGCACTTGAGACACTGCCCACAAATGCGCTGCCCAAAAAGTGCCACAATCCTGTTGGTCACATATTTGTTAGGCAGAATGGGAAAGCATTTACACCAACTGGTGTAATGTAGAAGACCCTAAGAAAGAGTATTGCCAGTCTTTGAATTCTGCTACAGTCAAACACCAATGTTCCTAAAACAGAACATTTGCATAAAATCAGACATGGCAGTAATGAAATTACAGTAATTAAATTACTTTTCTTAATAATTTGTACGTAATTCATTACTTTTCTAAGCTGGTAATTTAGCAATGTAATGAATTCGGAGCAGTAATTTCACGGCAAAGGTACCGTATTTACACGATTGTAAGCCAACCTATTTTTCAAAAATTTAAAATCCGAAGTGGGGGGGGGGGGGGGGGGGGGGGGGTTGACTTAAAATCGAAGCCAAAGCATCCCACCATAAATAAAGGCGAGACAAATGAGATATCAGTGCACGCTACAGCATGGTTAAATTTTTGTTGCGTGGCTCCATCCCATCGCTCTTTGTGCTGGCCTTGAGCAGCTGCTAAGTCAACGCGCAAAACCGGCTTCCCCAACCCGCGCGAGGCAGCCGATGGTGGCTGTTGATAAGCAGCAAACCCCACCAGCGCACTCCCCACACGTGGCTGCGGATTGCGTCTGCTAATAACCGGCGGTGGCCCGATAAAGCTTTCACGTTCTACTCTTAACAGGCTTCGTCCAAGTTTTTTTTTGTTTACTTTCAACATCACACTCGCCGCTCCCTTGAGTTGATGGAAGGGCCGTTGTTCCAATGGCGGCGGCACCCCCACTCAAAAACGCAGCAGCGCCGAGGAGTGTCAGTAGCCGACGGAAAAGCCGGCGCCGCTCACGCATAGTTTCTTTGGCTCTGACGCATTTGACTTCTGCCAGCCGCGTTTCACAAGTTTTTAATGTAGAGCTTCGTCATTCGTTATTTGTGCTTCGGGTCCGGTAAGCGACCGGCGCTCATTCATGGCTACATTTGAGATGGCTGTCATTCTTTACGCCGAAGAAACGAACAACTGCGCGCCGGGCCGCAAATTCGACGTTCGCAACGGGTGATCAGGCGTGGCAGCTGCAGCGGGGCCAAATTTTCAGTTGTTCCACGTGATGTCGTGATGTGGCTGTTTGCGAAGTGTGGGATTTCACTGCACGACGATGTTAGAATGACAAGTTGTGGGACCGCAACAGCGATCCCGACAGCAGCGCTAGTGAGGACGATGGCACAAGTGTGGATGAGTAGTCCAATGACTAATACATTTTCGTTTTGGAATGTGCCCGCGGGCGCTCCCGTGCTCAGCAGCCGATCGCGGCTGGCGATAAGCGGAGGCCGCAGGTCAGTGCTGTTGCGTTCTATTACTAAAGGCCAAGCGTAAACGACCTCCAAGATTTTTTTTTTTTTTTAGAAATGTGAAGTGGGGGTCGACGTACATTCAAATTGACTTACAATCGTATAAATACGGTAATTAATCACTCGTGAAATTACTTTTACTGAGTAATGAGTCCGTGCTCCTTCTCGTACTGGCCAAGCTTTAGCCTCGCATTTGCGAGGTTCAGCGTCTTGAAGGCAAGAGAAACGAGTGGCCAGCAACAGCCAGAGCTCCAGCAAAGCGGCGCAAGCTGACAAGAGGTGATGTGCACGCGGGCATTGGCACCGCCTAGGTGGAGAGTCTATAGGACTGCTGCGCATCTTCCAACACTGCATAAAGTCGCCCAAACAGACACGCCGCAAGGCCACCGGAGAGCTCCATGACCATAGCATGTCGTATTGCACCTATGCACAGATGCACTGGGGGTGCTTGAACAAGTACTTCCCACTAGACTGCTTCATGTGCCATATAAACGCATGTAAGGGCCGCACCCGTGTATGGGCTGCACCCTGTTTTCCCTAAAAAAATATTCAAAAAAAAAGGATCCATGTAAGGGCCGCACCCAAACTTTCCACGACCCAGGCGAGAATTGTCAGCTCCGCCAGAGAGCAACGGCACGCTTCATCGCTGAAGCCATGCATGCGCACAGGAGCTTCCAGGTGCCGCCCACGGATGGCGCTTGTGGCCACGGGTCATCATCATCATCGTCAACTTTTTCCTCCACCGCGAGATCCCGCTATCCATATCGGCATCAGCATCACCAGCTTCAGCTTTTTGTGGCTGTCAAAGGCATGGGAGTTGCGGTAGCATGGTAGCTCACCGTAGTTGCGGCTTTCGTGTGCTGCCGCTGAGCGTTGAAATTTTTAGCTCAGTGGGCAAGCATCTTACTGGGAGTTTGCTCTCGAACACGAGAAGCGTGCAGCGGGCAGTAAATTCGACGTGAACGAGAAGTTCGTTCGACGATGGTGTAGCCAAAAGGATGCATTGTGGAACACAAGCTGCAAAAAGTGCGCTTTCCTGGGCAAGCCGTGCAAGATTCCCCCGAACTGGAAAAAAACTGCTCTGCTATGTGCTGGAAGTGCGGAACAATGGCTACGCGTTGACAGCGAACATGCTGCGCGACTCCTTGTGGGATGAGCATGCACAGGACAGAGCACCAGCTCGGAGTCTAAGGACTCCCCGAGTGACAACTGAACGCAAACGCTGCTCATTCCCTGATTGGAGTGTCTTTACTTTTTTGCAAATCTTGCATATGGGCCGCACCCCGAAAATTGGCCCTTGAATCTGGAAAAAAAAGTACAGCTCTTACACGCGTTTTTACGGTATACTGTCACGTCGCCGCACTGACAAGAAGTTTAAACTCTCACCTAGCAATCTTGGTTTTGAGTTTTCGGGAAAACTAGCTTCTGTGGCTGGATTTGAAGCCCTATTTTTAACTAAAGGGCAACATAAGCAACAGCGTCACCACAACATGCAGTTTATTGCCGCCAATGTGCCTCCATAATGAGTCAACTGAACAGCAGAATTGGCAGCTTGTCTGTGCCCAGGCGCACTGCCGGAACAATGAACAAACAGTCAATGCACTCCTGCTCTTTACGCGGATAACAAGTTCTTCAAAATCCAAGAGGGTGGGACCATATTATGCATTGAACGATGAATTTCTGACTCAAGAGTGACGCGAGAAGTTGACCTCATCTACGACAACAAAGCGGGTGTTCAATGTACAATGGTTACCTTTCTTCAAACAGCGGCTAAATTTCTGACTTTGAAGCTCAGTGGCGGTGCAAACAAAGCAATCTGAAAATTTGTAGGAGCTATGGCCAATGCGCAACTTTTTCGCGTAGAAACAAAAAGGGCAATTTAATTTTGGAAACTAACTGCAATGTAATCTCATAACCTTTTTAAAGGTTTCTAGGAAAGTAATTAGTAATGTAATTTAATTTCTTTTCAAAAGTAATTTTGCCATGTATGCATAAAACTCACAGCGGCTTTAGTTTATTGTTTTTCTTTCCTGAAATCACCATTTGTCATTACGTTTGCTCTGTTTTGTCAATTTCAATGTTTTTTTCATGCAAAAGGGCTCCACAAACACTTTGCTGTGACAGGACCCAAAATACGTCTGTTTGGCTGTAATAATTCTGATTTTAGATAAGTTGATGGTTGCAATGTTCACCACAACCATTACACAGTATATGAAAAAAAAATGTTCAAATAAGGGTGCACTTTGAAAGGAAATAACTGTTTCATGTGTTATAATTTTGAAACAGTGGCAAGTAAATGGTTAATGCATCACAGCTTCACAGATGCCATTTAGGCCAATGTTTCAGTTTTCCACAACTTGAGCATGACAGGTTGCTTGAACCAAAAAGACGTGTTTCATTCCACTGAAAACAAAACTTTACTCAATGTTTAAAGAGCCCCACAACATTGGCAAAAAACCAAGATGCTGCAACCAACTTGGATACCGCAGCCTAATACACTGAAACAGGAAGTTAGCTTGGTACTGCAACAAAATGAACTGGCAGTCAACTCCTATTCACAAAAAAAAAAGTTTTCTACCCAAGGCACAGAAATAGGGTGTAATTCCTTGCAACAGTGCAGAAGACCAAAATGCCTCTGGACAGTGGTCTCTATGAAAAACAATAGAGGAGCCTTCAGGCAATCTCACCTGACGAAGATGTCTGGATGAGCAAAGAAATCTGCGTACATCTCCAAGAGGGACCGTCGCTCCAGTATAAAGGTGGGCAGAGTCACTTTTGTGAGGTCCATGCCAATGCGCACTTGGGAGAGGAGGTGCGAGAAAACGCTCTTCTGTCCCTCCAGGGAGCCCACTGCAAGGTCAAATGGTAGCACATGCAGAGAAGAGCACAACTCCATTTCCTACACGGGAAGCTTGCGACAGCTTCCAAGTCTACACTACTGCTGCTCGAGGGCTAGGCTTTAGAAACAGCAGTTGCATGAGCCAGAGCTCTCTCGACACTTGAAAGGATGGTACGCAGAAAGGTGATGATATGATAATCACTGTGTGCTGTCGTATGTCAATGCAGCAAAATAATTTCTGCATTGTGATTATCCAACCATCCTTTGGCACAATCAATGTTAGCATGACTGACAACTTCCCCGTTTCATGTCTCATGTAAAGGGCATCCTGTATCTCAGCAACTTTTCTTCTGCTGCAAAGACACGCTAACACAGGACGTCGACAATAGAAGAGACTAAGAAATGAGTAAATGCTTGTCAGGACTACTTACATTCATCTTCAGCATCATCTTCATAGGCAGCTGTGAATGACAAGAGCAAAAACATCCATCAGAAGTGTCCTTTGTACATCACAGACATTATGCAGCATTAATAATACTGTGGCCAATTAATATTTAAGGGCATTTAAAGGGAGACACAGGTCTTAAGAAGAAAATTTTTATTATAGATGTCGCAATAAAATCAGGTGTGCATAGGTATTTTGTCCTCCTGTTTTCAAAAATACAATTAGTGTTAGCATATCTCAATTAGTTCCCATATTATGACAAAATAACTGAAGCCTAATTGCATAAATTCTTATGGGGCGTTAAAAAACTTTCCCTCAAGGTTCTTTGGTTCCGATAGAAATGAAACTGTAGCCCAGAAGTTCTCATGGGTTTTGCTGGCTATGCTGGCTTTGCCGCACTATGCTGGAGCCGGGAGTGGCAGACAGCCAATGAAAGCTTGACAGGGCATTAAGTGATTCAGCAGTGCACAGTCCGGCCAGTTGAGTGCGTGAATGCGGAGCGTCTGTTTTCTGAGTGCACTGACGGGGGGGGGGAGGAGGATCCCTGGCACATGTTGAAGGCTGTTGGGGTTCCTTGAGGCAATAAGTTTGAGATCCCCTGTTGTAGCCAAAGTCCTGCCATGCAGATCTATTTATATTGTTACTGAGGCACACCATCATATAGAAATGTTCAATTATGTCAAATCACCATAATTATGAAATATAATTGCTCACAAAATTTGATGTGTTCAACTTGGCCATAAAAAATAGCATAGCTCCACAGTTTAGGTATTTCTGAATTCAACAGTATAAGATTAATTGAAATTGCACCAGAAAACTTTAAAAAAAAACTTCCATAAGGCTAGTCACAACGGAAAAAAACAAAAACACAAAGCTGATGATCACATTTGAAGTGTGCATGCCAGCCATTCAGAGGTCGCAGTGGAGGCCTCAGAGAACGGTAGAATAGATTTCAGACCAGTGAGTAATACCAGGGGAGAGAGCCAGCTTTTGAACAAGACCAAGATGATGGCTATCAGGGACACAGTTGCAGCAAGCAACGGGCACAAAGTTCTGCTGCATTTTGCTCAAAAATCACCCTTTTGGGGTTTTGGAGGACACAAATATATTGATTTTTTGGTAGTTGGGGGTCGAATTAGACCTTGAAACTTTGTAGAGTGGGGACCTGCCCTGCAGCCCCGTGTTTGCTTTCCCGCGAGGCACCGTGCAGTAGCAACCTCAACTCGAGGAGGAACGCATTCCCTTATCAGTTACATTAACTGGCAAGGGAGGGCGCCATCGTCGCTGCGCGTGAGACTGCTTGAAGCCCGCGCGCGGGAGAGGAGGGCATGAGGCTCTTCGGCTGGGATCGTCGGGGCGAGCGGACGTGTCGCTCGCGTCTCCGCTCTTCGTCGGCGGGGCGAGGAAGCGACGGGGAGACCCGCTCCCGTATTCTCGTCCCGTCCAGGCCGCGGAGTATCCCTTGCCCTAGCGCAGGCGAACATTCGCTCGGAACCTTGCTGGTGAGCCAGACGACCTTGATTCATTAGCGTACCATGCTGCTAGCTGGCGTTATTGTTGCTGTAGCAATAAATGCCTGTTTGTGTCAGCCAATGTGTCGTTCCTTTGTTCCCTCAGAGCAAGGCCCGCCGTGGTTGGCGTGCGCTCGGTAGCGTACGCGATCACGGGTGGGGGTCCGGGCGGCTTTGAACCGTGTCAGCCGCGATTAAGTGGGGAGAACGTATTTATCTCCCCACATTGAAACCGAATATGCTATTTTTGAAAAATTGAAATTTTCGCAATTTTTTACTATTTCAAGACTTCCTTTTTTTAACCATTTCATTTGTCAAGCCTTAAGGATAATGGCTCCACCTGTGTATAGCACAGGGAGGACCACATCAGGGAATATATGGTTCTGGGCAGGACTAAAGGGCCACCCTGTTCACCATTGCTGTGCAAACACACTCTGCTCTACCTGCTCAACACTGTAAGAAATGTGAAAAATTACTGCACAGATATTTTACGAGATTGACAGGAAGCTTCTCACCATCATACACAGAGTAAAGAGGTGCGGCCGCTTGTGAACTAGAGGCCGAGTTCATAACGTCAGTGGCGGACTTGTCAGCTGTGGCCTCAGTGGTACGAGCTTCAGCACTGCATGAATAAATAAACAAAAAAAGAAGCACTGACATCCTCAAATCCACTCCTCCACTGCTACAGAAAAGAATTCATGGATTTAAAAGACAATGCACATGAGATGGTGCTCTGTAGGTTTTTCGGATTCAGCAGAATGCTAAAACAATGATCAGTGGATATCGGCAATAAAGGCTGGTCTATATTCGTTTGGTTCATAAAACTGTCAGAAATGCACCCAAATATCACTCATATACCTCCGTGAAAGCCAGTGACAAGTCATCTACGGTTCATATACAGATGGACCATGCACGAAGTTTCCTGCTCTGTACAGTTTAGGTGTGATAACTGGAAAGTGAACAGAAAATAAATTACATAAGCGGGATAACAGTCACGCAGTGGCTCATTCTGTCAGTAACTGGGTTGACACCCTTCCTGTCCCCCACAAATATTCACATCTGGAGAGAGCAAGGTATGCTCACTGCTCTTATCACTGAGCTGGTCACAAAGCACTTAAAACAGTGCCCCATGTAACACTGCCCATGATATCCCCTGGACCCTTCTTTGTTCTGCTTTATCAAAACATTGTTTTTTTTTTTGCACAATACTTCCATAAAAGAGAGGGCAATTCATGCGCACGCTTATTTCTCCCGTGAGTAAGCAGGCCAATTATTCCCACGCAGTTTTCGCATCGCTTGTTACACAGATTATCAGGAATTACTTTTCTGGGAATTTGTTCGGGCCACCTTGCCAGAGTTCAGTGGCAGGTACATTTGTGGGACATGATCGCAGAAACATCCCGACTCCTACTTTGCAGCACACTCACAGTGGCTGGGGCATGAAGTGCGAGGGTATTGGTGGCACGTGTTCCGTCTCCTCCTGAGTGTCAAAGAAGAACTCCTCGTCTTCGTCGTCACTCGAGTAGGACACCGGTGGCACTGGATTTGTGGCAAGAAGAGAATCATCTGACCATGATGCATAAACCTGACTCGCAACCAATACAAAGTTAAAGGTGCCCTAAACCATTGCTGAACCAATGCCGTTTGTTGAAAATAAAATGGACCACTAAAAATAAAACACCACTGCCAGCTTCCTTGCAAGAAGGAAGAGAGTGGTGTGGTGCCAAATGCATCCCTGAAATGCACAGCTCACACACACATATGTCATAGCAATGAATGGTCAGCCAAGTGTCAGGAGTGTTCCACATGCTGTACCTCACTTAACGCATACACCACCACAACACCTTTCTTTTCTTCATAACCTTCTCGTTGAGACACACGAGATAAGATAAAAAAAATTCTGGCAACACTTTGCAACACATTGCCCAGTCAGTAATTACTCCCTTATCACAGTGCAGTACGTTTCAGTTGAGGCTCCTCCATAGCGGTTGCCAAAGGCTAGCCCCCGTCATGCACAACAAAAATTCACATGGACGCTATGTGACGATGTGACATTACTTAAAAGGGCTCCAAAAGGGGCTCCGAATAAAGTTGCGGTATGCCTAGGATTTTAAAGGATGGCGGTTCACAAATCTCCTCCAGCGATAATTTTAGTGAGTTTTGTGGAAGCTGAGTTATCTGTAGTCACAAAATTTGAATTTACGCATCTGGCGCCTTTCTCTCTCCTCTCGTCACTTTTTGCACGCTGAAATGACAGCGCTCCTCTGTCGGCCCAACCCACTCGGTCACTCTGCCGGCTGCCGACGAGCGTGGGAGGAGGAGGAGGAGCTTCCGGCCACGGCCATGGCAGCTGCGTCATGGCAGAGAGACGTCATGGCGAACCAATGACAGCCCTCTGCTGCTAACACAACGAGCGCTGCATGATGTGTAGTGCGCAGATTCCGGCGAAAGCTCGGCACTGCAGGTTGCCGTGAGGCGTGGAAATGCGAACTTTAAAAAATACTATATTGTAAATGATCTGTTCGCTTTTGAGGTTCTGTACATGGCATGAACACTCGGTGGCCTGTACTCTACATAATGCAGGCGCATTATAGGCAACCTCAAACACCCTTTTCAGGGACCATTTAATGGAATCGCTTATTGGCTAATTACACAAAATTACACATGGCATGGTGCATGCAAATCAAAGTTAGCGCACTTGTCAGGTCAGCTTCCATCATTATGGTTAGCCTAACTACATCCACTCCACATCCCACAGAACACAATTACCCTTTCCTATGCCAGCTATGGCCCACTTTATCTCCACAAACTTCCTAAATATTTCCACTAAACTTAGCTTTAATCACATCTAAATGCATTACATAGAAAAGGGCAGCTGATGATGCAAACAAATAGTTGCGTGGCCATGATGCTACTGTGGAATCTTGATGATGTGAATAACATGGGGCTGCGAAAAAATTCATATCATCCGAAATTTCATATCATTAAAGACGAACAAAACTCGCAAGCATGAGAAATGCCTTCACGCAGACTTGTTTACGATTGACGCGACTGATTTACGGCCACGTGACCGCATCTCACTATTTGCGCTGTGCACAGCACAAATGACTGGTGATTGCGGAGTTGGCGATGTGCAGGCAAGGCGCCGCAGCACACTGCTCGCAGCGCGTACCACAAAATTAGTGACTGCGGCGTCGGCAATGCATGCATCACACTCAGTGCTCGAGGCACACTCTTCTGAGCCACAATAGAAGCAACGAGCAAAGAGTGTTCGGAACATCCCAAAATTCTGCACACTGTACACAATGCAGTCCCCGACTAGGAATTTTAGGAATCTGTATCCTCCCGTCTTCGCATCATTGAGATTCTATTGTTGTTCTGTCAGGACCGAAGCTTCAGGCTGTCAAAAGACAGTCCAGGACTCGTAAATCCATTGATGCATCACTCTGCTATGCTAAAATAAAAAAAAAAACCTTCCGCGCCATCTTTTAATCTGTAGCTTTCAATTCATTCAGAATCCATATAAGATTACAAAAGAAAGAAAAGGATATCTAAGTGCGCGTTTATGCAAGCCTCCATCTTCTACTATTTTCCAATTTGTTTCCATATTAGGTCATTTACACAAGAATGTACAAAATGAAGGAGAACCATTCAGCTATAAAGCCATAAAGCTTCTATGAAGACGTGGAATCAGCAATGAACAAAGTAAAATCACAGTACACTGTACTGGTGGGCGACTTCAATGCGGAGATGGGCAAGAAGCAGGCCGGCGACTAGGCGGTAGGCGACTGTGGGATAGGTTCTAGGAATAGCAAGGGAGAGCTATTAGCAGAGTTCGCAGATAGAAATAATTTACGGATCATGATCACCTTCTTCCACAAACGAAAGAACAGGAAATGAACCTGGAAGAGCCCCAATGGTGAGACTAAAAATGAAATCGACTTCATACTATGCGCTAAACCTGGCATCATTCAGGATGTGGCCGTCCTCGGAAAGGTGCGTTGTAGCGACCACAGAATGGTAAGGTCTAGAATTAGCTTAGACTTGAAGAGGGAACGGAAGAAGCTAGCGAAGAGGAAGTCCCTTAACGAGTTAGCGGTAAGAGGGAAAATACAGGAATTCAGGATATTGCTGCAGAACAGATATACGGCTTTAACTGAGGAAGATGATCTTGATGTTCATACAATGGACGATAATCTGACAGCTATCATTACGGAGTGCGCAGTAGAAGTAGGCGGTAGGACAGTTCGAGAGGATACCGGCAAGCTAACTCAGGAGACGAAAGATCTGATTAAGAACAGTCAAAGCATGAGGGCGTTTAACCCTACAGACAGAATAGAACTAGCAGAGCTATCGATGTCAATAAATAAGTGCAGGGTAGCTGACATAAGGAAGTTTAATATGGAGAGAATCGAGCATGTTCTTAAGAACGGAGGCAGCCTAAAGCGGTGAAGAGGAAACTAGGCATAGGTAAAAACCAGATGTATGCGTTAAAATACAAGAAATGCAATGTCATTAGCAATATGGATAAGATAGTCAAAGTAGCTGAAGAGTTCTACACAAATCTGTACAATAGAAAATGTAATCATAGCGTTAATGAGAGAGACAGTAGCGCAGAGCAATGCATCATCCCGCCAGTAACGAAAGAGGAAGTAAAGAAAGCCTTAGGAGCAATGGAAAGGGGAAAAGCCGCTGGGGAGGATCAGGCAACAGCAGATCTGTTGAAGGATGGGGGGGAGATCGTGCTAGAAAAACTAGCCACCCTGTATATGGAGTGCCTTATGACCTCGACCGTACCAGAAGCTTGGAAGAACGCAAACGTTACTCATAAGAAATTCATAAGAAAGGAGGCGCCAAGGACTTGAAAAATTACAGGCCGATCAGCTTACTGTCCGTTGCCTACAAGGTATTTACTAAGGTAATCGCTAATAGAGTCAGGGCAACCTTAGACTTTATTAAACCAAATGCTCAGACAGGCTTTCGTAAAGAATATTCCACAAGAGATCATATTCACACAATCAATCAGGTGATAGAGAAATGCGCAGAACACAACTAACCCCTGTATATAGCCTTCATTGATCACGAGAAAGCATTCGACTCAGTGGAAACCTCAGCAGTCATACAGGCATTGCGTAATCAGGGTGTAGAAGAGCCTTATGTCAAAATACTGGAAGATATATATAGCAACTGCACAGCTACCATAGTCCTCCATAAGGTCAGCAATAAAATTCCAATAAGGAAGGGCGTCAGGCAAGAAGACACGATCTCGCTAATGCTATTCATCGCCAGTTTACAGGACGTATTCCGTGGCCTGAATTGGGAACAGTTGGGAATAACAGTTAATGAAGAATGCCTAAATAATCTGTGATTCGCTGATGACATCGCCTTGCTGAGTCACTAAAGAGGGGAACTGCAAATCATGATCAATGAGTTTGACAGGCAGAGCAGAACGCTGGGTCTAAAAATCAACATGCAGAAAACCAAAGTAATGTTCAACAGTCTAGCAAGGGAACAGCCGTTCACAATTGGCAGCGAGGGGCTGGAAGTGGCAAAGGAATACTCCTTATGGCAGGTAGTGAAGGCTGATCCGGATCATGAGAAGGAAATAACGAAGGATAAGACTGGGGTGGAGCGCATATGGCAGGCTCTCTCAGATCATCAATGGCAGTTTACCAATATCCCTCAAGAGAAAAGTGCACAACAGCTGCATCTTACCAATACTCACCTATGGGGCCGAAACGTGGAGGCTAACGACAAGGGTTCAGCTGAAGTTAAGGACAACGCAGCGAGCCATGGAAAGAAAAATGATAGGTGTAACGTTAAGAGACCGGAAGCGGGCAGAATGGGTGAGAGAACAAACGCGGGTTAATGACATCCTAGTCGAAATGGAGAGGAAGAAATGGGCTTGGGCAGGGCATGTAATGCGAAGGCAAGATAACCGCTGTCCCTTAAGGGTAACGGAGTGGATTCCAAGAGAAGGCAAGCGTAGCAGGGGGCGAGAGAACGTTAGGTGGGCGGATGAGATTAAGTTTGCGGGCATACGGTGACCGCATCTGGTACAGGACAGGGTAAATTGGAGAGACATGGGAGAAGCCTTTGCCCTGCAGTGGGTGTAGTCAGGCTGATGATGATGATGCCATTCAGCAGTGGCTGAGAACTATACGCGGACTGGTTGGTAAGTATGGTAAAAATAAAAGAGATGGCACCACAAATGACTTTTCTTCTAGGTGGCGGGCAGGAAGCGGTCTTCATATAACATCAAACCTGGTTTCTGCTGGCACCGACCGTTAGTAAGCTTCTGACAGCCATTTAAAGGGAGCTCTGCAGCGATTCCCATCAAAATGAAAAAAAGAATTTTGCATGGTGATCAAGCATTTGTTTTGAACATAGAAAGTCTGCTGAAATTAAAGCTGAGTTGAATGACGTTCACCGAGACTCTGCACGATTGGTGAAGACCATTTAATACTGGAATAATGAACTTAAACGTGGCCAAACTTCAACTCAGGATGAACCACTTCCTTTACATCCAGTGGAAGTCACTACACCAGAAATGGATAAAAAATTCATGGTATAGTTGTGAAAGGACACCTAGATAAAGTGCATGGGATAGCTGCGATTATAGGCATCTTGTAAGACAGACCACACAATATCCATGAAAAATGATGTGGGTACGTGGGTACATCATTACACACTCTGGCAGAGTCTAAATAGCAGTGAAAGCAGAAAAACAGGGCCTGGTGAAAGTGCTCCAGAAAAAATAAAGACTGTTTTGAGGGCAGGAAAGGAGATGGCCACTCTTTTTGGATTCACAAGAAATAATTTTTATGGACTACTTAAAAAAGGCGATACAGTATGAGGACTGTATTATGCAACATTTCTCAATCGATTGAAAGAAGAAGCGCGCACTAAACGGACAAGAGTAGCACAAAAAAAAATTATCTTTTACCACACTGCTCTGCCCAATACGTCAAGTCTGGATTTGGCCCCATGAGACCTCTTCCTGACCCCAAACTTGAATAATTAACTGGGTGAGAAAATATTTTCATCAGACGAAGGGGTAATCAGCACTGTGAATGACCACTTTCAGGGCCTTGAGACATGCTTTCTTTTTTTTCGAGGGGATAAAAAGAATCGGAGCATCGTTGGGTGAAGTGTGTGGAACTGAAGTGGGACTGTATTGAAAAACAAAACAATTTTCCCAAACCAGAGTATCTTTAGTTCTTTTTTTTACCATACTTATCGAACGACCCTCTTACCACTACTGACGGCAATAAAGAAAGAAAACGGTATCATGGGGTTCAGGACAATATTAAACAGCTGACTCAACATAATCTTTAGACATACTGCCAGAGACAAAATAGGAAGCTGCACACCAACAGGACTCACCTTTGGAGTCTGAGCCGCCACTTTCACGGCCTGCAGCACTCAGGGCCCTGGGGGCTTCGAGGGCTTGGACGCCCGCTGTGGACGCAGCATCATCTGCATGGACAGTAATTGACTGCAAACAATAGCTCTTCTGTGAAGCAGATTAGTGCTGGTTAGTCTAAGCAAGGTCACTGAAAATTAACGAATTTCAAAGAACTTCTTCCTTTCGCACATTTCTTTTCACTAGTCCTACAAACCACAGAAGTAGGATGGGTCACGACAAGTGAGAAAATGAGAAAAAAGCTGGAAAAACCACTTCACTTGTATATTATACCACACATGTTAAGTAATTTTCCTTTTTGTTAAGCAGCATTACAATTTTTTTTCCAACAATACTATCTGGACTGAAAGTTATTCAAGCTAAGCTGCAAACCATTTAGGATGGTACTCTCATGGAAATGAGGAGGAACCGGGAAGGAAATGATCTCCGAACCATACCTCGAGTTCTTAATGGAGCAGGTCGGTCTTCTGTTCCCCTAAGCTGTGGGTAGACTCCATTCACAGGCTGAGCTGTGTTCTGCCAAATGCGACGGGATATGCATATACATTACAAAACTGGTTTTCAAGCACAGTCAGGCTGCTACTTACCTTAGCAATCTGTAGCAGCACAATGGTGTGCTTGACCGTTTCCAACAGCGCCTGCAGCAAGAAACAGTGACTTAGTTTTCCTGAGCATAGGCTGACTGGAGAATTGGCAGCTGAGAAAGCCCAAGGCCACACTGTTATACATCTGAAAAGTAAGTGCTCCCACCCCATGACAACAGTGCTCCACACTTGCATTTCGTGACAGTGGTACAAAATCGCAATGCTGAATTAGTTTCGGCACGGAATCAGTTCTCGTTATACTCACAGAAGTATTAGCAACATAGCGCGAGAAAAATAGGACAAAATTAAAGCAAGAAACTACTTTAAAAAAAAAAACGCCACAGAGAGGCGCATTCTTAAATTCGAAGTTAATTTTGTTAGGGACAGAGTACCTCAGAAGAAAATAGCCACGTAATTAGCGACTTGGCCAGCAAAACGCAGAGAACCTACACCTTCGATTACCCAAACCGCAGATATGAACGTACGCGGCGTGAAGCCGGAATTTACTGTCGGCTAGCGGCGTTACCTAACACGTGAGTGAAGAAAAGTACCGACGGAAACAGGCACCGGCAAGTGTACGTACGCGATACGCGAGAGAGGTTCTGGCTGCGAACGGAAATGCATGCGGGCTGCGCACTCACGTTGGCATTGCTGCCGATTCCAGACAGTTGTTGCCTCTCGCGCGGGTCGGCGACCTTCTCAATGCTGTACTCCAGGTCCTGTCGGGGCAGAAACAAACAGAAAGCCACGATCACGGCCTACGGAAACAGTCTCCAGGGGTCCGACCGCAGCGGTCCGGCTCCAGCTGGCAGCAAATCGGCGGCCGTGCGGGGAAGCCGCCGTGCCACGAACGCGAAATCGTGGACAGGCGCTCGGCGACCGCTTGTGGCACAGCAGCGGCCTTGACCGCCGATTCAGGCGCGGGAACCCGGCGATGCCACGAGAATCACAGGCGGGCGGCACATCAGCGCGTGTGAAGCACACATCCCCGCTAGCTGAGGACCGGCCCCATCGGCCCACCATCCTTCATTTCCGCGCAGGAACAAATGCGTCCCCCCATTGGTTCACTCCGTCACGTGGCTGTGTCTTACAAAGCGGAGCAGACGCCCCAGCATTTCCGCGGGCTCGCTCCGCGTTCGCGCGCAGCCAAATATCGCTGCACGCGCTGCGCAACTAACGGTCTATCCGCCACTCCATCGACAGAAACTTTACATTCCGAATTTTGTGCACGCTAGGACCGGTCTCCAACCAGCACGCTCCCCTCATAGGTTTCCTCACCTCTGCCAATAATGGATCATTTCCTGCGTATGAACAATCTGGAACCGACCTCGCGTCAGCGCCGCAAGGATGGGAAGTAGCGCTGGCGTCGATCCGAAACCAAAACTACACCCAAAGTATAGAGGCTAGAAGTTTTGACTAGTGTCGTGAGCAGGCGCCCTCGCCAGCCGCCGCGCCGACACCCAAAGTATAGAGGCTAGAAGTTTTGACTAGTGTCGTGAGCAGGCGCCCTCGCCAGCCGCCGCGCCGAAGCCTGTTTCGATGCTAGCGTAGGTGGCGCTGTTCGCGGCAGGCGAGTTAGGCGAGCAGAGAAGCCGATGCCGCCGCCGCAGCTCCTCGTGTCGCTCGTCGAGTGAAAGCGCGTCTTTCTGGTGCGCTTCCGCTTCGCTAATCTGTGTCTGCATTGTGACCACGATATTGTTTATTGTGTTAATCGAAGCGCATTTCCATCTTTCCAGCATTAGCCCAGGAAATCAAGTGCGAGGTTCAACATCCCGTGGACAAAACAAGGAACCTTCATTTCATTTCTGATTTTCCTAACATCGTAAAATATATAAGGAATGCATTTACTTCTATGGGAGTCCAGATCCTAGGTGGTAATGCATACGTCGGCGTTATCAAAGCGTGGAACTTGACAAAGACGCGCTTACATTGAAAGTCATGCCACTTTTACTTTATCCCATTTGCAGCCGAATGCATTTGACAAAATGCGTGTCTACCTTGCCTTCCAGCTGTTAAGTGATGAGGTTATGAAAGGACTTTTTTTTTTTTACAAGGATAAGCTAGACAAAATTTTTCGTACAACTGAGCCAACAAAACGATTTCTGAAGCTCATGGAACGCTTGATATTTGTCATGACATCAAGGGTGCTCTCCAAAGGGCTTCGCCCAGAGGCAGCAAGTGCGAGAATTCTAGAATTTCTAACCTTCTTGAACGAATGGGAACGGTATGCCGCTCAGCACGGCGGTGGACTTCTGAGTGCAGGGACTGCCTTCGGACTTAGTGACGCTGAAAAGCACACTGTCACTTGTGAATTATGTGACGTCATCACTAAAATACAATTATTTCCTGACAGCCAATTTGAGCCAAGACAAACTGGAGAATTTATTTGGAATTGTAAGACAATCATTCGGCTGCAATGACCACCCCTCTCCAGAGCAGTTTTTGCTTATAGTAATAACCTTGCCTTCTACAATAATTGGCAAAGCCGCCAAAGAACGGAAATTCACCAGCTGAGGTTGTAATTTCTCTTCTGCAGCCCTGTGATGCAAGAAAAGAAAAGGCGGCACAGATAGCAAGCCTAATTGATGACCTGTTGGACGAGGGAAACCTGGCACATGCTTCAGCAGTGATGCAAGAGCAGGACAGCATGTTTGACCATAAAGGCTGCGTAGAAAAGAAAAGCAACAGCCGACTCATTTTCTATGCCATGGCTACGTTGTCAGGAAATCACTGAAAAGATTCCCATGCCCCGCATGTGCATCTGCCTTGGCTATTTAATTTGCCCCTACAGGCTGATAAAAATGAGATCTAGAATGCCTCACTGACGAGGCAGGCTGACCATGGAGGTTTGGTGTACGCTCCAAAGCTCATTGAAGTGCTAGTAACTAAACTAGAAAATGCATTCACTGCCTTTTTCAGCAGAAACGAGCTGCATGCTGGGAGCATGATGTCGTTTTTACATTTTCTACAAGGGCATGAACTCCAAGAAGTCCGCGGCAACGAGCACTCCCGCGCTCTTACAAGGGATGTGATTAAGTGTTATGTTTGACGAGGTTGCATTTTTTTACTAAGGCAATGAGCAAAGATAAGGCGTCCAATCGCGAGAAGCAAAATTAAAACTGCTCAAACTGAGGCGATGCCGATGGAACTGCATCAGTGAAATGTTCCTGTAAATAAACATTGCGTTAATATGTTCTGTTCCCTTATTTATGTGATTACATTAATGTATTCGGGGCTGTAATGACCATCCGTGAATGGTGCGTTCCACACGTGAGGCCGTAATTTCGCTCATTCGTTATATACAAGACGCGCTCAATTTCTTGGATGACGAGCCTTTCTTGTTTCTACGCATGTCGTGTTGTGCTCGTTCATTTCCCTTCGTCAGTGTCTTGTTGCGCACCTTTTCCTTGTTCCTTTTCCCGCGAAAATGTGTTAACCAAAGCATAAACAAGCAAAAATATAAGCGCTCGCGGCTTCAACAGTCTATGCCCACCTGAAGCAGTAGCTTCGAATGTGGTTTGCTGAGATTATCGCTGCTGACCGACGCCGCATGCACCGCAGAACATATGGATACTCGTATTATATTTTGTGCTTTGGCCAGACGAATATCGCAGCCGTTATAGCGAGATGCTCGCAGCGAAATGCGTTTCCCGGCATTGCTGCCGAGCGCGCGCACAACACACCTGCTAGCTGCAGTGCCATCTGTGAGCCGTCATTGCAAATTATTTCCTCTCCGCTGGCGCGTTCACGACACTAGTCAAACCTTCTAGCCTCTATACCCAAAGTGCATCGATGCGTTTGCTCTGGTCGATGACACAACCATTCTTTACATTTTTTTTTTACCAATGCTCACACAACACCCACAATGGCGCTCAAATGCTGCTCAAAGTTCTTGGTCAAAATTTAACTAGGGCACGACGCAATGCCCACTATATTTCTGCGCCATTTTGCACTGGGCATTTTTTTTTATAGCAAAATGGTCAAAATGTTTCAGGTCCAGTGACCTCTGCACTTCGATTTTAATTTATTCCTTTGAATCACCAAAAATGAACTCAGAACGAAGAAAAAAATGGTTCGCTCCACACAGTAAACGCTCAAATGAGCAGCACTCTTCTCTGAACACGAACGAGAAAGTGAGCGGCAGCTGCATGGTCAGGTCGTAAATATTTTGGAACGCAGTTTACGGGTGTTCTTTGGTGCATAAAACTGCGTGCGCATCATCCGGCATACAGTCTCGTACCAGATGCTGCATTCCATTTTTTTTTGCATTTTGCTGCCAGGGACTTGAGTAATCCAACCAAATGAGCACGTTAAAGCTTCACATGGTGCACATAATTTAATTGACGCTTTAGATCAGGCATTACAAGACAGACGATGCAACACCCCATAAAGCGAGTGAAAACTGGGTAGTGAGCTTCAATGCCAGAACGCCATAACCAAGCATACAACTGCAATCCAGCATTGGATAACATGGTAGACATAGCTATATTCCCAATCCAACAGATTTGTATGAATCCAGAACATCCAGCAAAAATGAGCGAAAGCCTTCACCATAGTGAAGCTTACCTTGCCAGCCTGCATTTACAGCATAATCAAACTAATCATCCCAAAAACAAAGCTTTGAGCCACAAATGCCAGAGAAAAAAGCACTGCTCTGCACTCGAAGACAAAATCACGCTCCCTTCGGCACTCGTGGGTGGCTTCTGACAGTTATCTTTCTATGGCAGTCTTAACAGCAGGTATATTGCATTGTGGAAAGAAGAAAGAGAGTGATAACATAGATAAGGCATCTCCTGTGTGCACAAATGTGCCAACATCCCTTTGTCAGTGTGCCTGTACCTACTACATCACCCAAACAGCCAACAGCCAACAAGCAACAAAAACACCAACAGTTACTCTCACTCCTTTCTTCTTCCACAAGTATGCTTCTCATTAGGTCGACATGCGTAGAAAGTTGAGTACTGCACAAATGCTCATCCCAGCAAAGGGAGAACCATCTATGACAACTTGTACTGGTTGGTTCTTTGACTTGACATCCTTTACCGGGCAAGCGAACACACAGACACAGCGTTGTGTCCATGTGTGTGTTCTACACGTCTGATTGTGGTGCAAACAGCAAGACAACAAAAGGAAGGGGTAATTTTGAAGTGGGTGCACAATAGCATCGTATTACAATCATAAACTGAACCTGGTACTGTCACGACTACAAGCAAAGCAGTGAAACTGCTGTGAAAAAAAAAAAAAAAAAGCCTTAGGCAGAGAAAAGTACACCTGCCACGATTACATCAGCGGCGCACAGCTATGAAATTAAGCATAGCAACTGTGGCTCAGAAGACTTTTACCACAGCTAATAAATTCAACTGCACGATGCCCAATCTTTGCAGCACTTGTTATAACATAACATGGCGCCAAGGAAGTGCAGGGTGAGTGATACCTAATGTGGCTACAGAGATTGAAATCAAATTCTGTGGCTGGATTCGCCTCATTTAGAGAACCTTACAACGCCATCTCAGATGTAATAAACAGGCGCACTGCCACAGTGACAAGTCAGCTTAAAGGGCCCTGAAATGATCTGATGGCCATATGCTAATGCAACATATCTGTAGAGGTGGTCATAGTGGATATCTAAGTGCAGTTTAAGATCTCTGCATGGGCCCCATAATTTACAAATAATTAAAGAAAAACTACTGCTCATAACTGATTGTGCCAACACCTCACTGCAAATCCTTAGACGGCCCTCTCCCACTGCACTAGAGTGGGGAATCTAGGACAGCCTTCCCAGTCACCGTGCCCAAGTGCCATGGGCAAAAAAGGGCGTGGCTAGATGCAGTCTGGACCCGTTTCCCATTTTTTTTTTCTGTGTGTGTGGTGCAGCGTGTATGAGCTGAGGAGAAAAGAGGAGGAGGATCATTTCTGACTGTCGATATTTCCAGCGTCAGTGAAGCTAGCTTTAAAGTTTAACCGATCGCTAGTATGCTTTTCGCAACTGCAGTAAGTATCATAGCTGTTCTTTTAACATCTAAATCCCCAAAACTGAGCATTTTTCAGTCAAGTGATAAACATTCTGTTCAGAGAACTTTGTAAGGTGAAAATGCCTTGAAAGCTAAACATCCTATAGTAATGCAGGAAGAAATCTTGCAACTCAGACATACTTAGTGGCCATAATGGCTCTCTACATTACCTCGAAACTGCAAAAACAGTTTGATTTATCATAAAAGTTAGCTTCTGGCTGAAGCTCTATTAGCAGGATGAAAAAAAATTGGACGGAGACTGAAGACCTAAATTATATTCACATAACTTCATAAAATGAAGTAATTACTCATTGACAGCCACCTGAGCGCAGCCATACGGCTACAAAGGAAAGCTATACAGCTTTCTCAGAAACTTCGTAGTTAAAGAAAAATTCGTCCTGGTCCGGGGTGAATTTTTCTTTAAGTACGAAGTTTCCGAGAAGGCTGTATAGCTTTCCTTTGTAGCCGTATGGAATGCCAATGAATAATTACTCCCTTATTACAAATCTACTTCACCTTGGGAGATTGTCATAAACATTTGATTTTAACTATCACGTAACTTCATGTAGGGCTTCCAGCCAAAATTATCGGCTGAAAGCAGTCCCATTTAAAGGTGCAGTAAAGAAGAATCTTAACTCATCTTTTTACAGAGGTAACTCTATCTACACATTTCGGGCATTCTTAGAAACTTCGAATTATCGCCCTGTGTGGCCGATTGCCCTAATTAAATCAGATGAAACATCCCGGCTCCCGCCTTTTTTTAAAACTCAACGTGGTAGGTAGGAGGAGCCAACCAACGCGACAGCCAGCCCCGCGGCGGCTTGCCACTCTGCCATAGGCGGAGTGATATGTAAATCAAAAAGTCCACGTGTATTTTTATTTCCGTGGGCTTAATTTGCGGCTATATTGTCTGAAAATGTTTATTCACAAAAACCTAAAAACAAAAACAAAATAAAAGCGAAAGCGAAGTCGCCGCTGGAGTGGCTGGAAGGCACTTCACGCGTTGGTTGACTCCGCCTACCTAGTGCGCCGAGTTCAAAAAAAGGCGGGAGCCAGGGCGATTAATCTGTTTAAATTAGGGCAATCGGCCGGACAGGACAATAATTCGAAGTTTCTAAGAACCCCCTGAACGAGTAGATAGAGTTCCCGCGGTAAAAAGACGAGTTCAGGTTCCTCTTTAGTGCACCTTTGAGCAACCCCTGTGAACAGGCAAGCTGGTAATGATATTAATACAAGTAAATGTTTACCATCACTACTGAAGCTCGACCTGGTGGCTCACCATAGGGACAGATAAGGAGTATACACTTCCTTCTAGAAAGGAGTTCAAGGTCCCTAAACCAAGTAGAATGAATTGCATGCGTGCTTAAACAACTTTTTTCTTTTTTTAACACAAAAGCCAATCCAGTCAAGCCACTGTCAGCATAATTCATGACTTTAACTGCGGTGCTACTGCAGAAATCTGAGGGGCAAGTTTTAGTGGTACTGCAATAGAACCTCACTGTGCTGCTTACGTCATGCTGGTTATGGAAATGCACACCAAAGACAGCATGAAGAAAATGAAATATTCTGCTATTACATCATATTGGTTGCTCACATGAGTTTCTGCAGTGTTGACTCATGTTTATCCTTTTTTTGCACTTATGAAAATAAAAGCCCTGGAATATGGTCTGGTGGTCTCTCGGAGTCTTGAGCGGCTTATTTTACAACACATGAACATTATCAAAATTTTCTTCGGTGTTTGTTTCATAGAGGCTGAATTTTCATGTACCGACAGAGTGGTGGCGGTTATTTGATCATTAATGGCAAAAGGGCAGTTTGGCTTTGGAGTGCCACGGCTCGTGTGTTTGGCCTGTACAAAACATAATCAAAGACCTGTTTAGCAGAGCAACAAGCCAGGGTAAAGCCTGTACCCATTAAAAAACCACTGGTTACACTGCGACACTATGGACTGAGCCCTGAACAGTTTGCTGTCATTTAACTGGATATCTTTAACATCAAGCACAGCCAAAGTTCAGTTATGGCAACAGATATATTTTATCATCAGCCGCCCTCACTCTTCCTGGAATAGACTTAGCCTGAAAGTAGACCTTCATGTCTACTGTAGGAACGACGACACCTGTTAAGAACCATCAATCTAAGATGCCAGCAAAAAACCACGAAGTCATGCAATACATATTTGTCACCTACCCTGATCTGCTCGATGAGAAGCTGCAGGTAGGAGTCTGCTTCTGTCAGCTTGGTGTCAAAGTTGTGCTGCGTTGGGGCGACAATACCTGTTTGATCCCACAGGCGCTGGAAGGACAGAAGTACTGCATGAAAAGAAAGCTCCCGACTTCTGAAAACAGTTAATCTATGCTGGCTGAAGCTGAGAGTGCCATGCAATTATGCACTTGGCGCTTACCAACGCAGTACGCAAGGTGCTTAATTAAATTTACGATAATGTTTTGATCAGCCTGAGCAGAGATGGAAGGTTTCAATTACACCAGTCCTTTGGCGGGCACTTACAGTGTTTGGTTGGCGTTGTAACGTATGCCTCAGGATCGTATCCTCCAGCGCACGCACCCATCGCTCCCGCTCCTCTGCGTCGCGCGCTGCGACATATCCGGAACACGACGCTCTTTACGACGGGCGCTCGACAGCCCGGCTCGCTCCAGGCGCGACAGCTCGGGTTACTCGCGAGCGGAGAATTAATGACACGTGCCACATTTTTCGCGCGAAGTGCGCCGCTCACCTTGGAAGTGAAAGATCTTGCGGTCCACGCGAATTGTGAAAGTGCTGTCGTCCTCATCGTCAATTCCTATGACCGCTCCCTGCGTTATCCCCGCACATCAGTGGAGCCCGAAAAATGATACACTGCTCAAACAACGCTTTACCTGAAGTCGCACGCAGCCACGCCTGGCTCCCCGGGCCATGTTTTCCTTGGACTGCAACCGCGAGCAAGACGTCTTAGAGCGTTTAAAGGAAGGAACGGGCAAAAGCGGTGGTGCGTTGCTACGGCCCCCTGAAGCATGCAACTACGCCCAGAGTTGCGCAACACTCAATGCAGCCACGACGACAGTAAAAAGCGGTACGTACGGTGTAGTAGGACAACAGGCCTGCGTTGTCGTCCAGCACAAACCACCGATACTGCCAGCCTTTCATGACGTTTGTCCATTTGCTCAGCGGACCCTCGACACTCGAAGCAGCCATGTTCACCTGCCGACCATGGCACCCATGGTTGCGAGGCGGTTCGTCCGACATACCGCACAAGAGGCTCATCACGCCCACTATGCTCACTACGCAAAATGAACGGACTCTCTGATCACCCGCGAAAAGATAATAACATCTACACGAGCCTTATGCTCTACAATTGGATTGCCACTGTGATGTAACTGTTTCATTGTTATCTCACGTGTGACATGCCTTACAAGTATTCCAAGGCTACACCCACTTTAATGCAGTTTCGGTTTCGATTGTCTCTGATACAACCTACCCGGTTGAAAATTGAAAATTGGTTTTTGGGGAACGGAAATAGCGCAGTACCTGTCTCACAACTAGGCGGACACCAGAACTGCGCCGTAATGGAAGGCATAGAGGAGGGACTCAGAGAAGAAAGCAATAGGGGCCGTAGTGCAGGTCTCCGTGTAATTTCGTGGGAGGCCGTGCTGGTCTACTCGGGCCCTAAGATTCAAGTACGGGCAATCGAGCGGGCCAATGAGGTCGCCGCCAGATATGGGCTAGCGGCCATCTAGCATGTGTCTCCTACAACCTGCTCTCGACGCAATAAATGTTTCACAATAACTCAATCAATCGACCACCTTTTGTTAACGATTTGTGGCTGGAGAGGCGCGCATATCCCCCTCCCCACAAATCGTTAACAAAAGCGCAGGAAGTTACCTGGCGCCGACTGCAAACACGCTCCCTTCTGAATCCGGTAGTGCTTGCCCTCATGTACCCTGGCCAGTACGACCCAAACTGCCATAAATGTGGTGAAAGGTCCACACGCGACCACATTGTATGGAACTGCGCAGACGATCCGCCTCCGGCAGAGTTTATGTACAGCTCCCTTCTTTCGAGCGGTGGGAGGCCGTGCTGCATGGTCAGCTCGTACCCTAAGATTCAAGTATGGGCAATCGAGCTGGCCAATGAGGTCGCCGCCAGCCTTGGGCTAACGGCAATCTAGTATATGTCTCCTGCAACCTGCTCTCGACGCAATAAATGTTTTACTATCGACCACCTGGGGATTTTTAACGTGCACTGACATCGCACAGCATATCAGTGCACGTTAAATATCCCCAGGTGACCGAAATTATTCCGGAGGACACCGGTTGAGAGCTGTTTTAGGCCCACCGTAAACACGGTAAGTACGGCAACTGTTATCGTACGTACGGCAAATATGTGGCTGGCAAGCCTGTCAACGGCAGCAACGGGAACGCGTTACAGTAATTACCGTACGGCTGTCCGGCTACGCTAAAACTGTCTAATGTTGAATCTATTAGGAGACAATTAAGGGTGCTTACTACGACACATGCATGACGCAAGGCAACAGCCACCGAAACCAAGGAGTATATTTTTTTCCATTTGTAGCGTTGATTAATTCGAGATTAGCGGTGCAAATGCTTTATCGCTTAAAGATAATTGATAAGAAATCAGAAGAAAAAACAACTACGTTCGGGTCCGCCGGTGGAATCCAAACCCAAGCGATAAAGCATTTACACCACTAATCTCGAATTAATCAACGCTACAAATAAAAAAAGACATCATCGTGCTCTATGCCCCCTATGCTCCTTGGTTTCGATGGCTGTTGGCTTCCGCCATGTAATGTTGAATCTCTTCTGATATTAGTCCGCCTGATAAGAGATTTGTTGAACGAATGTACCGAACAAATATTACACAATTTAGCGTAGCCGGGTAGCCGTAATGGGAGCGCGTTGCCGTTCTTACCATTAATTGCCAGGCTTGTCTAGCCACGTTTACCGTATGGTAGCATTTACCGTAGCTACCGTGTTTATACCGTTCGGCGGTGCTAAAACTAGCTATTAAATCATACCACCACCATCCGCCGTTCAGCCTCGTCCGCCGCACCGACAAGACCCTACATGACGTACCCCACAGAGCCAAGCTGCCTGCACTCCCCTCTTACCTTGCCGTTCGATGAGTTCATTCATGGTCCGCCGGCTCAAGCCTCGTGAGACAGCGCTCATCAGATCATCCTCTCACCCACCGTGGCGACAAAATCTCCGTCTTCCTTTCTCCGGTCAAGATTCCTTCACGCCCATCGTCATGTCATGTTTCACATAGTCAACGCCCTGCTATAGTTCACGATTGGTACGATTTCTCGGTGGCCCCGTGTCATGTCATGGACTAAAAGAAGACGAAGCAGGCAGTGGCGCGGGCAGGAGCGGTCGCGCTAGGCCTGCAGCCATTAAATCATGCCGTCACGATCCGTCATGTTCAGTTTTCATCATGCCAATATTGTGAACATAAGCGCAGCCAAGTATACTCCCGGTTCCAATTTTCTCCCACACTCTGCCTGTTGCGTCGCAGTCGTCGTACATATAGCTTATTCGCTCATTTGTTTGTGCTGCGACAACGCTCATGCTGTACAGCATCACCGTAAGATCAGCGCGTTGCGGCATGAAACGTGATCAAATGTTTAGGGGAATTTCCCAATGTGATTTGAAAGGGAGTCACTGGCATATCCACCCAAGTCCAACCATACGGTTACAAACCCTACTGAAAAATGTATATAGGTTTGAACGGGTCAGCGAATAGGATTATGACACATTTGGTTTGGCTTTATAGGATGGACGTCCCAAAGCGGCTCAGTCTATGAGGGACGCCGTAGTGGAGGGCTCCGGATAATTTCGACCACCTGGGGTTCTTAACGGGCCCTAACAATGCACAGTACACGGAATTTTCACATTTTTCCTCCATCGAAGTGCTACCGTAGTGGGCGGGTTCGAACCCACGACTTGCATGCAATGTGTGATGTAAGTGCACGGTAATTAACCACGGTTAATGTTAGTTATACGGAGCCCACCACTAAGGAGTCATTGAAATGCTGAATCGCTTTGGAAGCTTTATCCTATAATGTTAAACGAAATGTGCCATAATCCTATTTGTCTCCTATCTAAACCTGTACACATTTTTCAATAGGGAAAGAAAGCTATACAGCTTCCACAGAAGCTCCCTCGCCCTACCACGCATGCTAGCCGCCCCGGTTAGCTCAGTTGGGAGAGCGGGGACCCGGTTTCGAACCCCGAACCAGGACAAATTTTTCTTTAGTTACGAAGTTTCTGCAGAAGCTGTATAGCTTTACTTTGTTGCCGTATGGCTATACGCTTGGTTGGGTGCCAATGAGGTGAACATCTCCCGAGCGCTGAAATTGAGCGTGCTCTCTGGTAGATGCCAGCACTGCAGCCTGGCAGTTCTGCGTGTGCACTGCAGTCGGTTTCACGCGTGTCTTAACTAGTTTAACGCGTCAGTCATTGTGCATTTGTTTTTTCGCCGTATTACGAAGTACCGAAACGTGCACAGTTTAGCAGACGATAGATGTATTATCCACATAGCGTGTAAAGGCTGCCAGTGGGCTAGCAAGCGACCCGTACGTGCCACTGTGCGCACAGCGCGTCTCCACACATCGCACTGCATACGCATAGAAAGGCTCGTACCATTTTTAATATTTTGGTTGCATTTCGTGCGAACACACGCTACGAAGCAGAGCAGAGTCGACGTCGTGCTGGTCTTACGATGATGCAGTACAAATAAATTCGTAGAACAAGAGATATTAACAACTGCCATGAACCAATCAAACAGGGGGAGAAATTTGGAACCGGAAGTAGCGATAGCAGACGACTTTCCCATGATCCTCTGCGTCGACTCTGGAAAATAGACGTTTTTAGCATACCGGAGACGTACTACCGGAGACGTATGCCTGTTTACCGGATGCCGGCTGCGCACGCGCAGTGGCTCCCCCTCACCCTAACGATGCCATTGTGCATGCGCAGGGGGGGGGGGGGGGGGGGGGGGGGGGTTGGTAAACCGTTATACGTCGCCAGTATGCTAAAAATGTCTAATGAGAAAAAGTCATGGAGGAAGGAAAAAGAAAGAGGAGAGGCGGTTGAGAGAAGTTTTTTGAAGCCGACTCCCCCCCCTTACTTGGCCGCTTGCGCATTCGCAGCAGGCATTGCAGCAGACGACGCCGCTGCGCCCAGCGTTGCTATTGGCTGCACCTGCGGCCAAATACTTCCAGTAGTCCTTGCGAAAGCGCGTGACTTCCGGCACACTTTCTGGCATGCAACTCGGATGGTGAGGGCCTCTTCTGAGTTTTCCTTCCTCCGTGGAAAAAGCTATGTTCAGGCAGGTACAAATATGTCAACGCTTATGCGACAGGAAATAGCCCCTTTGGGAAACCAAACGTACAACAAATCAGCTTTATTGCGAGACAATACATGTCCTAAAAACAAAAGAAAACCGAGATGACCTTGTGTTATTTTTAGCGCTGAAAAGAAAAAAAAAATGTGGATTTCGGCCTATGAAACAAGGTTCTGAATATGAATGCCAACCCACGAAAGCAAAAACGAACCATTCTGCATACAACTTTTCCAGTCATATCACAGATGCTTCAGGAATTCTGTGCTTCCTGCGTCAGCCCTTCGCATTTATTGCACTTGTCGAAATGGGCGATGCAGCGCTTATGTACAACGAGGCGAAAAAAGTGATGTACATCAAGGGCGTACAACTGCCACGTAATGTGACCATACTCAAGCAGTGATAAAGCCCAGCAATTTGGAGAGGGACGAATGGCAGATAAACTGAAAAAAAACATGACTATGCCTTGAACCGTACGCATTCATAAGTAGTCCAAAATGATTTTGGAATGCCCCAAAGATTGAGTAGCATCCACCTGAGCGCATTCATACGTCTACAAAGAGAAAACTTGTTCACAGACCAGAAGGAATTTTTCCTTTGTAAGCGTATCGCAGCGCTCAGGTGGATGATAAGAGAAAGCTGTATAGCTTTCCTTTGTTGTCGTATGACTGCGCTATATAACTTCCATTATAATGAGTATTCGTACGTAATTGTTCTTGCAAAGCAAGAAATGAAATTTATTTTGATATGCTGACAACCGTTCCATTTTTATGTCAGAGGCAGACGAGTAAAAAGTGGCGAATGAGTGAAGAAAAAAATAGTAATACGTAATTATTCCACTTCTTTCAACTTAGTTTTTTTCAGATTGATGTATGTAGTCACATGTTTCATAATTTTTTTTTCGCCACGTATGTCTACCTGCAGTAATGGTTAACACGCCTAAAAAAGCATACAGTCACTGATGAGAAACATTCATGAGTGAACAATGACTACTATAGTGTATAAGGAAACGCCAAATAGATAAAGAGGAACAGTTAAGAGGAAATATTAAGATCGATGGATTATTCGCTACCATCGATCATGACTTCAAGAAGAGGGAAATTTAACCCCTCGGAGCGGGTTCGCTAATTTCGACGTTAACCGAATCCGGCTATGTCGGGACCTAATGGGCGGAGCATGCATTTCGTGGAGCTGTATTGCGTGCAGTGATCGAATGCCACGGAGCGTCCTTACTTATAGATCGCTGTCGATACTGCACACTCGATTGCATCGGCGTTTTTTCAGTGCCACAGCGAAGTGCCGCAGTGGTATACAGGGTCGTCCACTTGTAAGGTGAATGCAGGAGCGCATGATATCCTAAATCACAGTTCCGCAGAGCGCGATAATGGTGTCCACATCACTGAGCACGCGCATGGCAGTTTCACGCGACGCCTGCTTTTGCTCTTTAATTCGCAAGTATCCAAGACACGTTTTATCTTCGACCCTGTGCTTACCGAAGGCCATGCAGGATTGTCGTTGCCGTGGCAGTGGTAAAAAACACGTGCGTTCCGGAATGAGGCAAATGTCAGGACTTGCAATGCGCCAGAAAAGAGCAGCGAGCGAGTGGAAGAAGTGGTGCGGCAAGTTTCGCACTGCGGGAACTGCACAGCTGATCGACAACGAGGACAGAAGCGCAGTGCTAGATGTCAGTGCTCTGCTGGAGCGTCCTGGACGGACTCCAGCCAACGAAGTAGTCGCCTTCGGAGCCCAGCGAATGACGCTTGGCGAGCTCCAACTCGTCGCACACTGTCGTGGAGACGGTGGAGCTGGCGAATGTGCCGCTGCTCACTTCCAGGATGCGCTCCTTGCTGCGAAAGAGACACCCTAGTCAGGCACCGATTCGAGGACGGGGGACACCGTGTCCATATGCACTCCCTGTCTTTTAGCTCTGCTGGTATGCCTCGCCTTGTTCCAGCAGCCTCCAAGGTATGCCACCGAAATGTCCCAACACTGCTTTGGTTTGGTTAAATATTAATACACTGTTCTTAATGCTTTTTTTTCTACCCATTATGAAACGCTTGCCCTAACTTAATTTAAACATTTAAACTATAGCACTAAGCGGGGACCAGCAACGAGGGTGACACTTTTGAGCTCCATAGTACGGCGCATCCAATGCATGCTACTCCTATACACTCATCTCATCTGAACGGACACCATGGAGTCGTTCCATTACTGAAGGGTGCCCCATGAGAGATAGTGACTAATTGGTGACAAGTAGCGGTGTGCGGACAGTACTTTTTCGAATCCGGATCCAATAAGAATCGAATGTTTGCGTGATTATTCTCTAATTGTGCGAATATTTGTATAAAAACATTCATGCGGAAGAGCGAAGCGCTAAAGGGGCACCGTAAGTAAGGGGGGGGGGGGGGGGGGGGCGTAGCTGTCACAAAGACGGAACCCAGACCTCCGCTAGTGGACACCCAACATGAATTTAGTGTATTTACTCTGTGATCGTCTTGTCATGAGCAAAGAAAAATTTCCGTTTGCTTCTGATAACGACAGTGAACAAACTAGCTCTAAATCTCAGGTGATTACGAGGACAAAAGTTTGAGTTATGGCCTTCGTTATCAGGCATGAATGCAGAATTTGTTAAACCTGGCTCAACGCTGTCGCGTGTCTGAATCTTGAAGGCCTTCTGTATGATGAACTCCCCCACACGGATGGACCGTGTCGCGGCGCCGAACACTCCTTCTCGCACAGACAACGATCATGGCAGCATGCATGGTGCGGCATATTTTTTAAGCTGTCGTCGACAAAAACTTCTTGCAGTCATCCGAAAACTTGAAGACGAATCCAATTCGTTCCGAATAATTTTGGACACGCACTTTTTGACGCGTTCAACGAATCGAATAGAAGGATATTCGAGTGGCCATTCGAAAGTTTCGATTATTCGCACAACAAGGAAAACTTTGTAACAAAATCTAAAGCAGGCACAATCTAAGCGATTTGTTAGGTACTGCTATTTGAAGAACTTTATTACTACGGCGTTTTGGGACTCAGTGAAATATATTTCTAATTTGTTATAGTTATCATTCAGAGCACCGCTTTAGAACAGTGTTTAGTTTGAACGTTGAACTAGTGCTAATGTTGAAACAGCGCCAACTAGTCCAACTTTCCTCCTCAATTATTGTTACCATGGATTTAAAGCTGTAGCTGTCGAAAAACGCAACGCAAGGAGCATATCTATCTTTAGGTTTTCGAGAATGCAGTTCTCGTTGGGGCTGCAGCGCAGTAAATTCTGGCTCTCCTGGCGCTGGAAATCGAAGCGCGCACGCTACCTAACCTAGGGACGTGCGCTTGTGGGTGTGGCAGCGTGTAAAGCCCCTCAGGCTCCTCTATAGATTGCTCTGCGTGGACACCGTTGCCCAGGTTGTTATGCTATCTTTGTTTTGATCAAACGATAGTTACTACAATGCTATTAATTACCTTTTTTTCTAACGTTCGGGGAACGTTACAAATAAGCTTACAAGGGTGGAAGTCGGGGCGAACAAGAAAGGGTAACGACAGCACGAACACAAGAACCTCAGCTCTGTGCGTGCGTCCGGTTTTTGTGTTCGTGCTGTCCTTCTTTTTGCGCTGTGACAGCCATTAACACAGATAAGCGACCGGATAACATCTTCCTAACCTTATAGTATTTAGTGAAACATTTAAACAACATAAATGCCAGTTGCGCTTAATGGTCAAGTAACCCTGCAAGACCAGACCGGCCAATTGTGATCAGCCGATCTGATGACCACTTTGCAAGGAGCAGTTAAGGGCCAACAAGGGCGACACGCACTACAATGCACCACAACTAATGCATGCAACTCACACACCCACCTTCAAACGCATAGCATTGCCTCAAGCATACATAGCCAGCCTGAAGGGTGTCATAAGTGATAGTGATGAACGGGTTTTGTAATGAAATTTTTCACTGCGCATGAAATCTATGGCAGGCATCATTTTAAATATTTAACTCCGAAGTTCTGCTAGTTGAAAAGTATCATTACCTCACAAACATAGGGAAAGTTCTGAGCCACAATGCTTGATAATATCGGGAATGTTGATTTAGAGCTACGATTTGGACGTTATAACGTTACAGTTGGCAATGTTTTTATAGTTATGATTCCACTTCGAAAATAACATTTGATACACGGCAACGGAAATGCTTGGTTTTAACATTGAACTAATATTTACCACACAACATATAACGTAATTGCTCATTTCTGACACCAGAAGAACTTTCCAACGTAACGAGTAACTTTGCTGCAGCAATTTCATTACAAGATTCTCATTCTCGGTGATACCTATGTATATAGGTGGATGCTAAAACTTAATAGCGGTTTGAGCACCCACCTCGTATGCTGGAGGTCCGGGGTTCAATCCACAGTAGTGGGTACAAGATTTTCTCTGATTTGGTGCTCGAATTCCCTGGGGTTAAATGCTTGAAAGCTGGGGTCTTTGACCCCACGTCGAGCAGAGGAAGCACGTTAGCCATGGCCCTGGCTGGTTACTTTTGGCAAAGGCGGCGCATCCTTTCGACTGAACTGCTATGTCGTCCGTTCGCTCTCTCAATACCAAGTACTTGCCTGCGGCCGAGCGCTATGAGCACCGCCACGTTGACGAGCAGCAGGAGAACGGCGACACCGAAGGGGGCTGCGACCCACGGGATCAGGCACTGCAGGGACCCGTAGACGTCCCTCTGGACCGATGCGCCCACTGCGAGGGTGTCAGCCCGTACGAACAACATTGAGCGCATGCTCCGAGTTGCACAAGGATAACACAAGACAAAGGATAATGATGTGCAACGAGAAACGAAAGTGCCGAATATAACAAACCGCGCCAAGATACACGAACAACAAAAAAGATGTTTTGAATTATTGTTTCTTGCACGCGCATTCTACGGTCATGCCGAAATCACTCCAAGAGAATGTTGTGGCCTACTTTTCTACAAGAGGAGAATGTTGTGGCCTACTTTACAAGAGTAAGCCTGTCTGCCGGGCTTCAGGAATGCTTAATTCGGGGAACGTTTCCTTTTTAAGAGAATTTTAAGCGTGAAATTTTGCGAAAAGCGAATTTTCATCAGTTTTCGTGATCCGGAGTTCCCGGGCTCGAACTCGACCGCGGCGGCTGCGTTTTTATGGAGGAAAAACGGTATGGCGCCCGTGTGCTGTGCGATGTCAGTGCACGTTAAAGATCCCCAGGTGGTCGAAATTATTCCGGAGCCCTCCACTACGGCACCTCCTTCTTCCTTTCTTCTTTCACTCCTTCTCTTATCCCTTCCCTAACGGCGCGGTTCAGGTGTCCAACGATATATGAGACAGATACTGCGCTATTTCCTTTCCCCCCAAACCAATTATTATTATTATTATTATTATTATTATTCATCAGTTTTCGAAAAAAATTTAAGAGACGAAATTTTCCGTTGTTTTTCAACTTACTCTTTCCAAACTGCTGCAAGGAAAAGTGCCAGAAATAGAGATTTTTGGGTCCAGTTAAGGGAATCTTCGACTACAGCACGGAACATCACCACAGCCGGGCATATTAGTCTATACTTCTCTAGTCTTTCCTGCCGTATTGAGACTACTAGTTTTTGATGCGGAAGTTTTCTCACTTATTTGCTCATTACCATCCACTGAGCGCGAACAGGCGGCTCCAAATTACTCCCTTAATTTAAATATAATCGCCACACTAGAATACTCCAGTAATTACACCCTTAACTGAAATATGCTCAACCTTAGTGGATACCCCTAATTGGTTTGTACTGACACCACCCCTGCTTCTTTGTGCTAACACCACTCCTGCTTCAGCCGTGAAGTTTTCATCCACAGCAAATTTGCCAAGAAAGCTGTGTCACTTTCCTCTGTAAAAAGGAATATATACGCCCAGGTGGACTCTAATGAGCAATTACCCCACCACTTAAAATCTACTCCACTTTGGGGAGTCCCTTAAGATGGAAGTTTTCTCTTGGATGTATCGCGCCTGCCCGCAGCCTCGAGTTGTCTGCGCATGCGCAATGACATCGTGCAATCCAAAAAATCTTTATGGAATGCGAAGGCCACTCTTTCAGGCTTCTTTGTTCCTGCGTTTCTTGTGGTTGTTCGCCGTCATTTGCGCCCCCATCCTACTTCTTTGTTTCCTCTCCCAAAACAAAATACCACTAAGCTCTCCGCTTCCTTTGTGCGACAGGACAAGTGGGTACGCGTTCACGAGCGTTAGAAGGGGGAGCAGGACAGTAAAGTGCAATCGGCCACGTAATGCGTGTGTGCTGCTCCTTGAGCACCGGGACTACCCTTGCAGCTTTACAGCGCTGCAAGGACGCTGCAAACGGAGCTCATGGATGCAGGGAAACAAAATACGCGCTGTAAACGTGTTTTAGGCCAACTGCGACTATGAGCTCGAGCTGGGCCTCGTATAGCACAGGTTGTAGCTATGTATAGAACAGCGCACCGGATGCAAGGAATAAGTTTTCAAAACACGTTTAAAGAAGAAGAAAAAGACTCCGTTGGTTGCCAGTTGCTAAGGCGGCTTTCTTCACCTAGAGAAGGTGTGGCGAAGTGGACCGTGATGGCAGGTCCGTGTCCTACGCTGGTGGTCGCCCTGACGTCGACACTGTAGCTGCGTCCGGCCTCAAGGTCGTGCAAGAGCAGCTCTTCGACGCCGGGGCCAATTACTATGGCCTGGAGGGGAGAGCTGTCCTTCCCTTCAGTGTCGTTGCCGTCCCTCGCGATCACTGTGACCTGCGTAGGGAGCAAGCCGGCGCCTCGTTCTCGCTTCTGGCCCATGCACAGATTTGCTGCACGCATAAAGGAGGCGCGCATTCTTCGTACAAAGGGAGAGGAGCAAAGCTGGTGCGTTGTGACTATTTTGACAACAGAAACAGGAGCATGAAAACAACAACAAAAAAAAAGACAAGACAGCGCGGTGCAGAGCCTTCGTTCGGCTTCCGAGTGTCTTGACTGCCATTGCACGCTCAGCAGTAAAGAGGGGTATGAACCGAGGGCGTAGCGTGTGTTTCGATGACGTACGCACCTCGTAGCCGGTGAGGACTCCGTTGCGCTCCTCGGGAGGACTCCAGGACAACCGAGCACTTGTTTCGTTAACTTCGGCGACCACGAGCCACTCCAGCTCGCCAGGCACTGCGGGCACATGAAGCGTGCAGCCTTTATCGAAACAGGTCTGCTTCCGAGTGCGGATCGCTGGAAGGTGAGGTCGTCCAGACTCCACAACACAGCTTAGCGAGAAATCTCTTGCGACGAATATTTCTGAAGCAGTAGGTTTGTGCGAATATTTGAAATTTTCAAGTAGCGAATGGAATACCTCTCAGCCCGATTCGTTGAACGAATAAAACTACGCATCTTCAAAAATTATTTACGACATCAAGGGTTCGGACTCCACGGCTGTATAAAAAGCGGGACCCACTCCGACGCCGCACAGCACAGCTGTAATTTCATGATTACAGAGTCGTCGCTAGCACTTCGCTGTTTGGAAAGAATTTTCGTTTTGTACGAATATTTACACAAGTAGAAAAAAAGTCCCACAATTATTCGATTGGTAATAGATTTGGCTTTTGACTGCATTATTCGTATTCTCTTCTATTTCTAAAAATTATCGCACATCCCTAGCTGCATATCACCCATAGTCCACAATTAAAAACTAAGCAGCGCACCACAGGGCGCGTTCAGACCCAGTTAAAATATTGAAAACAAACAGACGTAAACAAACAAACAAAAGCTCCCAGGCTTCTTGCCTTCCTTGGCTCCCCTCAATGACAACGACAGTAGTAATGCACCCTTCCTCTAACTTAATGGATTGCATTTTATCTTCTTTATGAACTTATGTCTGATGATAAACTCGCAGGAAAAAAAAAAGTACTGCAGACCCATTGCGGGTCTGGGCCTCTGTGTCAATGCATCCGCAGTTGGGCTCACCTAGATCACGTGACCACAGAGCACACATTATCGGGAGCATCTGTCCTGCCCGCACGTTCCTACGTTCCTCTTGGCTTAGACCTACTTGAGGACATTTCTTTCTGACCAGCGCAGGAGTTTTTCCTTGCAAAATACCACTATGTCGATAGCGATGGCGATGCTGCTTACTCCGAAGATAGCACTTTTCACAAAGCTGTCGCTGTGAGCTGGAGCTGTGACTGGATACAGGTCAGTGCCTCCGGGACATTTGCGGTTATTGCACTATTCATCGTAGAAGCGCGTCGTAGAAGCACTCTTACAGACTGCCAAACACATATGCCGTTGTGCCGGTCCTAATGGCATCAACTGCAACGACTCAAAGAAAAGGAAACGTAAGCGAGAGTGTGAACATAAAAGGTGAGGAGAAAGGAGCATCGTCCTGCTCACCGTCTTCCGTGGTGCGAGCACTCACGCGAGGGCTGAGAGGCCCGTCCCCTGCACTGTTCACGGCACTGACCCGCATTGTGTATTTCTGGAACGGCTCCAGGCCCTGCAGCGTCAAGTTCGTGTCTGCAGGTAACAGAGGGAAAAGGTGAAAGCGTTTTAAACGTACGCCTGGTGATGGTTAAAGCCTATAGTTAAGGCTGTACTCCTACGACCATCTGCTCTCTGGGCCTTTAATGGGATAAAATAAGAGGTCTGGTATTTATCGTTAGCTCAGTGCGTCAGCGGCTGAATTGGTCGCACTAGGCGGAACAGTTGTGGCCATGTACTGGTCACGAATACATCTGAGCAATTTTTTCCTTTCGATGTCTTGTACTTCAAATCACACGTTGCTTTTAAGTGCACACTTTCAGCAACTCGTTCCAGCAGACACTTTCCCAGTCTACTACTCAATGATTTCCGCTGTAGAAAGATCTTTGTTTTATGCTGCTCGGCCCATTCGTCCGCCAACTGTCGTGACTCAATTAAGTACGAGGTTTACGATGCGCACGTTCGTCACTCAGAAAAAGAAATTACACCACTGGTTGGCTCAATGAAGACAAAAGCCCCTTAAAGAGCGTGCCATCAAAACAGGAAATAAGAAAGCAGCAGCCCCGTTACGCTTGACTGACCGATGATCGGGAGCGTTGCTCTTGCTGCTTTATATAGCTGCTATTGAAGAACTGTGCTCCGAGGAGAGCCGAAAGGGAGTTAGTCTTGCAGTGAAAGCACCTGCACTGCCAGCGAATGGAGCTGCATGACCGCTTTGAAACGAGTACATGTATAGCGCCATATTTCTGTGAGCTCGGAAGACTGACTGCATTTCGGCAGCTTACATGCATGTCCCTCACAGCTATAGCTAACGCACACACGGTAGACATAGAGAAGAGCAGTTCGACTCCTCGACATCCCAAACTTGAGCAATGGGCGGGACGAGAGTCTGCCGACTGGTGTTTCGATAGCACAGCTCGACTTTTTCGCACCCTTGTCGAAGTTCTGGCTGAGGTTTTCCTCCCCCCTCGAGCAGTCGCGCACCCAAAAGGCTGACCTGTGCTGTTTGCCCACTGTTCGTCCTCAGCCCGGGTGTCGGCGTAGAACAGCACGCGGTAGAAGAGCAGCGGGCCGTGCGTGTCCAGGCAGGCGGGCGCCTCCCAACTGAGGTGCAGGCTCCTCGAGGAGGCCCACACCACGCGGACGTGGCCGGGGTGCTTGCTGGGCGCTGCGAGGATTTCACTGTTTTGTTCACCCGCGGACAACTGGTGGCTTTGATGGCGGTCACTTCAACGCTTCAATAAGCGCTCGAAGGAACGATATAAAATGCCGAGTCCAGATGAAGGGAGCACTGGTACAGACGGCTGAGAGAACGAAACCAAGACATGTAAAAGCCATGTAACAATCGAACATACGCGCGGGCCCCAAATACCCCGTTTAAGATGCAGATATGCCAGCGCCTTGGTGCATATTTCGGGTACACTAAGCGCACGCGGGAATAAGCCTACCTGCAGCTAAGGCATAGTAAGGTGTAGGTTGTTACCCTCACACAATGGTACATGCCCACACAGGGGGATTGGCCAAGAATTGGGGGCACAGAGAGTTTTCCAGATAAATCTTCATGGACGAAAATAAAATGTATGCTGAGCAAGGAAGAAGTAAACAAATAGAAAGAGCGAAATTAAACGGGAAATGTAGGTCTCTGCCGGCCTACTTGGTTCTTTATCTTCTTCGCACCAGGGTGCTCTGTCAGAGACGGTCTTGCGACTGATTAAGATGCCGATATAAAAGGAGTACGACTTGGAAGTTTTAGGTACAAAGATCTCCAGAACGATTTTCCAGGCTCCGAGGCCCGGTTTTAAAGACCTCAGAGCCTAGCCCACATTTTGCACCATCCAATCAAAACATACTAACACATGATTGCATGGCAAGCCTGTCAGTTTCTACAACGTTCAAAACCCTCTCCCTAAAATACACAACACGAATGGAACATCAAAGTTGCTTTATGAAAATGGCGTTGCGGGAATGGGCCCCCAAAATGATTGGCTCACTAAGTTTACGTGCCACGCACCATACTTCCACAGTATCCAGAACGATTTTCCAGGCTCCGAGGCCCGGTTTTAAAGACCTCAGAGCCTAGCCCACATTTTGCACCATCCAATCAAAACACACTAACACATGATTGCATGGCAAGCCTGTCAGTTTCTACAACGTTCAAAACCCTCTCCCTAAAATACACAACACGAAAAGAACATCAAAGTTGCTTTAAGAAAATGACGTTGCGGGAATGGGCCCCCAAAATGATTGGCTCACTAAGTTTACGTGCCGCGCACCATACTTCCACAGTATCCAGAACGATTTTCCAGGCTCCGAGGCCCGGTTTTAAAGACCTCAGAGCCTAGCCCACATTTTGCACCATCCAATCAAAACATACTAACACATGATTGCATGGCAAGCCTGTCAGTTTCTACAACGTTCAAAACCCTCTCCCTAAAATACACAACACGAAAAGAACATCAAAGTTGCTTTAAGAAAATGACGTTGCGGGAATGGGCCCCCAAAATGATTGGCTCACTAAGTTTACGTGCCGCGCACCATATTTCCACAGTATCCAGAACGATTTTCCAGGCTCCGAGGCCCGGTTTTAAAGACCTCAGAGCCTAGCCCACATTTTGCACCATCCAATCAAAACATACTAACATATGATTGGTTAACAAATTGCATGGCACGCGTGCCAGTTTCTACAACGTTCAAAACCCTCTCCCTAAAATACACAACACGAAAAGAACATCAAAGTTGCTTTAAGAAAATGACATTGCGGGAATGGGCCACCAAAGTGATTGGCCCACTAAGTCTACGTGCCACGCCCCATACTTCCACGGTATTACTCAAACTCTCTCCCTTACAAAGTAACAACATAAACACACTAATATACATCAAAAACACATTCTCGTGTCGCAGGCTCCCTGGGAACCCGTGACCCTGGCGGTTCCCAGCGTTAGGGCAATTATCGATTTCACCCGAGCCGCCGGCGTCTCCCAAAATCTGCAAAGCGCCGCCAAGCCTGTCATTGCTGCCTTCGCGGCGGCATTCCTCTTCTCCGGCTACGTTTCGTTAAGCCGGCCCGTTCCCCCAGAGCATGCAACGCCCTTGCGCGTCGGAGTCGCCCCGGCGCCGACTAGTCGCGTCCGCACCCGACCGTACGCTACGCTTAATTACTCCCGGTCAAGCGCGAGCGTCCGGACCCGTCTCGCACGGCGGTTTTAGTCCTTCAAAAAAAAAAACAAAAAAAACCTCTGCCGACCTTTAAACCTAGACGGTCTTCGCTAAGACGGGGAGGCGGGAGGGGTGCGGCCGGCGAACAGCAGCTTTGACAGGGTCGCTGTTCGTGTCTCCGCGCGCAACCGCATCGTCGCCGCCACACGGGGGTCTCGGGTAGTTCCCGGCAAAATGCGCCTTCTCCTTCCCTCTAGCTTTGTCGTGGCCCTGGCTGGTGAACCTCGCCTTACCCGCTTCTTGCCGACCTACCGACGAGGATTAGCGAGGGGAAATCAACAAAAGGACGGATGGTTCCCACAAAGCCTCGGGCATCCACAGATCCCTTACAGGCATATTAACACTGTAGTCAAACCATCGCGATGGCCAGTGTGTGGTGCCTGCCTATGTTGTAGACAGCAAAGGCATTGGCCATTCGGGAACCTTTTTTACGCGCGAGCAGATCTGCAAGATCGGTCCTTGAGAAAAGCTGGCGCCCAATCTAAGTGCCTAAACGCTGCACAGAGTGTACGGTTTTAGAGAGCGCGTCCGGCGCCCAACTTTAGCAGCCGGCAGCCGCAACGGAGTTCCTGCACTCATCACCAGTTTCTTGCTACGGCGCGCAAGTTACGCAGTGGCTGGCACGTGCCCCATTCTTGCTCGCGTACGTGCACAACAGGGGTGCAACTCACGTGCTGCT